>NC_091863.1:121213777-121552375 GCF_037783145.1 Equus przewalskii | reverse complement strand
TGTTGCAGGGGGACCTTATAGGTAAGCAAGCGGAGGAGGCTAGAATGATCTTTGTGATAATGGATTAGAGTTGGAGACATCAGTATAAACTCACATTCAGCTTAAAATAGATACAGATGGTTCCATATATAAATATTTACAGGTATGTGTATTTACACAGGTTAATACAGACATACATATTTCATTGCTCTGTTAGCTGACAGAGCCTATGATGTAACAAGTCCCCAGTAGCAGCAAGGATACCTAGTACAGAGATCGAGGTTTCTTAAAACCATCCAACAAAAGGACCTAGGAATCCTTGGAGAAATGCTGGTCCTAGGACTGGGGCAGTAAATATACAAACAGTCTGGGGTATCTTTTAGTGTCAGAAAGTAAGGTCAGAAGAACATGTTAAGGGACGCCACAAATGTTGCATTCAGCAAAATCCACACTATGGGAGACTGGACAGAACTCAAATCTTGTCTTTTTAAGAAATTAATTGCAAAGAAAAAGAGGTAATATGGGAAAGAATTATAGATTAAAAAGATTTAAGGGACATCAAAAACAGCTGCAGTGATTAGCTTATATTTGGGCACTGATTCAAAGAAACTGTTTTTCTTTAAAGTATACATCTGCCAGGTAAACATGAAAAATACCTGGACATTTGATGATCACTTATTTAAATGTTTAGAAAAGACAACTGTGTTGGATTTATATTTCACAAGATACTCCTGATCTTTTCTAAATCCATATAAAATATTTAGAAATAAAAGGGCATAATGTTTTAGATATGCTTCAAATTGCTCTAGTAGCAAGAAATGGGGGACGGTGAGGGTATAATCAGAACCGGATTGTATTGAAGATTGTTGATGCCGAGTGCCAGGTATACTGGGTTCATTATAATATTCTCTTTATTTTGCATATGTTTGATAATTTCTGTAATAAAAAGTTTTGACTATAAATATCATGCCATTAAATTTGAAATTCTAAGTGAAATGGACCACCTAAAGTTTAATCAAACAATAGAAACTGAAGCTGTATTCAAAACTCAAGCCACCATCAAATGTTCCAGGACAAGGCAGTTTTGGGGGAAAAACAAACTACCATCTTATGTAAACTCTTCCAAAGCATACAAAAATGGGCAATTATTCAACTCATTTTGCCAGGCTAGTACTCCTTGATTCAAAAACCAGATGAGAACACCCCATGAAAAGAAAACTTGAGCCAAGCTCACTCACACAGCAGCAAATGTTCTGAATAACTTAATAGCATATTCAACACAGCAGTGAATTAAATGAACAAAGACACTGTGTCTGAGGAATAAAAATATGATTTGACGTTAGAAAATACCTTCAATTATAATCCCCTGTACAAATTAGAGAAGAAACATTGATCATATCAATGGGTACATAATAAGCCTTTGAAAGAAATTCAACGCAAGTGCACGGTAAAAAAAAAAAAAAAGATAAACATTAGAATAGAACTTCAATTTCCACATCTACAGCAAACACACTTAAATGTGAAATGTTAGAAGAATTTCCATCAAAGTCAGGGACAGACAACACGAAAATGTATGCTCTCTCCTCTACTGTTCAAAACTGCACTGGAACGCATAGAACTATGGATATCAAAATAGATAAAATATGAATATGGAAAAGAAACATAATATTTGGTGACAATATTATCTATAAAATACTTTTATCTGTAATATTATATCTATTCAAAGGAATAGGTAGATGGAATATTCAGATGAATAAGAGACTTCAGAAAAATGTTACATGGAAGATCATTATAGCAAAATCAAGAACCTTGCCACATAAAAGCAATAACTAATTAGAACTTGTACTAGAAAATATCCCATTCACGACTGCAACAAAGTCCAAAAATTACCTAAAAAGAATCCTAGCAACAATGTACAAGATATTAATGGAGGCAAATGTAAGAGTTTGCTGATAGATTCAGCTAAAAGAAGTTTCAAATAAATAGAGCGGTAAAACATACCTGTTAATGGGGAAGATTATAAAGATGTGAATTCTCCTTAAATTATTTACAGCTTTAGTGCCTTACCTGTAGATGCCAAGATGACCATCAAATTCACACTGTTGACTTCCACTCCCCAAATCAATCCTCAATAACTATAGAAGGCAGAGGGGGGAAAATCAACAACAAAATCTGAACAACCAAACAGGAGAAAGCCCTGGGGGAGACTGCAGATTGCGGTGAGCTGGTACTTGTGTTTGGGTGGGGCGTGGGCAGCGGCAGCCAAGTTGGGAGGGCCTGTAGGCTGCATGGATGCAGATGACAGGATGGGAAGGAGGAGAGGTTTCAAACTTCTGCTTCTGCTTCACTGCACACATCTGAAGCAGGCCCTCAGGCCACACAGGCCAGTGGCCCTGGGGCAAAACCAGGACAGCGGGAAAGATGGGATGATTTAGGTAGTAGGGCCCCAAAGTCTGTGCTAATAACCACCTGAAACCCTTTTAGTGTGTTAAAATCAGAAACAAATAGAAACCAGCCTTGAAAATTCCCTGAGCAGACAAAATCAGTTTAGTCATACAAACAGTTTAATTCAGCTTATTTTGCAAGACTAACTTGACCTGGGTCATTTCTTGCTTATACCTCTGGAAATCATAAGCAAAACTTAAACCATTTCCCAAAATTGACATGAGGTAACCACTAACCAATTCCCTGTCATTCAAGAAAACTCCAGTATTATAACCAATCACTGTGAAGAATAAACAGTCACTGCGTTCCCACTGTTGTAAGCTGCTCTATAACAATAGCCCCCTGAGCCTCACTCCATGTCTGCTTTGAGTGTTCCCAGTTCGGAAACTGTCTTTTGGGTGCGTACACAATAAACTTTACTAATTACGACTTCAGTGATTCATTGGTTTTACTTGTTATTTCTGAACTTTTGACAAGTGGGTAAGGACTAGCCTTTCAAACATTATTTTAATAGAAGATGAAGACTGGACTGGAAACAGAACAGGAAGTATCAGTGATCCACACATAGTAAGTGAGATATTCTTTCATGAAATTCTACGCATTCTAAATACACACTTGGTAGATATGTAAAATATATTTTTTACTAGGAATGAGGGTTAAGAAAATGAAAACAGCTGCACTGGAGGATTCAGTGTTAGATAACCTCAAAATAGCAGGACCTCCCCAAATCCTGTTGCTCAGCCTTTTTGGAGTAGAAAATACATCTTTTAGAACAAAATGTTTCTGGAGTCTGGCTGGCTGGTGAAGAGACACCATTGGAAGGTGTGCTTCTCTGCCCTTCCTCCGCTGGTGGTGGGCACTACAGCTTCGTATTAGCATCTAGTCTGGGACCCAGGGGTGTCATTCTCTGCAAGGGTTGCAGCTGGGCAAATGCTCAGAGCTGCTAGGGAGGGAGCATCTCCCAGCCAGCATTTAATCAAGCAGCCAGGAGCCAAGATGAGGACCCTCATGAGTGAGGACTGAGGGTGGGGAGGTTCACCCTCCCCAGGGGGCCCATAGAATCCACGTCCACCCCGATGACAGCCCTGGGAGACCAAGGTAGAGCTGTGAGGCTCAGAGCCCCCATCGTTTCTGCCTCAGGGGCTCTCAGAGCAGTGAGAGCCTTGGCCGGAAGGAAGCCAAGGGACTCAGGACAGCAGCGAGAGGAGTCTCAGGCCCTGCCGGGAGTCAAGGTGAGGATCTTGAAGCAGCATTTAGACAACCTCCCATCCCAGAAAAGAGGGGTCCCAGCATCACTGCTGTCCCTGCAGTCAGCCCCTAGAGACCCTAAATCAGGGAAATATGATGGCCCCTCACTTCCTTCTGGGGAAGAGGGGATGCAGATCCCAAGGAAATGAGGCTTGGATACAGAGTGCATCTTCAGATCAGCAGTGAAAGGAGTCCCAGTACCTGCCAGGAGTCAAGGTAAGGACTCTAAGGAAGGACTGAAAGGACCCTCGACCTCAAAACAGAGAGGCCCTCAGCCCCGCCTGCCCTGCCCCTGCGATCAACCCTGGCAGACCTCAGGAAGACATAGCCCAACATGGTGGCCTCTGACTTCCCCCGGGGGAGGGGGTCTTAAGGAGGGGAAAACCTTGATTTGAAGGAGCTGGACGCAGGTCAGCGGAGGGAATGGCCCATGACCTGTCAGCAATCAAGTTGAGGACCTGAGGGAGGATTGAGGGGACCCTGGACTACAGAGGGGACTCCCACCCACAACAGAAACCCACCCTTTCTGTCAGCCCAGGGAAGCCCCACTGCGGTCTGGCCAGACGTAGTATTTCTTCACTTCTACCTTGGGATACTGAAGGAGGGCTGGCTTGGTATGAGGCAAGTGTCCTCAGGTCAGCAGAGGAAGGGGTCCCAGGCCCTGCCAGACGTGAAGGTAAGTAAGGACCTGAGGGAGGACAAAGAGACTCTGGACCCCAGACAGAATCAGTCCTGGGAGGCCGCTGGGCGGCATGACCACATGTGGCGTTTCCTGACTTCCACATCTGAGTATGGGAGACTGGAGACTTGGTCAAAGGACAGGGCCTGAGGTCAGCAGAGGGGAGGGCCCCGAGAAGAGATGCTGAGGGGAGAATGAGGGCACCTGGGACCCCAGAACAGAAGAGACTCTACAGAAATACGCCCCTGCTGTCAGTCTTGGGAGGTTCCGGAACAGCTTTCTGACTGAAGCTACCCCTCCATTTGCTCTCAGGAATCTGAAGGAGGTGAGGCCTTCATCTAAGGGGGCAGCATAAGGCCAGCAGAGGAAGGGCATTCAGGCACCACCAGGAGTCAAAGTATGACTGAGGGAGGAATGAGAGAGACTTCTACTTGAGAACACCCAAGGGCATCACAGAAACCTGAGCTGCTTCCGCTTTCAGCTCTAGGAGATGCCCATCATGGCTGTCTGACCGATAGCACCCTCCTTTCAGCCAGGGGAGTCTCAGGGAGGTGAGAGCTTTAGACTGAGGGGCCACACTCAGGTCAGCAAAGGGAGGAGTCCCAGGCTCTGGCCCCTGTCAAGGTGAGGACTCTGAGGGAGGACTAAGGTGACCCTGAACTCAAGAACATAGCGGGCTACGGCTCCTCCCCTGCCACTGCTATCAGCCTTGGGAGACCCCGGGCATGATGGCCAGGTGTTGTGTACCCTCACTTCTTTCTTGGGGATCTCAGGGAGGTAAGAGTCTTGGTCTGAGAGCAGCAGACTCAAGTCAGCAGAAGGAAGAGGCCCAGGCCCTGCCAGGAATCAAAGTATAGACCCCTGGTGAGGACTGACCATACCTATGCACTCCAAAAAGGAACTCACAGATTCTGACTGTTGCCAATTGTCAGCCCCAGGAGGATCCTAGTAAGAGTGGCATCCACTTCTGCCACAGGCTGGGGTTGGGGAGGGGTCTCGGGGAGGTGAAGCATTGGCTGGAGTGGGTGATATCAGGTTAATCCAGGGCAGTGGTCCAAGCCCTGCCAGAAATAAATATGGATATCCTGAGAGAGGACTGAAGGAACCCTGCCTACCGCACAACAGAGAAGCCTCAGTCCTACTGTCAACCCTGGGAGATCCCTGGCCGGGGGAGGCCGCAGATGTGGAACCTCATCACTTTTTTTCTGAAGCTCCCAGGGAAGTGAGAGCCTTGGTCTGAGGGGCAACATCAGGGCTGTAGAGGGTGGAGTCCTATGCCTTGCCAGGAGTCTAGGGGAGGACCCTAAGGGAGGATTGATGGTATCTCCCACCCCAGAACACAGAGGGGTGCCCACAGAAATCTACTCTTATCTCACTGGCAGCCCTGGGAGACTCCAGGCAGGACTTTTAGGCTTAGGTACCCCCTTGTTTCCAGCTTAGAGTTGTCAGGGAGGTAAGGGCCTTGGTCTGAGGGGGCCCAACTCAGGTCAGAAGAGCAAGGCTTGCAGACCCTGCAAGGGATCAAGCTAAGGACCCTAAGGGATGACTCAGGAGACCTCTCACCCCAGAGAAAGTAACCCCCCACCCTCTCCTTTTCAGTGCTGTGTGGCTCAAAGGTGTAGTGGTCAGATGTGTTGAACCCCTATTTCCACCTTGGACAATTTACCCCAGAACAGTGGGGACCTGACAAAGTCCAGGTGTACTCAGGCAAGGGAGGGCCTTGGCCTAAGGGAGCCAGACTCAGGTTAGGAGAGGGAAGAATCTCAGGCCATGCCAAGATTCAGGGTGAGAACTGAGAAGACACCTCGGATCTGAACAGATGGAATCCCAGCCTTACTTTGCCCCTTGTGCTGGCCATGAGAGGATGTGGAACGTGGTGGCTGTCTGTGGTGCCCCTCGCCTCCATCTTCACTGTCTCAGGAAGGTGAGATTTTGGTCAAAAGGAAGGTGGCCTCAGGTCAATAGAGGGAGTTGATCCAGGCCCTGCAGGGTGTCGAGGTGAAGACTGAGCACACCACCCATCCCAGGACAGATGGACCCTGCAGAGTTTGGTCACCCCTTCTTGTCTCTTGCTGCCTCCTGTTAGCCCCTGGGCAGGTGTGGCCAGATGTGGGTCCCCTCACTTCCTTCTGCTCAGTCTCAAGGGTGTGTGGTCTTGTTCTGAGAGATTTGCCTCAGGCCAGCAGAGGGGTGGGGCCCAGGCCCTGCTAGGGGAAAGGTGAGGGCCCTGAGTAAGCTTGGATGGAACCACCCACCCTAGAACAATGGGGACCTCACAGAGTCCTGTCCAGCCCTCCTGTCAGCCCTGGGGTGCCAGGGCTGTGCTTGCAGTCTGCACCCTGAGGTGCCCCGTGTTTCCTCTTACAGGGGCTCCAGGAACCCAGAAGCAAAGGCATGGACTGAGGCTCGTGTCCTCAGGTCGCAGAGCAGAGGAGGCCAAGGCAGTGCCAGGAGTCAAGGTGAGGTACACACCCCGAATGTGCATCCAGGGGGACCCCCACACCAGAACCGAGGAGATCCTGCAGACCCCAAGCCCACCCTAGCCCAGCCCACCACCAGCCCCAGAACCTCCGGCTGTGCTGGGTGCTCCCTTGGGAGCCGTCTCACTTCTTCCTTCAGATCCCTAGGGCACAGGCCACCCAGGAGGACAGAGCCCTGTGAAGCCGAGAGCACCCCTAAGAGGAGACCTGTAAGTCACCTTTGTCAGAGCCGCCAAGGGTGCATTTCGCAGCTGGGGCCACTCACACTCCCTCTCTCCCCAAGGCTCCAAGGTCCCCATCAGTCACCTTGAGCCCACACTCCTGCTGGCTGCCTGAGACCAGTAATCATGCGTTTCTGTGAGATAAGAGATCTCTGCAAGCGTGAGGAAGACCATCAGGACCCAAGAGAGGCTCAGGCCCTGGTGGATGCACAGCTGTCTGGGTCTGAGGGTGGCCAGGCACAGTCCAGGCCCACGTCCAGCAGCTTCTCCTCCAGGGCATGAAGTGAGGCCACTTCTTCACTGTGTGTTTCAAGAGAGAGAAGACAGTGTCCTAAGTAGTGGAGGGCCGAGGTGAGGGGACACAGTGGATAGCGTCTCTGGGTTCCTGTCCTCTGTGATGGATCCTGGCGATGGATCTTGGTTTGCTTTATACATTTTTCAAATGTTGTTCCTTTTAATAGAAGGCTTAATTAGCTTCAATGTCTAAGTTTGTGAATGACATTGATCACATATGAATTTGTACTTATCCTATTCAAGAGTAAAGTTTTGCTATTTTGTAAAAGTAATTGGGACACCTTCCATTGTGGTCTGTGATCCGAACTAGGTGACGTGGCACTGGAACAGGAATTTCCGTGGAAATGTGAAAGAACTTAGCAGTCAAATCGATGGGGTCAAGAAATAGAGAAATAAAAATAGAAGGCACTTGATTCTTGGCTTCTTATCCCTTCTCTTCTGTCGTTCTATCAAACTAAAAGATACATGCATACCCAGATTTGTTGGGTTGATTCAAGTAAGTCAGAGAAATTTAATCTGAATAAATAAGACCCCTGCTCACTGGCTCATTTCTTCCCCAGACTTTTGCTGAGCCTCTGCTTTCTGGAAGGCCCTGTGTCAGTAGTGGGGACGTGAGGATAAGCAGGGCAAACCCCACCCGTAGAATGAGAGTCTAGTAGCCGCAGTCCTAGAAGGAAGATGGTGAGGTCTCCCCTCCAGGACAAGTCAAAGAAGGTGGGAGGTGGTGCGGCCCCAGGGGAGCACGCTCACTTGTAAACACCCCAAGCCAGGGCAGTGTGGGGCTTCGGGAAACTGTGATTCCTTCTGTGGGAGTTGATTATCATGAAGCTCGGTGGTGGCAATGGCCAGAGTCACAGTGTGTCTTAGGGCTGAGGGGCAAGTCTGAAATGGAAAATTGCTCTGAAGAGTTTCCTAGGGATCACGGGTAACCAGAGAGAAATCTCCTCCTGGGCAGGAAGGGAAGGTGTCCTGGGCTCTTGTCGCATGGCAGTTGAACACACTGAAGAACGTGGAGTTTGACATCCATCATCTGCAAGGATTTTCCGAGAAATATGGTCACATTCGTTTGAAGTGATACCTGGAAGAAAGCAGTCTGGCACTCCTCTCCAGGCCTGGGAGACCCAGAGCCCACAGCATAAATTAGGTGTTAATCTTAATTGAGTTTAATTGGCCAATTGTAATCAAGGGCTAGATTTTGGTGGGGTGAAATGAGTGGAAGTAGTGGTCTGGATGAAGAGCAGCTTGGAGGGAGGCAAGGAGTCGGTCCTTGACTCTGTTTCTAGGAGCTCTGTGTTCCATCCAGCTGGGAAGACTCCCCCACCCCCGAATTTTCACATATATCCTCTAGCTGGGAGGATCTACTGAGTTTCATTTGTGAAACATCCTTTTTGGCTGATTAGTTATTTCGTGTCCTGTTGAGCTGCATGTTCTCTAATACGACCTGGACAACAAACACACAAAATCCCAGAGGAGAGAGTGGAAGTTCTGGAATCAAAACAATCCTAGAAATAAGTGCCAGTCCTCAAAGTTCCCACGTATACCAGGCGCTGTGCCAGGTGTTTGCCACACATCCCATCCGTTCCCGCAGTCCTACAAGACAGGGCTCACCAACCCACTGCCTTCGCAGAGGAAGAGCCCGAGGGTCATAGCGCTTGGTAACTTTCCCAGGATCACATGGCTAGTAAGCGCAGACAGACTAGACCTGGGTCTGGATTCATCTAGAGCCCACGCTGTTGCCACCCATCCCAGCCTGAGGCCCACCTTCTGACTCCGCATTCATTTCTCTTCTCAGTTCTCCATGATGTCTCTCAGGGGAAAAATTAGGACCCTGACCCAGGTAGTGAAAGCAGGCCTAAAGAGGGAAGGCAAAAATGAGAATCAAATGCAATTTGGGGAAGGTCCAAGGCTTGCTGAGAGCTGACTCCTCCAGGAGTCGCCATTTCTGTCCAGTCCCAGCACTTTTCTGCATGACAGCACCCTTCCCCTGGTCTTCCCCCGTGCGCCCTCCTGTCCAACTCTGGAACCTGGCCTGGTGACAGGTCTTTGCTGCCGCCCTCTCTGAAGGCTGCACAGAACCTCCTGCCCTCCCCGTGACACAGAGCATTCCTATTCCCTGGACAGGTGTCCAGGCTCTCCCACAGCTCACCCTCGATCCCGGAGAGCCACAGCCACTTTCATGAGAAAGGTTAATCTGGACTGTGACGTTTAGACACCTGGTCATCCCTCCCTGGGAGACTTCGACACACTCGCTGTTTGCCAAATGGGCTGTGAGTAGAGTCTGATGGTGCCTATAGTCTGCTGGGACCTGGGATAGAACCCTGAAGTTACATAAGGATTTGTGAAGCCACCCTGGTGTTTGCAGTAGGAATTTATGGGGCTCCTTATTTGATGCTGGGAACTGAACACACACACAGGTGAAAGAGCCGGTTTAGGTGGTCAGAAGTTAACGCCTCGTCACAAGCGGGAGATGAGGAGCAATCATCCACTGAAGCCGAATTCCTACGAACACTGGAATCCTCCTAGGAGGTGAGAAATGGTTCTCTGGTGGACATGTTAGGTCAAATTTACAAAGAAAAAACAACCATTCTCCCACTGTCTTGTCTAGTACCTGCCCCCCAGGAAAGTCCTGGCTTTCAGTGAGCCTGGGGGCACCTGTGCCGCTGTTCAGGGAAGTTCAGTCATGTGGAGGGTAGCCGAGACCCACAGGCTAAGATTTCACCCCTGCATCAGAAGGAAGCCTACTGAGATTATAGACGGTATCGCAAAGGGAGTGCAGAAAAGTGCCATAGAGCGAAGAAGGCAACCCTACCTGCTGAGATTGACAGGATCCTCTTACAATTAGATGTGGTTCTGCATTTGAGAACATCTGTTGCATAATAGGAACTTAACACTACGGAGAATTTCAAGGCAAATGTGACCTCAGAAACTCCTCCACACAATGAGCACGGTTGTTGTCATAACAAGTTATAATGGCTGCTTTGTGTTGGGCACCTACTATGTAACGGGGCATGGGAGAGACTTCAGTGCTCATCCATATCTTGTCTAGCTGCCTTTCCTGGACACAGGAGACACTACATTGCCAGGCCACTTGTAGTTACAGAGGGTCATGTGACGACCCTTTGCCAGGGAGACCTGAGCAGAAACATTGTTTGTCACCTCCAGGCATTTGAGAGCCGGTATGCCAGTTCCATGCTCTCTCCCTCGATTCACCAGTAAACATGGTAACTCCATGTTGAGATGGTGGAACCACAAGATGGAAGCAGCCTGGATCCCTGGGTCACCTAGAGCAGAAGGCCCCTGGCAAACCATGTCAGAATTTATGTGCACAACAAATACACTTTGGTTGTGTTAGCCTTTCAAATGTCAGGGTTGGTCTGTTGCATCAACTAGCAGTTGCCTTGACACAGCTACTTTTCTATTGTGAGCTTTATATAAATCTTTTAATTGCAAAGGTAGCAGTGAATGTGTTCCTATTGCTAAAAATTCTAAAAACACAGATAAATCACAGCATTCCCTTTTCAAAGTTTCTCCACAATCCAGCCTCCTGCTCAGAGGTCACCACAGTTAAAAGTCTAGTGTGTGTTATTTTGAAGCCATCCATGGTCTTTTCCATAGATAGATAGATATGCTATGAAAACATATTATTTTATTCCACGTCCATAGGGTCTGATGTACATATTGATCTGCCTCTCGCCTCTGTCACTTGATAAAAAGGATGGAGGGTCTTCCCCTGGCAGCACATGCAGATTGACTTCACTTTTAAAACTGCTCCCTGGAAGCTAAAGTATGTATGTACCAGAACCAATTACATAATTTCTTCCTGACGGAGGGCTGTTTTCCCTTTGTTGTATGATTAATGAAATGAAATCAACAACTTTGAATAGGAATTCTTGGGTAGACGTGAATGTTTGCTAAGAAGATAAACATAGACATTGCGTTAGAGTGGAAAGGGCATGACTAGTTTAACATTTTACCAAAACTTCTCGAATTTTACTCCCAAAATGCTATACCGATTTGTATTCTCATAAAAAGCACAAATGATTTAACATTCTGAAATGTCAATAAGCCATTTTCCCTTTACTTTGAGAAGGAAGGATTTGGTCAGAATGACCAGGAGCCAGGGAGGGGGACCAGACAGGACACCCTCAGCTAGTGAGGGGCATTGAGAGCATGCCGTGGAGAGCGAGTGCTAGCGTCCAGGAGAGAGACCAGTGCAAAACCAAGTCCAGGGAGCCCCGGTCAGGCTGGCAGTCAGGGCCCTGTGTCCAGAGTTCAGTGTAGGGGGAAAGGGACCTGAAGGAGAGAAGGTGGGGAGAGGGAGAGATTCAGGACAAGGAACACAAGTAGGCAGGGGAAGTCTGAATCATCCTCATCAGCTGGGGGTTACAGAGTGGTCTGAGTGGGCAGGTCTACTGGATGAGTGGGCCAGTGGCACCCAGACCCCCCACTAACTTAGAGTCCCCCTACCTCTCTCAGGAAGAGTACCCCTGGCTCCCTGCATCATTCGGGTGAGCTTCATCTCTTGACTACTCGAGTGGTCCAGAGCACTCTTGCCAGGGTCCCAGGGCAGGGAGCTGTCATGAAGCCTGCTGGGGGCTGGGGACTTTCCCCGTGGGTGCAGTGCAGCCATACATAGAGGTTGCGGCTTTGTGAGTGAGTGGGGTTGGTGACTGAGGACCAAAAGCTGAGAGAGGCCAGGAATAACCATGAGCAGTGGAAGGGAGGGTGCAGCTGCAAGGAGGGTGAAATTGGAAAGGGCAAGCGGGGGACTCATCACCTCAGACTCTGCAGATGAAGGGCTGGGTGTGGACAGGCTTTAAAAAACTGTCCAGGTGGTGCCCCTGGCTCAGACTGCCTCCCAGGGTTTCTGAGTTCTCGTCACACCAGGGGCAGGTGTCCTGTGGCTATGACGGCTGCCCTACATTGCCACCAGGTACTGTCTGTGATGGAGAACTGGCCCCAGGTGCAGACGTTTGCAGGGTGGATGGAAAACCCGTGGAGGTGGCACCCTTCCTCGTTAAACTGATGGGGACGTGTGCGGGGCAATGCAGGAAGCACTGTGGACCATCCTGTTGAGAGCATGCCCACCTCTAAGATGGTGTTTGGGCCTGGGGAGGACACGTCCATAAGGACACTCCCAGTAAGCGTTTCCCGTGGGAATTCTGAAGTTAGGTGAGCAGTTGCGCACTTTGTGCTTGTTCCATGGAGGCAGGAGGCTCAGGCAGGGAGCAGGCTGTACATTGTAAATCAGCAAATGGGACCCTCTAGTAATTATTCCTCTGGTTGGTGGGTTTCTGGTTGAGTACAGGCATATATGTACATGCCATCTCGAGTTACTTTTGACACTCTGCTCCTGGCATCCTTGTCAAGGCTGAGCATACATCCTCCAACACGCAGAAACGTACTTTCTCGAGCCTTCGTTTAGGTAGCTGGCAGCTCTGCAGACACCAAAGTAGCTCAGGACAAACGGAGCAAGGGGCTGGAGGCAACCTTGGGCCCAGGGACCTGGAGGTTAGGATTCCATGAATCCATCCTATCCCTTTACATCTGACTGGAAAACCTCCATGATGCATCCCGGATCTAACTGGGAGACCTTGGTTGTCAAAATTTTAGAGGTGGAACCAACTCTTCCAGCTGAAGCCTCCCACACAAATCCACTCCATGAACAGGAGGAAAGCACAGTAGTCTGATTGAGTTGAGGACTATGAACCCAGAGTCCTGTGCACTCAGCACCCTTTCTTCCCCCTTGGGGCAGTGGGTCCTGACACTCAACCACAGAACCCTAGGCTGCCCTGTGAGCACAGTTGGGAAAGTTCTTTGCTAGAAGAGTATCCTTCAGGCATGGACTTCGTTATGCTCCTGCACAGGTATACAGATGTAGACTCCTGGGTCCGGTGTTTTCTTGGTGAACATCTCTGCCATACATGTCTTCGCTGCAAGCATTTTCACCGCAAAGCTAATTGGCCAGAAGGCAATTTTGCTGTAAAAGATTAAAAAAAATAACTGGTTGACGGTTTAGTGGATTTTTTAAACATTATTTTATTCTTTTTTTTTTTGGTGAGGGAGATTGGCCCTGAGCTAACATCTCTTTGCAATCGTCCTCTTTTTGCTTGAAGAATATTGTTGCTGAGCTAGCATCTGTGCCAATCTTCACCTATTTTGTACGTGGGATGCTGCCACAGCGTGGCTTGATGAGCAGTGTGTAGGTCTGCACCTGGGATCCAAACCTGCAAACCCCAGGCTGCTGAAGCAGAGCATGTGAACTTAACCACTATGCCACAGGGCCTGCCCTTAGTTTTTTAAATTTGTTTGGTTTTTGGTTTTTTTGGTCAGTTGGGTTTTATTTCCCCATTGACAAAGTTCTTGCAGTTACTCTCATTTTTATACGATATAAACCTTAGCTAGCCCTCATAATGGTCTATACAGTGAGGAGAAGATGTGGTGGCGGCAGTGGTCTGAAAATAGTGAGCATTTCTTCCAGTTAGCAGCATTTTATTGATGGCTTTACTGAGCTGACAGATGACAATGATTTGCCCCAAGAGTTGGTTTCTTATTTTGAAACACACTGCATGGGAGGAGAAAAAGAGGGCCGAGGGCCTCCTCTTTGAGGGCTCAGAGTCGAACTCACTTTTCCCATAGAATGAAGACAAATGCTTAGTTAGGTACATTCCACACAAAAAAGTAAAGTCAGTTCTTTGTGCAGTATTGCCATGAATCTACTTACGCACATTGTAAATGTATTCAAATATTTTGTATTTTGCTGTAAAATCTTTTTAATTTTGTTATTCATTTTATCATGTTTCATTATGCCCTTTAAAAGGGCATGCCCATTATGCCCATTAAAATTAATGTCCCACTTTTATTTTTTTGTGATTTTATCTTTTACGCGAACATTGCCGTGTGGCCACTTAGTTATGTGGCGAAAATGCTTGCGGCAAAGATGTCTGTGGCAAAGATGCTTGCGGTGTGAGCATCTAGGCCCATGGACTTCCTTCTGTCCAATGCGCTGAATGCCAGTTTTGCTGCCTGACTTTGCAGCGCTGCCAACAACTTGTGGCCCCCAACTTCTGCATCCCAAGCATACTTTACCATCTCATTTCTTGTTTCCCCAAGTCCTCATTGCCCACCAGCCCTGAACTAGATACACGGTCACACACTGTCCTCCTACGTACTCACCTGTTCTCTATTCTCAGCATGGGACTGCCTATTCTCCCTCCAATCCACCATCTCGCTTAGGACTTTGCACAGGCTCTTCCCTCCTGCTCACCCCAATCCCTGTCTCTATCCTCCTAGGCCTGGGCCTGCTTCAAACTTTCCTCTGGGAGAGAGGTCTCTCCCTTGACCTGGTAGCCTCTCAGCACCGAGTAACGTGCAGGCCCTCTCTGTCTTTCCACTCGTGCTCCCTTCTTGTGAAATTATTCACAGGTCACATTCAGATGCCCTCAACAAGAACAGGAACTTGGCTCATTTTACTTTCTCCTGTTGCCTGTGCTCCCAACATGGCGTGTAATCCCTTTGACTGATGTTCAGATTCCCTAATCATAACCAAAATCTAGCTGTATAGCTTAATCCCCTTTAAGAACAGAGAGGAACTGGCTCCTATAAGAGTTCCTTATTCAACAGAGAAGAATAATTTAGATCTGGAGTTCACAGCAGCCTCTCTTGTCACATCATGTTCACATTTAAATGATGAGTGCAATTTAAATGTCAGATATATGTGGGCTCACCTAGTCACTGGGCTAGGGTCTTGGCCACAAACAGGAAAACAGCTGGCTACAGCCACTGGATCTTAGAATAGTCAAGCATACAAAAACCAACAGTGGACTTCCATTTCTCCCTTCTTAGTCTTTCGTCTACTGTTGGCATACATTTTTCTCCTACTTATGTTATAAACTCCGCCACACAGTGTTATTATTTTTAAAGAGTCTGTTATCTCTTAGAGACATTTACACAAAGAAGGAAACCATCTTTATGTTTACCCACATTGTTACCATTTCTGGTGCTCTTCATTCCTTTGCATAGATCCAGATTTCTATCTGGTATCATTTTCTGTCTGCCTGGACGACTTTAACATTTCTTTTAAATGTTCTTTAACATTTCTCGCAGTGCATGTCTCCTGGTGATTAATTCTTTAAGGTTTTGTATTTCAGAAAAAAGCCTTTATTTCACCTTTGTTTTTGCAATATATTTTCACTGTATGTAGAATTCTAGGTTGTCAGTGTAATTTTTCAGTACTTTAAAGATATTGCTCCAGTCTCCTCTTGCTTTCCTTGTTTTTGACAAGAAATTTACTCTTATCCTTATCTTTGTTCCTCTGTAGTAAAGTGTCTTTTCCTCTGGGTACTTTGAAGATTTTCTCTTTATCACTGATTTTAAGTAATTTCATTATTGTGGGTCTTGGTATAGTTTTTCTCATATTTCTTGTTCTTGGCATTCTTTATGCTTTTTGAATGTGTGAGTTTATAGTTTTCATCAAGTTTGGAGATTTCTTGTTCAATGTTTCTTCCTTCCTCCCCTTTTTTCTCTCCTGGGTCTCTAAATGTATATACATAGACCGCCTGAAGTTGCCTCACAACTCAGTAATGCTCTGTTCATTGTTTTCAGTATTGTTTTCTCTGTGTGTTTTTCATTCTGGAAAGTTTCATTGCTGTATACTCAAGTTCACTACTCCTTCCTTCTTACATGTCCAATCTGCCATTAATCCAAACCAGTGTATTTTTTCAACTCAGATATTGTAGCTTTCACATCTCAAAGTTTATTTGGGGTCTTTTTTAAATCTTCCATGTCCCTATTTAACTTCTCCTCTTATCAATTGAACATACGGAACATAGTTATATATAATACTGTTTTAATGTCCTTGTCTACTAACTCTATCATCTGTCTCACTTCTAGGTCAGTTTTAAATTTTCCTCCTCATTATTGATCCTACTTTCCTGCTTCTTTGAAAGGCTGTTAATTTTGATTGGATGTCAGACATTGTGAATTTTACCTTAAGTGCTGCATATTTTTGTGTTTCTATAAATAAATATTCTTGGACTTTGTTCTGGTCAAAATTAATTTACTTGAAAACAGTATGATCACTTAGGGTCTTGCTTTTAAGCTTTGTTAGGTGAGATAAAAGCAATGTTTAGACTATGGTTAATATTTCCTCACTTCTAAGGCAAAGCCATTCTGTGTAATCTAACTGAGCCCCATGAATTATGAGGCTTTCCTTTCTGACTAATGGAAGCAGGAATAATTCCAAGACCTGCATCATCTCTGGAGATTTCTCTCTGTGGAGCTCTCCCCTCTGTGGAATTTTAACAGGTAAGACTCTCTCTTGTTTTTAAAACCATCCCTCTAGAAAAACTAATAACATATTTTAAAGGGTGAAAATTATATTTGTCATATTCCCAATGAAATGATATTGGATCCAATATTTCTAGGAAAGATTGTACGTAGGTAACATTGGCAGGAGGGATTATCATGATTACTTTCATTATTATGAGTGCTGTTTTTATGTCTCCTGTAACAGCTCATAATGAACAAATTGTTATTTGAAATATGTTTTCCAGTCATTAACGCCATTAATTCCATGTCATGTGTGAAAATGTACTTTTTAAAAAACACTGATTTTCATAAGAATGATACAATATTTTCATAACAATGACCCATGTTTCCTTTAATGGAATATTATTCAACACATAGCTTCTAAGTTAATACATGCTTATCCTTCACAAACTGAACATCATGTGAAAAGAACTGAGATTCATTATTTTTGTTAATGCTTCTCTACTGTAGATAATACGTGCTTGGTGTTAGCTATATCTCACATACTTCTTTTCTGCATTGACAATTTCTCCATTTTAATGTTTTCATTCACACAGTGTCCTAACAAAGTCATGAATGGTTTCTCTGATATTGATAAGGTTCCATGTTATTCTTGTGCCTCAGGAATTTTCTTACCACTGTATCATTTGTTCATGGTTTTTTTGAAACTCATCAATCTCTGATTTTTGCCCAATGATTTTGATCCAAAGATATTTCTGTAGATTTTCAGTTATTAAAAAGTGTGCCCATAAAATTGATTTGCAATGGAATAAGCTTATAATATTTTTATTTTTCCCTTTTAAAAAATGTAGGTTCACATTCTCCAAAAAAAGAATAAAAGAGAAATAAACACCAGTATCTTTACCAATACATTTTTTTTGCCAACCCTGTTTAATATTTAACCAACATTTTCCCCTTGCAAAATGATAACTGTTTCTTATTTTTGCATGTTATCCTCTTGTCCCTTTATATGCTCTTATCATAGATCTAAATGATTTGCTGGCTATTTCAAACTTTTAAACAATTACACGTTACTACCAGGTCATAAGACACTTATTTATTTATATGATTATAATATGTGTTCTGTCATTTTCACCATTTCTGAAAACTCATGTATCATATATCCCTTGCTCTATATCTACAGATTCTTATACTTTAACAAAGTCCAAAACCATTGCTTCTCAATGACTTTTTGAATACCACTGGGTATTTCAGTTTCTCTGATCTTTTTAAAGAAATAGCTTTTGTGCCCATTGATATTATTTATTATTTTTCTAATTTCAATTTCATTGATTTCTGTTTGTTTCTGTATGTCCGTCCTTCTGTGGACTAGAGTTTAATTTACTTTTCTTTTTATAGTTTCTTAAAGTGGAAGATTAGATTATTGACTTGAGTTCTGTCTTGCTTTCTAATATAAGCATTTAATGACATAAATTTCTCTCTAAGCACTGTGTTAGCTGAATCTCACAAATTTTAATATATTGCACTTTTGTTCCATTAAAAATACTTTCTAATTTCTCTAAAGAATTTCTTTTGAAAAATGAGTTAGTCAAAATGTGTTGTTTAATCTCCAAATATTTGGTGAATTTGCAGATATCGCTCGTCGTATTCTTTAATTCCATTGTGAGTAGTGAATATACTTTGTATGATTTAAATTCTTTTACATTTGTTAAGAGTTGTTTTATGGCCCATCGTGGGGAATATTCCAGATGTACTTGAAAATAATGTGTATTCTTCTGTTGTGTGGAGTGTTCTGCAAACGCCAGTTAGATGAAGTTGGTTGATAGCGCTATGACAAATAAAAATGGCAAGCAATAGGATATATTGGAGAATATGAGGAAGCCATTTGGTGTAAACCTAATTCGGCCTGACCTTGTCTTTCCAAAAGGGCCTGACTGAGGCTGTTGAGCATGCGTTGTATGTCTGCTTTAGATATTCCCTATGGCAAGAACAAAGGCCCTTGAGATAAAGGTGCAACTTCCCTCCCCCTCCCAACATTGGCATTTCCTTAAGGATTAAGCATCTTTCCTTAGGCTGGGAACTGATTGCTGCGCTCACCTGTGACCACCCAGCTCGAGACAATAGACTTGCCTCTTGCTATGCCCCCGAGATAGCAGACCTGCTACCTGCTGTGTCCATCAAGCGCTGTGCCGACAGGGCAATCTTGTGACTATTGTGGGAGGGACATTTCAATCATATGTGAAATATCCTGTTTGGGGGTATGTAACCACTCTGTATACCTCACTTCCTTGGTGCCCTTTCTTCCTTAGGGAAGAAAGGCCCCAGATCATGGTCCTCAGATTTTAGCTCAGAATAAACTCTCCCAAATTTTCATTTATAGATTGGTTATGGATTATTTTCGTCAACAGCTATTTGGGTCTTTCAATATCCTTGCAGATTTTCTGTCCACCTTTTCTATCATTTACTCAGAGAGGAGTGTCAGTCTCCAAATATTGTAGATTTGACAGTTTGTCTTTTCAGTTCTATCAGGTTTTGTCTCATGTATTTTGAAGCTCTGCTTTTAGGTGCACACACTTTTCGGATTGTTACGTCTTCTTGATGAATCATTATGTAATGTTCCAGTTTATCCACTATAATTTTTCTTCTAATGAAATCAGTTTTTTGTGATATCAATGTGGTCACTCCAGCTTTTTAATTTTTCTTTTAATATTTTAAAATTATTAAACATACAATTATCTTAAATTTAAATTAAACATAAAATTAACTTTTTATTTTGGTGTACAGTTAAAGCCCACGTCTAGATTCATGTAACTACAACCACAATCAAGATTCAAAATAGTTCCTTAACTGTCTTCAGACACACACACACACAAACTCCTGTGTGCTATTCCTTTATAGTCTTATCTTCCTCTTGTTGATGAAAATAATCCATAACCAATCTATAAATGAAAATTTGGGTGAGTTTATTCTGAGCCAAAATGTGAGGACCATGGCCCAGGGCCTTTCTTCCAAGGAAGAAAGGGCACCAAAGAAGTGGGGTGTACAGAGTGGTTATACACCCCCAAAGAGGATGTTTCACATATGATTGAAATGTCCCTTTTACAATAGTCACAAGACTTCTCTGTTGGCACAGCGATTGATGGACACAGCAGATAGGGCTGCTGTCTTGGTGGACACAGCTGGGTGGCAGATAGTTGTCTCGAGCTGGGTGGTCACAGGTGAACACAGCAATCAGTTCCTAGCCTAGAGAGAGATGCTTATCATTAAGGAAATGCCAATGTGGGGGGGAGTTGTACCTTTATCTTAAGGCCGTTTGGTCTTGTCTTTGGGACATAGCAAATGTTTAAGCAGATGTACAATGCATGCTCAACGGCCATGTCAGGCCCTTTTGGCAAAAACAAAGTCAGGCTGAATTAGGTTTACACCAAATGGCTTCCTCAAATACTCCAATATATCCTATCGCTTGCCATTTCTTTTGTCATTCCCACACCTAACTTTGACAGCCACTCACCTGTCCATCACTGTAGCTGTCTTTCCATGAGTGTCATATAAATGGAAGAACAGGATAAGTAACTTTTTGAGACACTTTCACTCAGAAGAATGTCTTTGAGGTTCATCCATGTTGTTGTGTGTATCGATAGTTCATTCCTTCGTATTGCTCAGCTGTAGTTCATCGTGTGGATACACATCTACTCATCCATGGAAGGACATTTGGATTCTTTTCAGATTTCGGCAAATATGAACTTCTTTCAACAATTTAAATATATTGCTCTTTTTTCTTATGCTAAATGAAGAAAAATCCAATCTCAAAAGGTCACATACTGTATGATAATCTGCTATAATTCTTATCATTGTTTCTCTATATGTAACATTATTTTTATTCTTATTGTGCTCAAGATTTTATGTTTGTCTTATTTTTTTCAGTTTGAGTAATATGTCTCCTTTTTCTTCCTGTTTAGTCCTCCCTGAGCTAAATGGCTCTTTAGATATTTGTCTTTTATCAATTTTGGAAAAATTTTGGCCCTCATCTCTTCAGATATAACTTCTACCCTGAACTCTTCTCTCTTCCTCACTTGTCTCCTTCTAGAACTCCAATAACATGTACTCTCAGTCATTTGTTTTTGTCCCACCATTCTTACATTCTCTATTCTGTTTTTTTCCATTCCTTTTCTTTTCTTTGAGTTTCATTTTGAGTAACATCTATTAACTTATCTCAATTTTAGTCTTTCTTTTTTATTGTGTTTAATCTGTTGGTAATCTTATTGACAGACACTGAATTCTAATTCTAGAATTTTCATTTTATTCTTTCTGGTAGTTTACATTTCTATGCTGAAATTACTGATCTCTTCATGCATATTATCCAACCTTTCCCCTAGATTCTTCAACATATTAATCATAGTCATTTTAGTCATCGTTCTCATATATTTTAATCATAGTTCTTTCTTATATAGCTAACATCTAGGTTATCTCTGAGTCCAGATCTGTTTATTGCTTTTTCTCTTGGAAATGGGTTGATTTTCTTGACTTTTTGTGTATTCGGTAATTTTTTACTGAATATCAGATATCATTTGTAGAAGAACAGTAGAGGCAGGTAGGTAAATAGCATTCATACTTGGAAATTGGCATACTTCTCCTGGCTGTTTAGTGTGTGTAGCAGGGGATGTTAGTCAATGTAGTTAGTAGATTACCCAGGTTTGGGGTATGTTGTTGCTATCAGCTTCATGATCTTCCACCAGTGAATTGCCTTTACCTGCACATAGTGTGGGGTCTTTGATGCTGGAGAGTTTCATTCAATTATATATTTGTGAGATTCATCCATTTTGTTACTATAGCTCTAATTTCTTTATTTCACTGGTGTACAGTATTCCATTTTATGACTATATGTCAAATAATACATCCATCCTACAAATAGTTGATGGACATGTAGCTTGTTTGCAATTTGGGACTATTCTAAATAATGCTACTGTGAGCTTTCTTGTACATGGGATTTTGGTGAATTCATGTGCACATAATTCCTAGATCTATGCCTATGATAGAAATTGCAGTTTATAGATATTCACATTTAGTAGATAATGTCACATTGTTCCAAAGTGGCTATAATTTATATTTTGTCTATTTTTTATTTAAAAATCAGTTTTAGTAGAAATTATAGAAATAATTTACACAAAATAAAATTCACCCATTTTATGTGTACAATTCAATGAGTTTTTAAAACTGTGTGTACCTGTGTAACAGTTACCATAATCAAGATATAGAACATTTCTGTTACCCTCAGAAGTTTCTTTATGTCCTTTTACAGTGAAAGGTGTAAGATCTGTGTCTAGATTCAGGTTTTTTGTTTTGTTTTGTTTGCATGTGGATGCCCAGTTGTTCCAGTATTATTCATTGAAAAGACTATCATTTCTATATTGAATTGCTTTTGCTTGTTTGTCAAAGATCTATTGACTATATTTGTGTGGATCTATTTACAAGTTCTCTATTCTGTTCCATTAATCTATTTGCCTATACTTTCACTAATACTATACTGCCTTGATTACTGTAGCTTTACAGTCAGTCTTGAAGTCAGATAGTGTCAGTCCTTGGACTTTGTTGTTCTTCAATGTTGTGTTGGCTCTCCTGGGTCTTCTGCTTTTCCATGTAAACTTTAGAAGTAGCTTGTCCCTATCTAGAAAACAACTTGCTGGGATTTCGATTGGGATTGCATTGAGTCTATATATCAATGTGGGAAGAACTGACGTTATAACAATATTGATTCTTTCTACCCATGAATGTGAAATATCTATTTATTTAGATTTTCTTTGATTTTTTTATCAGAAGTTTTTATAAGTTTTTTATCAGAAGTTTATCAATATTGTCATGTAGATGTTGTACATATTTTGTTTCAGTATTTCATTTGTTCAATTCTAATGTAAATGGTGGAGTGTTTTGAATTTCAAATTCCAATTATTCATTGCTGGTATATAGGAAGACAATTGAATTTTGTATATTAAGCTTGGACACTGAAACCTTGTAATTTATCAGTTCCAGGATACTTTTTGTTGATTCTTTAAGAATTCCTACATAAACAATTATGCCGTCTGCGAAGAAAGTTTTATTTCTTCAATCTCAATCTGTATATCTTTTATTTCCTTTTCTTTTCTTAATGCATTAAGTAGGACTTCCACAACAATGTTGAATAAGAGTGTTAAGAAAGGTCATCCTTGCCTTTTTCCTTATCTTAGGCAGAAAGCTTCTCATTTATCACCATTAAGAATGATGTTAGCTGTAGAGATTTTGTAGAGGTTTTTTTTTTTTTTTTTTTTTATCAAGTTGAGGAATTCCTTCTCTATTTCTGGTTTGTTGAGAATTTCTTAATATGAATGAGTGATTTAGCCAAATTTCTTTTCTTTTTCTTCTTCTTTAGCCTTGTTGATGTAGTGGATTACATTAATTGAATTTTGAGTGCTGAATGAACCTTGCATACCTGGGGCAAATCCCACATGGGCATGGTGTATAATTCTTTTTACACATTGTCAGATTCAATTTGCTAATAGTTTTTGAGGATTTTTACATCTATATTAATGACAGGTATTGGTCTGTAGTTTTCTCATAATGTCTTTTTCTGGTTATGGTATTAAGATAATGCTGGCCTCAGAGAATCACTTAGGAAGTATTCCTTCTGATTTTATTTTCTGAAAGAGATTGTAGAGAACTGGCATCATTTCTTCCTCAAATGTTTGGTAGCATCCAACAATGAAATCATCTGGGCCTGGTGCTTTCTATTTTGGAAGGTTATTAATTATTGAGTGAATTTCTTAATAGATAGAGGCCTATTCAAGTTATCTATTTCTCCTTATGTGAATTTCAGTAGATATTTATTTTCAAGCAATTAGTCCATTTTATCCAACTTATCAGATTTGTGAGCATAGAGCATAATATTACTTTATTATTATTTTAATGTTCATGATATAAGTAATATAGCCTCTCTTGATAAACTAATGATAGTCTCTCTTTCATTTCTTATATTATTAATCTGTGTCTTCTCTCTATTTTTTTGGTTAGCCTGGCTAGAGGTTTATCAACTTTATTAATTTTTTCAAATATCCATCCTTTGGTTTTATTGATTTTCTCTATTGCTGCTATCCAGTTTTCAATTCCTTTGATTTCTGCTCTCTTTTTTAATTATTTCTTTTCTTCTGCTTACTTTTTATTTAATTTAGAAAACTTAAAAAATTAAACTAAATTTAATTTAGAAAACTTATTTTTCTAGTTTCCTATGATGAAGGCTTAGATTATTGATTTTAAATCTTTCTTAAATGACATTCATAGAGCACTTCACTCCAAAACAACAGAATATGGATTATTTTCAAGGTGCACATGGAGTATGTATAAAGATAGACCACATTCTGGGTAATTACACAAATATCAATAAATTTAATAGAATTCACATCATGTAAAGTTCTCTGATCAAAATGGAATCAAATGGGAAATCAATAACAGAAATACATGCAGAAAATTGCCAAGAATTTAGAAACTAAAAGCACACTACTAAATAATTCATGAGTCATATAAGAAATCAAAAGGGAAATTGTAAAATTTTTACCTGAGTGAAAAAGAAAATATGATATATCAAAATTTATGGGATGCTGCTAAAGCAGTGTTAAGAGTGAACCTCTAAACAGTAATTACTTATAGGAGAAAAGAATATTAGTCTCAAATTTATACTCTAAGTGTTCTCCTTGAGAAACAGGAAAAGGAAGTGCAATAAAAAAGATAATAATCAAAGATGAAAAATAATAAATATAAGAGCAGGTATCAGTGAAATATAAACACATAAAAGTAGAGAAAATCAATGAAGACAGAAGTTGAGTGTTTGAAATTAATAAAATCAATAAACCTCTTCACATACTGATCAGAATCAAAAGAGAAAGATGGAAATTATCAACATCAGGAATGGATGAGAGAAAGAATATGATTACAGATTATACATATATTATACGGGAAATAATTGAACATTATAAAACACTTTATGAAAATAAAATTGAGAGCATAGATGAAATGGACAAAAGCTTTGAAAGACATAAACTACCAAAGTTCACTCAAGAAAAAATAAATAACCTGAATAACCCAACATCTATTGAAGTAATTAAATTTATAGGTAAAAACCTTCCCTCAAAAAATCTCCAGGCACAGACAGTTTTACTGGTGACCTTTATAAAAACAATTGTTGAAGAAATAATGGCAATTTCACAAAAATTCTTATAGAAAATTGAAGAGGAGAAAATACTTGCCATCTCATTCTATGAGACTATCCTTGCCCAAAACAGAAAAAGACACTACAAGAAAAGGAAACTACCAACATATGCCCTTTATTAACATAGATGCAACAATTTCAAACAATGTTTTAGTAAATTAAATGAAACAACATACAAAAATGATAATACATCTCGAACAATCTTGGTTTATGCCAGGAATGCAAGGTTGATTTACATTTGAAAATCAGTCAAGTTAATTCTCCATATTAACAAACAAACAGAAAAATGATGTGGTCCTCTCAATAAACAAGAAAAAGCATTTGAGAAATCTAACACTTTCATTGTAAAAACATTCCACAGACTGGGAATAGAGGAGAAAACTTCCTCCATCTGATAAAGCCCATCTATGAAAAACCCACAGCTAACATCATACTTAGTAGTGAAAGACTGTTTTCCCCATAAAATCAGGAACAAAGCAAGGATGTCCACTCTCACCACTTCTATTCAACATTGTACTGAAGGTTCTAGTCAGGTCAATTAAACAAGAAAAATAAACAAAAGCATCTGTTTTTGAAAGGAAATAATACAACTATCTTTATTCTCAGAAAACATAATCATTTATGCATAAAATCTGATAACATCTTAAGAAATGTTATTATAATTAATACATGAATTTGGCAAGTTTGCCAGATACAAGATCAATATAAAAATAATTTTTATTTCTATGCACTACAAATGAACAATCAGAAATTTAAATGTATAAAAACTATACCAATTACAATAACACCAAATTATGAAGTGGTTAAGGATCACTTTCACAAGGTATGGACAAAACACATAACTGAAAACTCTAAAACATTGTTGACAGAAATTAAAGACCTAAATAATGGAGAGATATACTCTGTTGGTGGGTCTGAAGACAAAATATTGTTAAGACATCAATTCTTCCCAAATTGTTCTACAGATTTACTGCAATCCCAATCAAAATAACACCAAGCAATTTTTGTAGACTTGACAATCTAATTCTAAAATTCATATGGAAATACGAATTACCTGGAATAGCCAAAATAACTTTAATAAAGAACAAAGTTTGAAGACTTACACTTTCAAATTTTAAGAATTATTATAAAACTAAAGCAATCAAGACAGTGTGTCATTAGCATCAAGATAGACAAACAGGTCAATGGAGCAAAATAGAGTCCAGAAATAGACCCTCGCATATGTAGACAACTGATTTTCAACAAAGTTACAAAGGCAAGGCAGTGGAGAAAAGATAGTTGTTTTCAACAAATTTGGCTTTTAAATTTGGTTGTCTATATGCCAATCATATCCATATGAGGTATGAAATTTGACCTATATCTCAAACCATGTGTCAAGATTATCTCCAAATAGATGAGACCAAAATGTAAAACTCAAAATTATAAAACTTCTAGAAGAAAACAAAAGATTTATGACCTTCAGATTTCTTAGACAAGACACTAAAATCATGACCCATAAAAGAACAAATTTATAATTAAGCTTCATCAACATTAAAATTTCTGCCCATCAAAAAACACTGACAATTGGGCCAGCCTCAGTGGCCTAGTGGTTAAGTTCATCACGCTCCACTTCAGTAGCCCAGATTTGGTTCCCTGGCACAGACCTACACCACTTGTCTATCAGTGGCCATGCTGTGGTGGTTGCTCATATACAAAAAGAGGAGGATTGGCAACAGATGTTAGCTCAGGGTGAATCTTCCTCAGCCA
Source organism: Equus przewalskii (assembly GCF_037783145.1). NCBI lineage: Eukaryota > Metazoa > Chordata > Mammalia > Perissodactyla > Equidae > Equus > Equus przewalskii. The sequence goes on along the minus strand of NC_091863.1, from coordinate 121,525,780 downwards.
AAAAAAAAAAAAGGAAAAAAACACTGATAAGAGAATGAAAGGCACAGACAGGGAGAAAATAATTACCTAGATTATATAAATAAATTTCAAAACTCCACAATAAGAAAACAAACATCCCATTTAAAATGGATAACTATTTCAACAGATGCTTCACCAAAGAAGATATACAGATCACAAACAAGCATATCAAAAAATGCACATCATTAGTCATCAGGAAAATGCCAAATAAACCACAATAATATACCATTACATACCTGTTAGCATGGCTGATAATCCTTCATCCTTGGAAACTCCTCAGTCTCAGGCAAATCTACATTGATGATCACCTTAAATTATATTTATATACAATTCTATAAAATGCAAACTTACCTATAGTGACAGAAATTGTATCAGTGGTTTCCTGGGATTGGAGAGGGGGAGGCAATGAGGAGGGAGGAATCATGAAGGAAACTTTTGAGTGTGATGGATATATATTCATTATCTTGACTTTTGTGATGCCTTCAGGGATATATATAAATGCCCCAAAGCATAGAATTGTATGCTTTAACCATGTGCAGTTTATTGTTTGTTAATTATACCTCATAGTTCTGTTCAAAATAAAAAGACTGTTTTGGCTGTATCTTGAAGGTTTCATATAAGCTGCTTTCATTATCATTAAGTTATAAGTATTTTTATATATGCATTGTGATTTCTGACTTAAATCATATGTTATTTAGAAGTGTGTTTTTAAATAATTTCTAAATATATGTCATTACTAATTATCTTTTTTGTTAATAGCTTCTTACCTAATTTTCCAGTGGTGAGAGATCAGTCTATATGATATTAAATGCTACAAAATCTGTTAGGGGCCGGACTGGTGGCGCAGCAGATAAGTTCGCATGTTCTGCTTTGGCGGCCTGGGGTTTTCCGGTTTGGATCCCGGGTGCGGACATGGCGCCGCTTGTCAAGCCATGCTGTGGTAGGCGTCCCACATATAAAGTAGAGGAAGATGGGCAGGAATGTTAGTTCAGGGCCAGCCTTCCTCAGCAAAAAAAGAGGAGGATTGGCAGCAGTTAGCTCAGGGCTAATCTTCCTCAAAAAAAAAATCTGTTAAGGCTTTCATTACAGTCTAGACCATAATCCTTTTTGGTGGGGGGGATATTCCATGGATGAGAAAAATCTGTAGTCTATAGTTGTTGGCTAAAACTTTATATATGTCCATTAGGTCAAGCCAATATGCCTTTCTCCTCCATTCATGAAGCTGGTTCTTTTCAATCTAGCTGGACTGATAAATCTCTCTATTGTCTCTCCACTAGTATATTTTTGCTCTCACTATTATAACATTTATTCAAATATGGCTTGATTATGGAGATTTTACACTGTATTCTGAGGGATCAGAAGAAGAATTCTTGCTTAGTATCAGCAGTTTCTATTATGAAAAACCCTTACTTGCAGCCTATTGATAGGAGTAGTGCTTGTGTCTGTGTGTATATTTGTGGAGGTAGCTAATATAACAAGGGACATCTTGACTTGAATAAAGAAGGAAAACAGGGTCTCACAGGAGGCACTAAGCCTGAGTGGGCTGGAATTTGGGACTGCTGTGAAGATGGATTTAATAGGATCCTGTGATAGAGTCTTCAATTGAGAAAGATCTAGTTCTGCTTCTCTTCTTCCTCTGCCTAAATTCTGGCATCCCCAAGGAGTCATGATAAGTGTGAACACTGCACATTTCCTTGACAAGGCCTAATGACAAGGTGATGAAAAGAAACTCCTGCTGGATGGGTACCAAAGTTCACAGTCCCATGGAGACATCTCTTTTCCTGAAAAGAAGCATGCTATTTGCAGTCTGGTAATACATGCTTGAGTCTGGTTCTTAGCCCCTCAGATTAGTAACTGGGAAGAAGATGGAATTGCCAGCCTAGTACCTGGCAACAGTCCAGGTAACTTTGATGCAAGGGATTGTTGCCTCTGAAAGCCCACTCAGCTATACTCACTAGCCCTTTTAATGACTTATTCACACAGTTTACTATGGCTGGTGTGAACTGGAGAGCACCCTCTGAGTGGATTTGACAAGTTATATCCCCAGCTGTGCAGGTTTAAATTGTCTTAGGTAACCATTCCTCCCACCATTCTGGATCCAACAAGCTTTGTGGAGGAAGCTTCTTCAGCATTGCAACATTCTAGGGGCTAAATTATAATCATGAATATTATCATGGGAAGACCTAATAGCAATTTTAATAGTGACCATTGTAATACTTAATCACAATAGCAATTATTAACAGTGATCATAGCCACAGAAAACTTACAATAGCATTTAGGATAATGAATCAGTGTTAAAAAGGGTTGAAAAGGATTGAAAATGAGAGTTGTTCTAAGGAAGGTATAAGAGCAGCTTTAGAATTGAGTGACAGATACATTTACTAAAGCCTTCTTGCTTCCAGGGGCTGTGATGAATGCACAGAGTTGCAAGACTCTGCCTAACACTGAGGTGTCAGTTTAGTAGAGGAGGCAAACATATCTACTAGTAATAATTTTCTGCTTGATAGAACTAAAGAACAAGCATCATGGTGGAGTAACAGCTGTTCCCTTGGACTCTCCTTTCTAAAATATAATGAAAAGGACATTCGTGCACCAACAGAGGACATACACACAACACAAGAGTCATCTGAGAGACCCACGCAGCCATACATCTGAAGGTGGTGGTGGGACTGGATCCTCCAGAGGAAGTAGAAGCTGATTGGCAGGAGCTCTGCAGAAAGACAGGGACCATGGCTGGAGGAGGTATGCAGCTGAGAAGAGGAGCCCCATGCCCTCCTGGTGCTGCAGCCACATGATCACCCGGAGCACAGCACAGAGAGAGAGAGGGGCTGGCTTGGGGAGGTGCGCAGGTGAGGAGAGGCACCCCATCACTGCCCGGTGCTTCAGCCCCACAATTGCCCAGAGCACAGCTCAGAGAGAGAGAGACCAGCTGGGGGAGGTGCACAGCTGAGGAGAGGTGCCGCATCCCCACCCAGTGCTCCAGCCCAAGGATCACCCAGAGCACAGCACCACCACAGAAGCAGCGGCTGGTAGGGCCCCATGAGCATTCAGAGTACCACATGGAGAGAGAGGCAATGGTTGGGGGAGGCACGCAGGTGTAAGAAAGTGCTCCTTACCACCTGGCATCCCATTCCTGTGACTGCCAGAGCTCTGCAAAGAGAGAGAGAAGCAGAGGCTGGGGAAAGCACAGGTGAAGGAGAGCACCCCTCCCCCTGCCTAGTGCTCCAGATCTGCCATTGGACAGAGCGTCACAAAGTGCAAAAAGCAGTCAGTGGCCAGAGATGGGGAGCCATGAATCATGCTGGTCCCAGAATACACAGCACCTGATCCCCACCCAGTGGAAGCACATGGCAGCAGTGACCATATAATAATACCATGGGGAGGCAAAAATCCACACCATCAAGAAGGATGAGAAAGTATATTACATCTCCAGACCAGAAGGAAAATGACAAGTACCCGGAAATCAGCCATGAAGACACAGAAATCCATAAACTAAATGATAAAGAATTCAAAATAGCTATCATAAAAAGACTCAGTGAGTTACACGAAAAAAAAAGAAAGACAAATTCAGGAGCTTCTTCACAAAAGAGACTGAAACTGTAAAGAAGAACCAATTAGAATTGTTGGAGATGAAAAACAAAATGGATGAGATAAAGAAAAATCTGGATTCCCTAAACAACAAAACTGACAATATGGAAGACCAAATTACCAATTTAGAAGACAATATTATAGAAATGCTTCAGAGGGAGGAGAAGAGAGAACTAAGACTAAAAAGAAATAAAGAAGCTCTCAGAGAAATATCTGACTCAATTAGGAAATGCAACATAAGGATTATAGGTATTCCAGAGGGGGAAGGGAAGGAGAATGGAGCAGAAAGCTTGTTCAAGGAAATAATACGAGAGAATTTCCAAAACCTGGGGAAGGGGATGGAAATCCATGTGAAAGAGGCTATCAGAACTCCCAACTGTGGCAATGTAAAAAGACCTACTGCAAGGCATATAGTAGTAAAGCTGGCAAAAGTCAATGACAAAGAAAAAATATTAAGTGCAGCAAGACAGAAGAAAATAACTTACAAAGGAACCCCTATAAGGCTTTCAGTGGATTTCTCAGCAGAAACCTTACAGGCTAGGACAGAGTGGAATGATATATTCAAAATCATGAAAGACAAAAACTTCCAGTCAAGAATACTCTATCCAGCGAAAATCTCCTTCAGATACGATGGAGAAATAAAAGCTTTATCAGGTAAACAAAAGCTAAGGGAGTTCATTACCACAAGTCCCCGCCCCCCCCCCCACACACACAAGAAATCCTCTAGAAGCCCCTCATACCAGAAAGGAGAAAAAGAAACAGAAAAGGGGATAAAAATCCCTAAACAAGGAGATGAATAGGTAGATAATAATCAGAAAACGGCAGCTCTCTATCAGATCAGGTTTGTAAACACTTAACTTTTACAAGGATAAAGAAAAGGAAAACACCAAAATAAAAATTATCTCATTGTTTTAGCTACAAACTCACAACACAAGATTGACTAAGATATGACAAAAATAAGTCAGAAGGGAAAGAGGAAAGGGATGGAATCAGTATAGTCTAAGGAACTAAGAGGCAATCAGAAAATGGACTATCTCATCTATGAGACTTTTTATATGAACCTAATGGTAACCACTAAACAAACAATTAGAACAGAGACGTATACAATAAAAAAGGAGAAAATGAAGAAAACCAACATAGAAAATCTAATAAAATCGGTAGTCTGAAATATACGAGATGAGAAACAAAGGAAATGCAGAAGAACTGGAAAACATGAGATAAGATGGCAGTACTAAGCCCTCATATATAAATAATCACTCTAAATGTAAATGGGTTGAATTCTCTAGTCAAAAGACACACAGTGGCAGGACGGATTAAAGAACAAGACCCGACACTATGCTGCCTCCAGGAAACACATCTCAGCTCTAAAGACTATCATAGGCTTAGGGTGAAGGGATGGAAGAGGATACTCCAAGCTAATGGCAAACAAAAGAAAGCAAGTCTTGCCATACTTATATCAGACAAAGTAGACTTCAAGATAAAACAGGTAAAGAGAGACATAGAGTGTCAGTATATGATAAAAGAGACTCTCCACCAAGAAGATATAACACTTATAAATATATATGCACACAATGCAGCACCAAAGTACATAAAGCAACTATTAACAAACCTAAAAGGAGATATTACTAACAACACAATAATAGTAGGGGACCTCAACACCCTGCTTACATCAATTGATAGATCATCCAGACAAAAAGTCAACAAGGAGATAGTGGAATTAAATGAAAAACTAGACCAGGTGAACTTAATAGCTATGTATGGAGCACTCCATCCAAAAACAGTAAAATATACATTCTTTTCAAGCGCACATGGAATGTTCTCAAGGATAGACCATATATTGGGAAACAAGGCAAACCTCAATAAATTTAAGAAGATTGAAATCATATCTACTATCTTTTCCTACCATAATGCCCTGAAACTAGAAATCAACTACAAGAAAAAAGCTAGGATAGGAACAAAGATATGGAGACTAAACAACATGCTGCTGAACAACCAACGGGTTGTTGAAGAAATAAAGGGAGAAATCAAAAAATATTTGGAGACAAATGAGAACCAGAATACACCATACCTACTCATGTGGGATGCAGCAAAAGCAGTCCTAAGAGGGCAATTTATAGCAATACAGGCCCACGTTAACAAAGAAAATTTCAAATAAACAATCTTGACTACACCTAACAGAATTATGAGAAGAACAGACAAAGCCCAAACTCAGCAGAAGGAGAGAAATAATAAAAATTACAGCAGAAATAGATGAAATCGAAACAAAAAGACTGTGGAAAGGATCAATCAAACAAGCAGCTGAATCTTGGAGAAGATAAACAAACTGACAAATCCTTAGCTAGACTGGCTAAGAAAAAGAGAGAGAAGTCTCAAATAAAATTAGTAATGAAAAAGGAGAAATTACAATGGATACAACAGAAATACAAAAGATTATAAGAGAATATTATGAAAAACTATATGCCAACAAACTGGACAATCTAGAATAAATGGATAAATTCTTAGACTCCTATAACCTCACAAAACTGAATCAAGAATAAATAGAGAATCCGAATAGATCAATCACAAGTAAAGAGATTGAAGCTGTAATGAAAAACTTCCAAAAAATAAAAGTCCAGGACCAGATGGCTTCTCTGGAGAATTCTACCAAACATTCAAACAAGATTTATTACCTATTCTTCTCAAACTATTCCAAAAATTTGAGGAAGATGGAAATATTCCTAACACATTCTATGAGGCCAACATCACCCTGATACCAAAGCCAGACAAGGACAACACAAAGAAGGAAAATTATAGGCCAATATTTCTGATGAACATAGATGCAAAAATCCTCAACAAAATACTAGCAAACTGAATATAGCAATACATTAAAAAGATCATACACCGTGATCAAGTGGGATTCATACCAGGGACACAGGGATAGCTCAACGTCCACAAATAAATCAGTGTGATACACAACATTAACAAAATGAGGAATAAAAAACCACATGATAATCTCCATAGATGCAGAGAAAGCATTTGACAAGATCCAACATCCATTCATGATAAAACTCTCAATAAAATGAGTATAGAAGGACAGTGTCTCAACAAGATAAAGGCCACATATGACAAACCCACAGACAATATCACATTCAATTGGGAAGAACTGAAAGCCATCCCTCTGAGAACAGGAACAAGACAAGGGTGTCCATTCTTACCACTCTCATTCAACATAGTACTAGAGGTTTTGGCCAGAGCCATTAGGCAAGAAAAAGAAATAAAAGGAATCCAAATAGGCACTGAAGAATTGAAACTCTTGCTGTTTGCAGATGACATGATTTTATATGTAGAAAACCCTAAAGAATACATTGGAAAAGTGTTAGAAATAATCAACAACTACAGCAAAGTTGCAGGGTACAAAGTCAACTTACAAAAATCAGTAGCATTTCTATAGTCTAATGACAAACGAACAGAACAAGAACTCAAGAATACAATCCCATTTACAATCACAACAAAAAGAATAAAATATCTGGGAATAAATTTAACCAAGGAGGTGAAAGACCTATACAAGGAAAACTATAAGATATTACTTAAAGAAATCAATAATGACATAAAGAAATGGAAAGACATTCCATGCACATGGATTGGAAGAATAAACAGAGTTAAAATGTCCGTACTACCTAAAGCAAGCTACAGATTCAACTCAATTCCAATCAGAATCCAAATGACATTCTTCACAGAAATAGAACAAAGAATATTAAAATTCACATGGGGCAACAAAAGATCCTGAATAGCCAAAGCAATCCTGAGAAACAAGAACAAAGCTGGTGGCATCGCAATCCCTGACTTCAAAATATATTACAAAGCTATAGTAATCAAAACAGCATAGCACTGGTACAAGAACAAGCACACAGATCAATGGAACAGAATTGAAAGCTCAAATTTAAAACCACACATCTATGGACAGCTAATCTTTGACAAAGGAGCCAAGAACATACAATGGAGAAAGAAAACCTCTTCAAAAAATGGTGCTGGGAAAACTGGACAGCCACATGCAACAGAATGAAAGCAGACCATTGTCTTTCTCTATACACAAAAATAGACTCAGAATGGACCAAAGACTTGAAGGTAAGTCCTGAAACCATAAAACTTCTGGAAGAAAATATAGGCAGTACAGTCTTTGACATCAGACTTAAAAGGATCTTTTTGAATACCATGTCTACTCAGACAAGGGAAATAAAAGAAAAAATAAACAAGTGAGACTTCATCAAACTAAAGAGCTTCTGGAAGGCAAAGGAAACCAAGGTCAAAATTAAAAAACAACCCACCAAATGGGAGAAAATATTTGCAAATCACATATCTGATAAGAGGTTAATCTCCATAATATATAAAGAACTCACACAAATGAACTACAAAAAAATAAACAACTCAATCAAAAAGTGGGCAGAGGATGTTAACAGACATTTTTCCAAAGAAGATATACAGATGGCCAATAGGCACATGAAAATATGCTTAACATCACTAATCATCAGGGAAATGCAAATCAAAACTACACTTAGATATCATCTTCCCCCCGTTAGAATGGCTGTAATCACCAAGACAAAAAACAACAAATGTTGGAGAGATTGTGGAGAAAAGGGAACCCTCATCCACTGCTGGTGGGAATGAAAACTGGTGCAGAAACTGTGGAAAACAGTATGGAGATTCCTCAAAAAATTAAAAATAGTAATACCACATGACCCAGTCATCCCACTACCAGGTATTTATCCAAAGAACTTGAAATTGACAATACAAAGAAACTTTTTCATTAATGTTCATTGCAGCATTATTCACAATAGCCAAGATGTGGAAGCAACTCAAGTGCCCATTGACTGATGATTGGATAAAGAAGATATGGTATATATATACAATGGAATACTACTCAGCCATAAAAAAGACAAAATCGTCTCATTTGCAACCACATGGATGGACCTTGAGGGCATTATGTTTAGCGAAATAAGCAAGAGAGAGAAAGACAAACACTATGATTTCACTCATATGTGGAATATAAACAAACTTACGGACAAAGAGAACAATTTAGTGGTTACCAGGGGGAAGGGAGTGGAGGTTGGGCACAAGGAGTGAAGGGGCACACTTTATGGTGTATGACAAATATTAATGTACAACTGAAATTTCACAATGTTATAAGCTATTATTCTCACAATTAAAAAAGCCAACTAGAGAACAGATTCCTGGGTCATATCCTATTTCCCTAGGATGCTGAAAGGAAATAGTATCAGCAAAAGGGCCCAGCAGAGTGCTTTGCTCACAGTGGATATTCACTGGTGGTGAGAACTCTTCCTTTCTGGGTTACTCTCCTCTTTGCTTCCTGCCCATTCAGCTCTGGCTTCCAGACCTGCCTTGACTTTATGCATCTTCTCATTTTCTACAAGTCTCTATTCGGCCATGAAAAGTTTAACTTAACGCTCTCCCCTGATCCACATGCACCTCAGAGCTTGCCCCAGGAAAGGATGTTACTAAAAGACAGGGGAAGCTTCATAGTAGGTTGAATGACCTGGAAATCATGCTGGGAAATGCCAGTCCCCAACATGATGCCAGGCACAGGCAAAGGAGGGGGTTATGAGGGAAGGTTCTGTTCTCTGAATGCAGATGGTTGCATAAAAGCAAAAAGCAAACTGACCACTACAAAAGGAGACATCAAATGAGTGGAGGGGTTTAGTAGTTTCATGAGTTTTTCTCAAGGACCCAGTGAAATGGACTGCATCAGATGCATTCCTTTAACATTACCCATGAGGTTGGTTCCTACTTTGCCATAGCTGGAACTGGTTTTTCCAAGGAGGTTATAAGTCACTACAATTAGTAAAAAGTGTAGTTTGGTATGGTGGTTAAGAGTTTGTTCTCTCTACTATATGGTATATTTGAAAGTTGTTAAGAAAGTGGATCTTAAAAGTTCCACAAAAAATTTGTACCTATGTGTGATGATGGCTATTAACTAAACTTATTGTGGTGATATTGTGCAAGGGATGAGATATATATAAAATCATTACGTTGTACATCTAAAACTAATGTGAATTATACCTCAATAAAAAAGAGACTAAATGGGATCATGAATACTGTAATACTTAGAAAATCTGTAAAGTACTATATAAGTATAAAATATTATCACTGATATTGTGAGTTTAACTTAGCAGATGAATAAACAATTTTTAAAAGAAAAATGAAAAAAGTTTGCTCTCTGGAGTCAGATTGCCTGAGTTAAAGTTTTAGTTCTGCTACTTACTAAGAGTGTTACCTTGGGTAACTTATGTAATTAATCTTCATCTCACTTTCCCTGTGAAATAGGAAGATGGTAATAACAGCACCTATATCCTAGGACTATGAGAATGAGGAATAAATGAGTAAATGCATGTAAAGTTCTCAGGATAGGGCCTGGCCCATGGTAAACACTCAATAACTGTTAGCAATTATTGTTACAGAGGACCTGAGATGTAATGGAAAGAGAGGGAGACGGAAAGAACACACGCATTGAGGAGTGCCTGTGAATGAAACTGATGACTAGAAATTACGCAATTTAGAATTCTTTGTTGGAATGATTTCTCCTGAGCCTTTCTCTTCTCCATGATGTGTGATAGTTTGAAAAATATTATTTGCCTTTTCTTTGGCCTCAGACCACCTCAAGGGGTGAAATACCTTCATGCCCTGCTACCAGGTTTTCCTGCTGGCCCCACTTTGCTCCTCGCTGGTACACTAGCTCCTCTATCATGCTAACTTGCTGCTACAGCCTTCTCCATCCTTGCTGCCCCTCTTTCGCTCTTTCCCTGTTCAAGTTCTCACTCTTCAAGTGCCTCCCCTCCCCCACCCATCTTATTAGCTCTGGACAGTTTGTATTGTCATGAGACTTCCAGGAGAGGAGAGAGGGGGTACTCCTGCTGTATCAGCTGGGTCTACTATGTAGGGACACATTGGAGTGGTTGAGGCCTGTCCAGAAGCTAGTTCTCAGCTACTTGCCAATTCAGACATTGTGACAGCCTAGAGAGAGTTCATTCTATTGTTCATTTGCAATGAACATGCATTGTTCATCTGCAATTATTCATGCAATATGCGCCTTGCTCTTCCAGGTCCTGTGCTCACTGTGTGTGTGTGTGAATTTGTGTGAGTATGCATGCTCACGTGTACATGCACAAGTGTGCATGTAGGAGGTGCAACATAAATTCATCCCACTCAAAGGTCAGGCTCTGCGAGATGGGCTGATTTGGCAGATGCTAGATGCCTACTTCTCTATTTCCAGTGAGAAGCATAGTAGCCTCCCCTTCTAGTAAGGCCATATGGGGGCAACACATCAACCATGGGAGAGCAACTACTTCACCAACTCAAGTTTTCTCTGCAAGATTCCTTTCCAGTCTCCAACAGCATTCATCATAACTACCTTTCATCCTGCCAGATGAGATCAATTTCTCTAGAATTCTAGTCTTTCCTCTTTTATCATCCAGGATGGATACTTTCCTTTTATCAGTTATCAAAGTTACTTGCTAAAGATTCAGGTAGCAGAGGACTCTTGGGAGGGTGTATGCTCACCAATCTCTCCTTAGTAACATGCCACAAAGATGGAAGTTACTCAAATGAATAAGGGCTCTGGGGAATTTTAATGTCTAAATGAAATACTTTTTGCCCTATCCTTAGATTCAGATGTTCTCTAGTCAAATTCTCATAGTGAAGTTGTCAGAGCTGGTGGGGAGCACAGGTGGGGAGGGGTGATTAAGAGATCATCTAGTTAAATCTCATCATTGGACAAATGGGCAATAAAATGTTCAAAGTAAGTAGATGACCCACCTAGGGTCATAGAGTAAGTGAGTGACAGTGCCAGACCAGGATTGTATCTCCTTCCCTCCCCACCCCAGCCCAAGGCTCTTCATGCCTCTCTCTGAACAAACCTGAAGATTATTTGGAGCTACAGTCTTTACTTCTGGGCTCCTCCATTAACTACACAAGCGTTAAGCTTCCCCCAGGGTGTATGATAGGATTATGAAGCTCAGACAAACCATCTTCAAGGAGCCTCTCATGGGATTTAGATGGAGATGTGGATCCTGGGTCTTGCGGCTTGGATGCCACCCAGATGGGTTGGCTGCACATGTGTGGCTATGAGGGTTGCAAGCGAGAAACAAACCCACATCCAGATGTAGGAAAGGGACTGAAGACTGAAACAAAAAGGCAAATTAACCTTTTTTGTTAGCCTTCTGAGCCCATAGCATTTCCCTGTGACCTGCTGAATAACAAGCAGAGTTAGAGAAAAAAATACCAGGGACTAGAAATCTATCGTTAGAGGTTCTTAGTTGCAAGCAATCAAATCTCACTTAAGCTTGTATAAGCACAAAGAGAATTAGACAAAAGGGAATTAGATAACCCACATACTCTTGGGGGAGTGCTGGTGAACCAGACTTGGAAACTTACTGAATAAGACCAAGGCTCCAGTTGAGTGGGAGAAGGCACACATGTGACTCCCTACCACGGAGGGGCACAAACACTGCAGCCTGCATCACTGATGTAGGGCATGGGATGCTGGTACTAGAACCATGGAGACCACTGCTTGCTCAGGAAAGGGGTGGTGCTAGTTCTGTTGACACTACCTCTAACCAAGTGAATTCTGTGCAGTCACTGCCTCTTCCCATCTCTACCCTTAGATTTAGAGTGGGGACAGCCAAAATGAATGACACATACCCATCAAAGTTCATCACTTTGACTTTTTATTATCTACTTTTCATCACACGTACACATCTATTTTTTTCTCCTATTGAAAATAATGCTATTTAACGTCCCTACTATTGAAAAGATACTCAGCCCTATCTCAAAAGGCATAAATCCAAAGACTCATCAGGTGCTGTATCCAGTTCCAAGTCTAGGATCTCTAAGTGGTTTCCATTTCTCCCTTGCTCTCCATAAGGATCCTGTATTAATACTGTAATCTATGGACAACACTTTAGAAATAACCATTCCCCAACACTCCTCACGTGCATAAGTCGTGTCCAAGTAGGAGACAGGAACCACACCAATTTTTTTCAACAGAGAGAAGGTAATATAAAGAATTGTTAATTAGGTATAACTTTGTTAACTGAAAGGGTAAAAAGAAAACTTTAAGCTATTATGGAGGTAGTGACTTCAGGAAGTAGGGCTGGTAGAACAGAGAAGAGGTTGAAATTATTGAAACAGAAACTTACAAGGGGAGCCCCTTATTGCTGAAACTCAGACCTCTGAGGAGAGAGCTTCACCTAACTGGTTCTGCTGTTTCTGAGCTCAGAGGAAACACCTGGGGCTGGAACCTAGCCCTCTAGGAAGGTGCACTGGCAGCTGGTGCTGATGTCTCTGAGCTCAGAAAAGGGGTTTGTAGGGATAGAATCCAGGTCTCTCAGGAAGAGGTACCGGGAGACTGATTATGGTGTCTCTAAGAGAGCAGGATGATGCTGGTTCTGCAAGTGTTTGAAACACTATAAACTGGATTAATTTGTAGCTATAGGCAGGAACTGCTGCCACCAGGAAAAAAAGCATTGTTGAGGTGATACTGACAGGTACAGGAATTATAAAAGAAATTCATAGGGAGCAGGCAGGAAAGAGTAAGTCTCATCTCCCTCTTCCAGACTTGAGATCTCCCTTGAGCACTTCTTACTGGCAAAGCGGATTTGCAGATTCTCAGCCCCAGCATCACAGAGCAGCACATAGGAGGGTGGGTGTAGAGTTGAGAGGAAATTATTTAATATCTGGCATGGTCTATCTACCCCTTTGGCTACTCATCATCCATACATATCCTTCTACATTTCTATACCATATGTCTAACCTTCCATACAACAACAAAACAACTCTATGTGTCTGCCTGACAAGATCCAACTATCCTTTGTATAAAAGAAGATGTTCTCACCTTCTCTTCAAAGTGAGGAGATGAAAAGTCCCCAAAATTATTGTATCTACCTCTGGAAACAATGACATGATCAATCTCTGAGATATATTAATTTTTCCTCAATTTGAATAAGCTTTTATATAAAGATTAAATCTTAAAGTTAACCAACAATTAAACTTGCATTAAATAATATGGGGAAGGAGAAGAGAAAGGAAGAAAATTGACTGAATATCTGGTATAGTCTGTGTTTCTGTATCTTGTCATGAGACCATATGTGATATTTTTACCTTCTTTCTTCTACTTCTTATTCCATATTTCCTTTTCCCTCAGCTATGACATCAACTAGTTAGGTTTCTTTATCTGGCAAGGTAACCCAAACCTTCATCTCTCAAGGATTTGAGGCCTTAATGGTCCTGTCTCTTTTTCTTTAGTTGCTATAATTTTCCGTTAACTTTTATTTTTGGATATGAAAGTACTTTTTTGAAAGCACTGGAGAATCCCCTGGGTTCCAGACATAGTTCTCGCTGTCCTCATTGTATAGCAGCAATCCAATTCTCCTTTGGGAATCATGATCAATCACCACAGCCTGTATAATAATCCCTTTCTTTACCTCTTGATTAAGTAGAATGAAAAGCCCAAAATGGTCAGGTAAATTGTCTTGCCTTGTATTCAATGGAATTATTGTTGCATTCCCTTGTGAAAGTATTGTTCCTTTGGAAACCAAGACTCCCAAACCAGAAATGCTCTGAGTTGTGGACGCTAGTAAGTAAAAAGTCCACAAATGGGTTATTAGGTGTAATAACCCATTTATTAAGTGGAAGTGAGAGGGGAAACCCCCACTTCCAGCCCTTGATTCACAGACCCGTGCATTCTGGCTGAGAGACAACACCATGTACTGATGCCATGGACTAAATTATGTCCCTTCAAAATTTGTATGTTGAAGCCTTAACCCTCCATGGATACAAGGCCTTTAAAGAGGTGCCTAAGGTTAAATGAGGTCATAAGAGTGGAGACCTGATCTGATAAAACTAGTATCTGTATAAAAGAGGAAAAGACACTAGATCTCTCTCTCTCTCTCCACCATGTGAGGACATAGTGAGAAGGTGGCTATCTGCAAGGCAGGAAGCGAGCTCACGCCAGAAACCAAACCCTGTTGGAAATTTGACCTTGGACTTTCCAGCCTCCAGAACTGTGAGAAAATAAACTTCTGGGGCTGGCCAGGTGGCCGAGTGCTTAAGTTTGTGTGTTCCACTTCCACGGCCCAGGGCTTCGCGGGTTCGGATCCTGGGCAAGAACATGGCACCCCTCATCAAGTCATACTGAGGCGGCATCCCACATAGCAGAACCAGAAGGACCTACAACTAGAATATACAACTATGTACTGGGGAGCTTTGGAGAGAAGAAAGAAAAAAGAAAGAAGATTGGCAATAGATGTTCGCTCAGGTGCCAATCTTCAAAAAAAAAGTTAACGATGTAAGTTATAAAAAAAAATTAAAAAAAATAAATTTCTGCTGTTTAAGCTACCCAATCTATGCTATTTTGTTATGCCAGCCTGATAAATTGAGACAACTGGTCTCTGACTCAAAGCATATATCGCATTCCTGTGAAACAGAATCCCATCATTTCAGGTTGTTTTATCCCAACAGTATGCTATTCCACTATCTGTTATGCCAGATACTTCTGAGTAATGAGGTATGTGTAAAACAGTAAATTACATGGGCCTGGGCCTATTTTACACGTTTTTTTGCAGTCAAATTATTTCTTTGATCAGAAGCCATGCCATATTGAATACCATTATGGTGGATTAGGCAATCAATGAGCTCATGAATTGTGATACTAGCAGAGGTATTTCAAGTAGGAAGGCAAACTGATATTTGTAACATGTCTATTCCAGTGGGCATGAACCTGTTCCTCCTCCATGATGGAATAGAGCCATTATAATCAAGCTGCCACCAGGTGGCTAGCTGGTCTCACCCAAGAAAATGTTGCCATGTCAGGGACATATTGTTGTTCTCTGATTTTGGCAGGTAAGGTGCTCAATTGTAAAGATAGCCAGGTTAAGTTGTTGAGTCCATGCCTAACTTCCATCCCTGCCACCATGGCCACTTTGTTCATGGGATCACTGAATAAGGATTTGGGTGGGTGGGAGGAGGCTGGCAGAAAGTGACTGAATGTACTCTTTTGTCTACATAATTACTGATCCTCCGCTGCAGTGTATGCCCTTTAGTGAGCATTCATATGGTACACAAATACCTTCACACTCTGTGATCATTCTAGAGGTCCTCCATTGTCACCAATATTCCAACTCCACCCCTTCCAAGTGTCTGACCATAGAGCTAAAGCATTGAGAAATGTCTATAAATCAGTATAGATTTATACATCTGGCCATCTTTTATTCCAGATCAAGTCAACAACAAAATATACAGCTTGAAGCTTTGACCATTGGTAGAATTTCCTTTCACTAATGTCCTTCAGGATGAGGCTTTGATGCTGCAAATGTCCACTTCCAGAATATCATGCAGAAAATATATAAAATATAACTGATATTCCC
The DNA here is from genome assembly GCF_037783145.1 of Equus przewalskii. Lineage (NCBI taxonomy): Eukaryota > Metazoa > Chordata > Mammalia > Perissodactyla > Equidae > Equus > Equus przewalskii. Next base: position 121,509,761 of record NC_091863.1, on the reverse strand, counting down.
TCCTCAGTCAATGGATATAAAAGACACGCTATGAAACCATAGATGTGAATAGAGTGAGAGGAGTCAATGAAGCAGGTGTCAGCCTGAACCACCTGTTCATGCAAATAACCTGTGTCTTCCAGCCCTGCATTACCTGTTAGATATCATTTCCACCTGATGATAAATTTCGGCTGTGCATGCTCAACTTTAAGGCTTTCTGGGTCAGATAATAACTAGTTTACAACAGAAAGTTAGCTGCATGACCATCTGATATTCCTCGATTAGATATTCATTCTATACTAAGGCCCAGGAGTATCCAGGGACTATTATTCAAAATATGAATTATCTTCATAAAAGAGCATAGATTTTCTCCCAAACCCTAGAGATATAGCATATAATTCTTGTACTAGTGCTTCCAAGAGGTTCCATATAGCATCCCTATTTACAACAGATATTATGAACATCATTGAATCTGCTGGATGATAATGCCAAAACGGAAAAGCAGCTTGTACTATTTCACTGCAGCTTGCACTTGCAGCTGAGCCTTTTATTTCTCTGGCCCTCACTCCACACTGGTAACCTCATGGATTACTGAGTAAATGATGCAATTAGTATACTCAAATGTAGTATATATTGCCTCAAAAATAAAAAAAGTAATAAATTGTGCCTCTCCTTCATTAGTAGGTGGCAAAAAGTATTGGAATTTGTCTTTCCTTTTGGAGAGATGATCTCAAGATGCTCCAAACCATTGGACCCCCAGAAACTTCACTGAGGTGGGCCCCTGAATTTTCATTTTTTTCTCCTACTCTCTGGTTCACATTATGTCTTATCAAGGCAATTAAAGTACATGCTATTCCCTGTACTTCCTGCTCATCGTATATAATCAAAATAATGTCAATATAGTAGGCCAGTGTGTAGCACGGACTGTCTAGGCAATCAACATTTCTAGGTTCTAAATTTTGGAAGAGAGCAAAATAATCGATGCTGCCTTGAGGAAAGACTGTGGAGAGGTACTATCAGCCCTTCCAAGTAAAGAAAACTTTCTGGTGGTCTTTACAAATTGGTATGGATGAAAAGCATTGTGAAGGTCAGTAGATGAACATCAAATGTCAAGAGCTGTGCTAATTTGCTCCATTAGAGACTCTATATCTGCAATAGCAGCTTCAATGGAAGTCATCAACTGATTTAGATAATAATAATACTCAGCAGTTATTCTCTAAGATCTGTCTTCTGCAAAGGCCAAGGATGAGTTAAACGGAGATTTAGAAAGTATCACCATCCTTAAATTTTCATGAGCCTGTTGGGTTTAAATCATATTCTAGTTATATGACCTGTATAATTACGTTTAATGCTTTCTTTTCAGTAATATTGGCCCCATGGCTACAATAAATTATTATTTTGGGTTACCATAGCAGCTCTCTTGTTCTCTATGATTTGAATTGAAAGTTCATAGACTTGAGCTTGTTGTTTTTATTCTGTACAACCTCCATTGTACTCAAAAGGATGCATCCAACCCCACAGTCTTGGTAGTCATAATAATTCTCATAACAGTCAATATGCCAGTAGTTTGGACTCCCAAAGCATGTATGTCAACAAGAATATAGAATATCATGACAATCAACCAAAGATATACATGGATTACTGACATCCCAGTTTCCATTGACTTGGAACTCAGCCTCATGTTCTATCACAAGAACACAACCAAACTAATCCTCAGGTCCCAATTTTAGGGTGTTTCCTGGAACCACTCCTGTTACCACTTTATAAATCAGTAGCAAGGCTGGTGGAACAAAGAAAAGAGGTTGCAATTATTAAAAATTATTAAAGACATTGGAACTGAAAGAAGGGGCCTTGAGGAGTTGAAGCACAGACTTCTGATAAAAGAAACTTCTCAGCTCGTGTTGGTGTCCTGAGCTTAGAGGAGCCTGACAACAAGACTTCTGAAGAGTGGGCACTACTTATTTGATTTCTCTAAGGACAGCTCAATGAAACAGTTCTGCAAGTATTGGAAAAACTGCAAATGAATTCAGTTGCTTCTATCAGAAGAAATTTCATCTGCAAGGTGAAGAAGTATTGCAGGAGTGGTGCACAGAGAACTTCAAGAAGTCCATAGAAGCAGATGGGAAGAAGCCAGTCCCTTCTTTCTTCCCCAAACTTAGTCTCTATTGGCAGAGCTTAACAGGTATTCAGCAGGCAGTGCAGAAATCTGGTTTGCAAAGTCTCAGGCCCAGCATAAAAAGCAGAGTATGGAAGAGTGAAAGAGAAAGACATAATTAATATATTAAAAAGTATACATGATATAGCAAGGAAAAATATGAGCAGATAATCTTCATTTCTGAAACAGGTCATGAGGCTATGGTTGATATTTATGACTCATTTTCTTCACTATCATTTCGTGTTCTCATTTTAAAATATTTTGATAGGAGTATTACACATATACATAAAAGTGGACAAATCATATGCATAAATATCCAGAAAGTATCATAATTGTATCACCCCAAGGTCAGAAAAAATAGAACATAACCAGCATCCTACAAATCTCCTTGTAACTTTTGTAATAATTCCCCCACCAAACCAACCCAAAGATAACAACTGTTCTGATTGTTAACGTCATAATTTTATCTGTTTTTAATTTTATAATAATGAAATCACACAGCATGTATTCTTCTCTATCTGACTTACTATGTTCAAATTATGTTTGTGAGATTCATTTATGTTCTTGCTTTTAACAGTAGTTGATTCATTTTCACTAATATATTAGTCACAGTTCTCCAGAGAGACAGAACTTTGTGTGTGTGTGTGTGTGTGTGTACACACACACAAATGTACTCATAAGGAAATAAGGATGAAATGCTCATGACAACTACAGTCGTCATTTCTATAACCAGTTATGTGGTCATAGCTGGTACTTATAACTACCTTCTTCAACTATCCATTCTGTATTCCCTTTACCTTCAACAAGCACCTCAACCAGTCATGGTTCTTTACATGGTGGGGTGACCCAAACCTTCATTCCTGAAGGGTCTGGGTCATTAGTAGTCCTGCCTGGATTGAGTTGTTATAGTTTTTCAATGACCTTAATCATAGGGCAAGGTAATACTAAGAGACACCCTAAGGAATCGCCTGTATTCCAGACATACTCTTCTTTACCTCCACTTTGGAGAGGCAGTCCAATGTCCCCTTGGTAGTCAAGGTCAATCATCCCAGCAAGATCATTAACTCTGTTCCTTGCCTGTTGATTCAGAGGCATGAAGAGCCCAAAGTGGCTAGGGTGCAGTCTTAACTTCCAGTTCAATGGAATTACTGTGGTATCTCCTGGTGGAAGCATTCCTCCATGTGGAAATAAGACCTCTAGGCCAGCACAGCATAAAGTTACATGAACAAGAAGGAAAAATTTTTCTAGCGGGTCACTAGGGGTAATAGGGAATGGTGCCACTCCCATTTCCACCCTTTGATTCCTGGACCTGTGAATCCTGGCTATTTGAGAAACAGCACCAGGTGTTGGATACTGATTCAGAGCATATACAGCCTTCTGGAGAACCTTGCCCCAGCCATGCAAGGTATTGTTACCTAGCTGGCACTGTAACTCAGTCCACAAAAGGCTATTCCATAGTTATACAAAGCAAGGTGCTTCAGGATGGTGGGGAACATGGTAAGACCAGTGAATTCCGTGAGCATGTACCCATAGCTGCACTTCTTTTGCTGTGAAGTGAGTTCCTTGATCAGAAGCAATGCTGAGTGGAACACCATCATGGTAGATAAGGTATTCTGTAAGTCCGCAGATCGTTGTTTTGGCAAAGCATTGCTATAGGGAAGAGAAACCTGTATCCAAAGTAAATGTCTATTCCAGTAAGAACAAAACTCTGCCCCCTTCTGTGAAGTGGTTCAGTGTAATCAACCTGCCACCAGGTAGCTGGCTGATCACCTTGGGAAATGGTGCCATATGGGAGCCTCAGTGTTGGTCTCTGTTGCTGGTAGATTGGACTCTTAGCAGCGGCTGTAGCCAGATTGGCCTTGGTGAGTGGAAGTCCATGGTGCTGAGCCCATGAATAACCTCCATCCCTGCCACCATGGCCACTTTGTTCATGAGCCTACCGGAAAATGACCAAAGTAGCTGGTGAAAGAAGCTGACTGGTATCCACAGAACGGGTAATCCTATGAACTTGATTATTAAAATCCTCTTCTGATAAAGTCACTCTTTGGTGAGCATTCACATGAGACACAGATACCTTCATTCATTTTGCCCATTCAGAGAGGTCTATCCACATACCTCTTCCCCAGATCTTTTTGTCACCAATTTTCTATTCATGTTCTTTCCAAGTCCCAGACTATCCAGCCAAACCATTGGCCACAGCCCATGGATAAGTATATAATCACATATCTGGTTATTTCTCCTTCTAAGCAAAGTGAGCAACCAGGTGCATTGCTCAAATATCTGCCCACTGAGAGGATTTCCCTTCACCACTGTCCTTCAGGGATGTCTCAGAGAGGGGGTGTATTGCTACAGCTGTCCACTTTCAGGTAGTGCATATTATATGGTGCAGAACCAGCTATAAACCAGGCTGAAGTCTTTTCTTCCTCTGTCAGCTGATCATAGGTACATAGGTGCAAGCTGTGAGAGAGAAGGCGGTGTAGCAGAAGTGAGGATCATGGGCATTTGGGATACTTCTTCGCGTAACTTACTTGTGCCTTCAGGGCCTGCCTGGGACAGATCGCGTGTATACCACTTCCATTTGGTGATGGACTGTGGATGTGCATGCCCAACTTTATGGCTTAGTGGGTCAGAAAACGCCCAGTTCATGATGGGAAGTTCAGGTCACATGGTAACTTGATGGTCCATGGTTGATCATTCAATTTCTCTTGAGGCCCAATAACAGGCCAAGAGCTGTTTCTCAAAAGGAGAGTAGTTATCTGTGGATGATGACGAGGCATTGCTCCAAAATCCTAAAGGCCTGCACTGTGATTCACCTATAGGGGCCTGCCAAAGGCTTTTAACAACATCCCCATCTGCCACTGACACATCAAGCAACATTGGCTCTGCTGGATCATATGACCCAAGTGCAGAGCAGCTTGCATAGCAGCTTGGACCTGTTGCAGAATCTTCTCTTGTTCTGGGCCTGACTTAAAACTATCAGCTTTTGGAGTCACTCAGTAAATGAGCCAGAGTAACGCACCCAAATGAGGAATATATTACCTCCGGAATCCAAAATGGTCTACAAGATTCTGTAGTATTGGCAAAAGCATAAACAAACAGATCAATGGAACAAAATACAGTTAACAGAAGAAGATCCACAAGTACACATTAAATTGATTATTGACAAAAATGTTAAGAAAATTCAATAAAGAAAGGATAGTGTTTTGAGCTAATGGTGCTGATAGAATTGGACATTAAAAAAAGGAAACTTGATCATTATCTCACACCATACACAAAATTAACTTGCATTGTGTCATAGACTTAAGTACAAAAACAAGAGCTGTAAAACTTATACCAGAAACACAGATGAAAATTTTTGAAAACTTGGGTCTTAGGGCACAAAAAGCAAGAACCATAAGAGAAAATTTGATGAATTGGAGTCCATCAAAATTTAGAATTTCTGTTCTTCTACGGACATTGTTAAGAAAATGAAAATACAAACCATAGATCTGGAAAAACTATTTGCACATTACATACTTGATGAAGGGCTTGTATCCAGACTATATAAAGAAATTCCAAAACTCAATCATAAGAAAACAAGCAAGTATAAGTGTGCCTCATGTATCTTCTCATTTATTTTAATATACTAAAAAAAATTGTATTCCTAGAATAAACCTCACTAGGTATCCTCCGTTTTGTATTTTTCTGAATTCAATTTGAAAGTGCTTTGTTTGGGATTTTTTTCATCTACATCCATGAGGGAGATAAGCCTATAATTTCTCTTTCTTATAGTATCTCTGTTGGATTTTGGTACTAATGCTTTTCCAGTCTCATAAAATAAGTTAGAAAACGTTACCTCTGCTTCTATTCTTTGGAAGAATTTGTGTAAGATTAGTGTTTTATTATTTTTTAAAATTGTGGTAAAAGACGCATATTAAATTGATCATTTTAACTATTTTAAAGTGTACAATTCAGTGACATTTAGTACTTTTACAATGTTGTATAACCATCATCAATCTAGTTCTAGAACATTTTCATCACCACAAAAGGAAACCTCATATCCACTAATCAGTCTCTTCCCATTAACCTCTCGCTCCAGCCCCTGGCAAACAAAATCTATTTTCTCTCTCTAAGGATTTGTGTATTCCGGACATTTTATATAAACAGAATCATACAACATGTGGCCTTTTGTGGCTATCTTCTTTCACTTAGCATAATATTTTCAAGGTTCACCCATGTTGTAACACGTACTGGTACTTCATTCCTTTTTATTGCTTAATAATATTCCATTGTATGGATAGACTGCTTTTGTTTATCCATTCATCTGTTGCTGAACAGCTGTTTCCATTTGTTGGCTAGTACGAGTAATGCTGCTATGAACATTCATGTACAACTTTTTGTATGAATATCTGCTCTTAATTATTTTGGCTATATACACAGGAGTAGAAGCGTTGGGTCATATGATAATTCTATGTTTAACTTCTCGAGGAACTGCCAAACTGTTTGCCAAAATGCCTGGAACATACTGCATTCCCACAAGCAATGTTATGAGGGTTACAATTTTTCCATATCCTCACCAACACTTGTTATTTCAAGTTTTTTTTTTTTCGGATTATAGCCATCTTAGTGGATATAAAATGGTACCTAATTGTGGTTTTGATTTGCGCTTCCCTAATGACTAATGTTGACCATTTTTTCATGTGCTTATTGGCAATTTGTATATCTTCTTTGGAGAAAGGTCTCTTAAAATCCTTTAGCCATTTTTAAGAGAAATTTTTGTCTTTTTCTTGTTGAATTTTGATAGTTCTTCATATATGCTGGATATTAGACTCATCAGATATATAATTTGAAAGTATTTTCTAGCATTCTGTAGACTGTATTTTCAGTTTCTTGACAGCATCCTCTGAAGCATAAAATCTAAATTTTAGGAAGTACAATTTATCTATATTTTTCTTTTGTTGCTTTTGTTTTTCGTGCCATATCTAAAAAGAACATTGCCAAATCCAAAATTATGGATGCACACCTCTATGTTTTCTTCTAAGAGTTTTATACTTTTATCAGTTGTATGTAAGTCTTTGATCCATTTTGAGTCAATCTTTGTATATGATGTGAGATGAGTCCCACTTCATTCTTTTGCATGTGGTTATCCAATTGTCCCAGCATCATTTGAAGAGACTATTATTCTCCCCATTGAATGATCTTGGAACCTTTGTTGAAAATCAATTGAGCATATGTATATGGATTTATTTCTAGACTCTCAATTCTATTCTATTGATCTATATATCTATTCTTGTGCCCATGCCAGACTCTTTTGATTACTGTACCTTTGTAGTAAGTTTTCAATTCAGCAATTGCAAATTCTCCAATTTTGTTCTTCTTTTTCAGTATTGTTTGGATATTCAGGGTCTCTTGCAATTTCATATGAATTGTAACATCGACTTTTCCATTTCTGCAAAAAAGACCATTAGAATTTTGATAAGGATTACACTGAATCTGTAGATCATCTTGGGGAGTATTGCTATCTTAGCAATATTAAATCTTCCACTTCATGAACATGAGATTTCTTTCCATTTATTTAGGTCATCTTTAATTTCTTTTGACAGTGTTTGCAGTTTTCAGTATACAATTTTGTACTTTCATGTTTAAATTTACTCCTAGTTTACTTTTTAATACTACTACAAACAGAATTGTTTTCTTAAATTAATTTTCAGATTGTTTATTGTTAATGTATAGAAATACAGCTTATTTTTTCAAGTCAATCTTGTATCCTGAAACTTTGATGATTTAATTTATTAGCCATAATAGCTTTTTGGTGGATTTTTTAGGACATTCTATATATGGGATCATGTCATCTGTGAATAGAGATAGCTTTAACTCTTTCTTTACAATTTAGATGTCTTTCATTTCTTTTTCTTCCCTTAATTGCTCTGACTAAGACTTCTACTACAATGCTGAATTGCATTAGTGATTTTGGGCATTCTTGTCTTGTTTCTGGTCTTATGAAGGAAGCCTCCAATCTTTCACTATTGAGCATGATGTTACCTCTTAGTTTTTCATAAATGCCTTTTATCATATTTAGGATATTCCCTTCTATTCCTAATTTACTGAATATGTTCATCATAAAAAGTTAATGGGTTTTGTCAAATGCTTTTTCAGCATCAATTGACATAATCATGTATTTTTTCCTTTATTCTATGATGTAGTATATTGCATTAATTCAGACTTACATATTGAACTACATTTGATTATTGTGTATGATCCCTTTCATATGCTCCTGGATTAAGTTTGCCAGAAATTTTTTTAGGAATTTTTCATCTATATTCATAAGAGATATTAGCCTTCAGTTTTCTTATAGTGTCATTGTTTTGCTTTGGCATCAGGGTAATGCTGGCTTCACAGGATGAGTTAAGAAGTATTCTATTCTCTTCTATTTTTGGATGGAGTTTGAGAAAGATTGGTTTTATTTCTTCTTTAAATGTTTGGAAGAATTGTTCATATCCCTTCCTTTTAATTGGAGAATTTAATTCATCTATATTTAAAGTGATTACTGAGTAAGAAGGACTTACTTCTGCCATTTTGCTATTTGTTTTCTATGTGTCCTAAATCTTTTGTTCATCAATTCCTTTATTACTATTCCTCCAATTCCTCCAAAACATTCCAATGTGTTGAATTAATTTTTTTTCTAGTGTACCATTTTGATTGCCTCTTCATTTCCTTTTATGTAAATTTTTAAAAATTATTTTCTTAGTTACAATTAATATTCTAAATTAATAACAATCTAGTTTAAATTAATATCAACTTAGCTTCAATAGAATACAAAATCTCTGCTCCTATGCAGCTCCATGCTCCTCTTATACTGTTATTATCACAAATTATGTCTTTATACATTGTATGCTCATTAAAATAGATTTATTAAAATTGTTTTATGCATTTTTCTTTTAAATTATATAGGATATGACTTCAAAATATACTACAAAGCTATAGTAATCAAAAAAGCATGGTGCTGGCAAAAAAACTGACATACAGATCAATGGAACAGAACTGAAAGCCCAGAAATAAAACAATACCTCTACAGACAGCTAATCCTCAGCAAAGGATCCAAGAACATACAATGGAAAAAGGAAAGTCTCCTCAATAAATGGTGCTGGGAAAACTGGACAGCCACGTGCAAAAGAATGAAAGTAGACAATTGTCTTTCTCTACATGCAGAAATTAACTCAAAATGGATTAAAGACTTGAAGGTAAGATGTGAAACCATAAAACTCCTAGAAGAAAATATAGGCAGTGCATTCTTTGATATCTGTTTTAGCAGCATCTTTTTGTATACTGTGTCTACCGAGGCAAGGGAAACAAAAGCAAAAAGAAAAAAATGGGACTACATCAGACTAAAGAGCTTCTGCAAGGCAAAGGAAACTATGAATAAAATGAAACGACAACCCACCAACTTGGAGAAAATATTTGCAAATCATATATCCAACAAGGGTTTAATCTCCAAAACATATAAAGAACTAATACAACTCAACAACAAGAATATAACCCGATCAAAAAATGAGCAGAGGATATGAACAGACATTTTTCCAAAGAACATATTCAGATGGCCAACAGGCACATGTAAAGATGCTCAACATCACTAATCATTAGGGAAATGCAAATGAAAACTAAAATCAGATATCACTTTACAGCTTTTAGAATGGTTATAATTACCAAGACAAAAAATAACAAATGTTGGAGAGGATGTGGAGAAAAGGGAACCTTCATACACTGCTGATGGGAATGCAAACTGGTGCAGCCACTATGGAAAACAATATGGAGATTTCTCAAAAAATTAAAAATAGAAATACCATATGACCCAGCTCTCCCACTACTGGGTATTTAACCAAAGAATGTGAAATCAACAATTCAAAGAGATTTATGCACCTCTATGTTCATTGCAGCATTATTCTCAATAGCTGTGAATAATGTGGAAGCAACTGAAGTGCCCATCAACTGATGAATGGACAAAATTGTTCCATTTGCAACAGCATGGGTGGACCTTGAGGGTGTTATGTTAAGCAAAATAAGCCAGACAGAGAAAGACAAACACTGCATGATTTCACACATATGTGGAAGATAACACATGGACAAACAGAACAGATTAGTGGTTACCAAAGGGGAAGGGGTTTGGGGAATGGGCATAAGTGGTAAAGGGGCACATTTATATGGTGACTGGTAAATAATAATGTACAACTGAAATTTCACAATGCTATATACTATTATGACCTCAATAGAATAATAAATAAATAAATAAACAAATTATGTAAGGGGAAAAAAGAGCAGTCACAAATTAAATATACAAAAATATGTGCTTTATATATACACCTATATAGTCACCTTTTCTAGAGTTCTTTATTTCTTCACATGGCTTTGAGTAACCATCTAGTTTGCTGTCATTTTAACCTGAAGGACTCTCTTTAACATTTCTTGTAGGATGGATATACTAGGGACAAACTCTTTCAATTTTTTCTTTTTTAAAATCTGAGAATGTGATAATTTCCTCTTTGTTTCTGAAGGATAGTTTTGTAAGGTATAGAATTCTTAGTTGACTGTTACTCGTTTTTTCTTTTCGCACTTTAAATATGTCATCTTCTTCTTTCTGATCTTCATGGTTTATGATGAGAAATTGGCTGCTAATCTTCTTAATGATCTCTTGTATGTGACAATTCGCTTCTCTTTTGTTGCTTTCAAAATTCTCTGTTGTTGTTGGCTTTGGACAGTTTGATTATAATGTTTTTCAATTTGGATCTTTGACTTTATCTTGGAGTTCGTTGAGCTGTTAGATGTGTAGATTTATGTATTTTATCCCATTTGGAAAATTTTGGCTACTATGTCTTCAAATATCCTTTTTCTCCCCATCTGGGACTTACATAATGTGTGTGTTGTCACACTTGATGGTGTCCCACAGGTCCTTTGGGTTCTGTTTATTTTTATTTCTTTTGTTCCTGCTCTTCAGGATAATTTCAATTGACCTATCTTCAAGTTATTGAGTCTTCTGACTGCTCAAATCTGCTGTTGAATTTTTATTTTCAGCTATTATAGTTTTCATTCAAGAATTTCTATTTGATTCCTTTTGTAATTTATAATTATTTATAATTTCTATCTCTGTGTTTATATTCTTTATTTGGTGATACATTGTTCTCCTGGTTTCCTTTAGTTCTTTGCCCATGGTTTCCTTTAGCTCTTTGAGTATAATTAGACAGTTGATTTAAAGCCTCTGTCTAGTAAGTCCAATGTTTGGACTTCCTCAGAGACAGTTACTGTTGATTAATTAATTTCTTTCCAAAGACTTCTCTATACTTTGTTATTTCTTTGTGTGACTCATCATTTTTGTTTGAAATTGGACATTTTGAATATTATAACGTGGTAACTCTGGAAATCATACTTTCTTGCCCTTCCCATGGATTGTTTTTGTTGCTTCTTGTGGGTTGTGGTTGTTTATCTTTGCAGATTGGCTTTCAGTTGGGGCACTTCCTCAATGCTTAGCTAGGTGCTACAGTTCTGCCTTAGCCCTCACTTCCTGTGTATGTGCAACCTAAAGATCAGTTAGAGGTGAAAGCTTAGAGTTGTCTCAGGTCTTTGCTGAGCGTGCACATACCCATGGGCATGAGCATTCGTTTCTGGATCATGGGACATATATGGCAGCTTTTCAAAGCCTTTATTTACCTAAGTATCTCCTACCTCAGCCTCTTCATTCCTAGGCTTTCAGTTTCTCTGCTGCTTGCCCCATCTGTTGTTGTTTGCCACAGGCCACTCTGGATAGTATATGCTTTTAAATGCTTTCCAATAATGTTGCTCAGGAGGCTGCTCCAGCTGTGAGAGAGTTCTAAGGGGGGTAAAATAAAGCCAAGACCCTGAATCAATCCCTTAGGGAGCCACCAAACAGGAAAAACACAAAACCGCAATTATTTGAGAATAAGGTCTGTATTTCCCCCTCTGGCATCAGCGATCTGCACCATAAGTATGGACTACCGTGCCCACACCTGCTCCTGAGCAGGGCAATGGAAATGGTAGATAGGTAAACAAAAATCCTACAACATTGTTTTACCAAAATTTAGCAGCCTCTTTCTTTATTTAGCACTTCCCTAGTTGTTGTATGTCTTTGATTAGATTCCAGAGTTGCAAAAAAATAATTGATTATGAAAGTTTTTTTGTCAGATTAATGGTTGATTCAGTGGAGGGGATGAATCCTTGGAACTCCCTGCTCTGCCATTCTCCTTTCATTCTTTAATATGTGGAACAAATCACAAGTAAAGCCATTTGGTCCTGAAGTTTCATTACAGAATACATTCCATGCATTATAAATCTCATGCAACCCCCAATTCCCAAGCAAAGGCCATGATTCAGACCAATGGTAGAGGAATTTTCAGGGGAGCCAAGGTCCTATAGAAGATGGACAGATTTAGAATACGTCCAGTAATCTTGAGAGAGACTGCTCAGTGGAGCAGCAAATGGTGGTGAACCTGGCTATGGCCACCTACAGCCAGGAGGACTGAGGTATAAAGAGGGAAGAAAATGGGTATTCTTGAGCTGAGTACCCTGTAGATCAGACAATAAGCCTTCCTGGCCTCACCTTGCAGGAGGAGCTCCCGGACCTGGTTACAGCTCAGACTAGATGCTCTCTGAGAGGGCACCCCAGTCTCACCCATACCTGCCCTACTCCTGTTTTCTCATAGAAGGGAGAGAAGAATTTCACTGGGTAGAGTGGGCAGGAGGCACAGGGAAAAAATTCCAAAGGGAAGGTGTCTGTAGTCTCATAGTTGAATTTCAACAGGCAGAAGAGAAGGGACAACCCCAGCAGAAGAGCATACTCACCTGAATGGACAATTATAAGTGCCATAAACAAAGGAGAGAGAAAATAAAGGGAGTGAAGTAAGGGAAGTATTTTAGAGAGTGTGCACCTTTCAGTTTGAGGGGTAACATTTGAGCAAGGATCAAAAGCAAGGTACAGAGTCCCAGGTGACTGTTGTGTAATGAACAGGGGCCAGATCATGCCAGGCTTTACAAGCCTCACTGAGGGATTCAAACTTCATTCCCCATGTGGTTAGAAGCCATTGAAATGTTTTTCATATAGGTATGACATGATCTGATTATGATTAAGAAGGCTACTCTGGCCACTGCGAGGTGCATAGACTTCAGAGGAACAAAGGGTAATCGAGGGGGACAATGGGAAAGCTGCTGTTTCCCAAGTGCCCACATGATGCCTGGCTCATAGGATGCATTCAAGCTAGACTGGGGTGAGCAGGAACCCCCATATCCTTGGCTTTGTGGTAACCTGTTGAGGGACTTCAGAGGTGATACTCATGGCCACTTTCCTCCCCTTTTCCCTTTCTCCTCCCCAAGGATGGAGAAGGAACTGAGAAGTAACTGAGCACTTTCCTTCCTACCTCTGGAGCAGCCCCTTCCTCCCTCTCTGTTTTAGGGGCCTGCCAGCATTCAGGATGCAGTGAAGCTTTTATGATCTGCTCTCTGCCAAACAGAAAGGGCCTGGCCCTCAGGAAAAGTCAGGAGATTGACCAGCTGCGTTAATGCCTGGGTGGGCTCATCTGTAGAATTTGGGGAGGGACTGGCAAGCCCATGGTGGCTACCCATCTAAGCCAAGGCCTCTCATCCAGGCTTAACCAGTAACAGAGCTGTTATTTCCATCTCCACTCGCCTGACATGGCGGTCTGTCTCTTTGGTCCAGAACTCCATAAGGGAGGAGAGGTGTTACAGATTGAGCCCCTGAAATCCCAGTTAGAGCCTAGTACTGTGACAATTGTCGTGATCTTTATTTACCTGGGGCCCAAGGACAGCTCTCCCATGTGGGCATTTCCCATTAGGCACCAGGCAACTGCCTTGACCCGGTCCATTTAGGTTTTGACTTGAGCCTTGTTCAGCACTCCAGCTGTGGCCAGGGATCAACAGCAGCAGCATCACTTAAGAGCTTGTTGGAAATGCAGCATCTCAGTCCTGCCCCAGACCCTCTGAGTCAGAATCTGCATTTTAATAAGATCCCCAGGGGATTCACAGGCACATTACATTGTGAAGTACACAGCAAATCCAGCATTTCTCCGTTAAGAATCTATCAAACTAAGCTGGTTCATTTTGGAAATCCTGAAACTAGTTTTTCACTAGTATCTGGGAGCAAATTGCTGGAAAAGACAAATGCCTTAGGCAGTATATAGGCTCCTACCTGGGATTCAGCCTGAGGCCAAATTAGGAGCTGTTAGGCCATGATGGATGAAGGCACAGATGTGTGGTTATTGGCAAAATGCAGGCTGGCTCTCCCCCAATTGAGTGACCTCAAGGTGCTTTGCTTGGTTAGTGGTCTTGCCACAGGAAGCTTCTTAAGCTACTCTGCCCCTGGAGCCTGACTTGGCAACTGCTGTCTCACACAAGCAATGCTCTCAGACTGCAGGGCAGGCAAGCTCAACAGACATACTGCAATCAACAGAACAGCCAGCATACTGCTTTCAGTGGAGGCAAGAGGAGGATTGGAAAATCTAGGCTATGGGCCTCCTGAGCTCTGGAACTGGGGACCCCTCAGATGTCTCCTTGCTTTGTCTTCCTGAATGGGTTCTTTGTGTTTCCTAAGCTTGGGCTGCCTTGGCACCAATCCCTGTGAGCTAGGGGTTATTATCACAGGCATTTTACCAACAAGGGGTGGGCTCAGGGAGGCAAGACCTCATTCTTTTCCCACTGTGTCACAGTACAAACCACTTCCTGGCCTAGCCTTCATTCGGAGAGAAGGGCACTTTAAAAAATGTGGACTGCAGCAGTCTCATGATTGAAGGGCCTTGAGAGTTTAAGATGCACAACTCTTTGGCATGCAAGGTATCTGCCCGATGGATTATATGAATGCTTCCCTCCACTGAAGAGCTCAGATTGACAGATACTTCCTTCCAACAATGCTGCTCCCTGTCTTTAGGGCACCCCCCAAATACCCACAAGACTGGCCCCAGATTGGCCTCTGGGCCTTTGAGAGACAGAGACTGGAGGAGTCTGATTGCTTCCTACACAAAGGGCTAGACCTTTAGTTCCTTAGTCTGGATGTTCTATCTCTAGTAATGCCACAAAGATGACAAAAGTTTGGGTTTTCCAAAGCTGCATCAGTCACAACGAGGTTTTCAAAGTGTTTCTCTCTCCTGGCATCCCCTCTATTCCCACTTCTAACTTTCTCAAAATGCTTTCTCCATGTGTGGAACCAAGGGGGCTGGGGACAGGACTTTCTTCTCCTTGTAAGGTCACTGCCATTTATCACCTGTTGCTAATTCCACATTGCCACCTTCACGTCATGGGTGCCTCACGGGGATCAAAAATCCATCCACAAGCTATTAATTGGCCTCAACAAATCATGACTCAGTTAATAAGTAGATCAGGCACCCTGCACTGTGATTAACCTACTGTTAACTGTCCCCCTGGCCTGTCCAAGTACAGAAGTCTTGATCTGTCCTTTGAAACCTGCCAACGCCCAGCCCCACGGGGTTGCCAGGAGCCAGAGCCTCCTCGGAGGGAGAGGCCACAGGCTCTGTCTCAGTTCCAGCTACTGCTGGTGGAGGCAGAGCAGGAGGAACCCTGAGATTTCAGCCAGCCAAGGCCCCCACAATTTATAGACGGAAAACCAAGATCCTGACTTGCTGCCGTGTCTTGGGAGACAGGCAGAAAATTCAAGAGTTCCTCATTGAATCCTGGAGTAGAGGTGGGGCTTGCTGAGAGGATTCAGAATCCATACCAAACTCCGAACCAGCTCCCCAGGCTTGAGGGATTGACTGGGGAGACTGAGGCTATTTAAGTAAACGTTACATTGCAATTAGGAGTCTGTCTGTCTGTCTCTCTCTCTGAGTTTCACTGTTTTCTGAGCCTATAACCTTTAAGCCAGGATTTCCAGGTCCATGTGTTCAAGCTTGAGGACTCATTTCAGACTCACCAAGTGGGGACATATATGAAGGGCCATTTCAAGCTTCTAACCATCCAGTGGTATATGGTGGCACATTCCCACAGACGCCCACTTGCTCTGACCTATCAGGTCTGAGTAGCCATCCCCTACCAAGTAGAACTTTGTAAACCACGTGAAAAAAATAAGAGATTATCTAAAGAAGGGAAAATTTCTTCTCTGAGGAGTCCATTTCTTTAAGAGCCTCCATGGTCCCTGCTCTGTACCCAATCCTTAGGGAAGGCTCTTCATACTCTTGCCCATGAGAATTAACCCTGTACACAGATGCCCCACTACTCCTGAAAATAAACAACCTGGTGAACCTGATCTCACCATGCCATAACTTCCACTTCCCCCTACCTGAGCTGCCTTCCCTGTATGGAATGGAGCTTGCTCCATCAAGGCCTCTTACCTATCCGTGGAAACCCACTTAGGCAACATGCTTGGCACTGGAGGAGATGCCAAGGAGAACAAAATCTAGTCCTTGGCTTCAAGGAGTTCACAGTCTAGGAATGGAGACAGGCAGACCACAAAAGATAATGACTCTGAAAAAGGTGCGAGATGGAGGCGTAAGCAAAGGGGAATCTCAGCAAAAGGAGCTATTAAATCATCCAAGGTCATCAGGAAAGCAAAAGAAGCTTGCCTTGAAGCTGGACCTTGAGTGCTGAGTGTGAGTTCAGATGGGGAGATGAGAAGGGAAGTTCAAACAGATGGAACAGCAAGACCAAAGGCACAGTGGCAGGAGAACGAGACGTATGCTCAGAGAAGAGCCAGAAATTCTGTATGTCAGCAGCACAGGGTAGAATAAGGTTGGGTGTATGTGGCGGGGAGGAGACTAAATAGGAGGATGGGACTGAGTGTGTTTGTTTCTTCCAGTCTTGTTATTGCTGCACAACAAACTACCTCAAACTTACTGGCTTAAAACAATAGCCATTTTATTATATCTCACAATTCCATGGGTTAGGAATCCAAGCAGGGCTGAACTAGGTGATTCTTCTGCCTATATGGCCTTGACAGAGATCACTCAGTGGACGATGAGCTGGCCTGGTGAGCCCACCACAGCTTTTCTCACTTGTCTAGTGCCTTGGCAGGGATGGCTGGAAGGCTAGGCTCAGCTGGCCCTGTCAACTGGAGCACGTACACGTGGCCTTACCAGAATGGTGGTCTCAGGGTGGTTTGAGATTTTATACGGCAGCTCGGGGCTCCAAGAGCTAGTGTTTCAGTGACCCAGGTGGAAGGTGCATGGCCTTTTATGACCCAGCTGCAGAAGTAATATAGCAGCATTTCTCCAGTGCTCTATTCGTTTTAGAAGTCACAACCCCATCCAGATTCAAGTGAGACAGGGATGTATAGATCTCACCCCCCAATGAGAGGAGTGTAAAGAACTTGCAGCAATGTTTTAAAACTTCCATAGATGTCTTATCAGAATAAACCAGGTTTCTAGGGCTCAAGGCTTTCCTGGATCTTGGCTCTCTCTACTTTGTGGATCAAAAGATGAATGAGCTGAACTAGAAATTGATTCAATCCAAGGACCCTGCTCTTGGAGAGTTGCATAAAGGAGTCACAGAGCATAACCCAGCCCCCTTGCCATACGTGTCCACATTTCATTTCTTGGTGGCCAGAAAAGAAATGAAAGTGGTAACTAACTCTTATGGCATCCTTCAAGCACCATTGGAAAGTATACAAGGGAGGTGGTCCACTATATGGAAAATATCTTACCCTGTGAATCTGACACTGACTCTCTGAGGAATGTTGGACAAGCTTATTTTCCTCTCTAGGCTTTACTTCTTTATCTCTGTAGTGCTCCTGCTCAAAATGCTCATAATTTATTATGCTTTTTGCAATCTCATGACTAATTGTTACAGTTTTTCTGCTGCTTCTTTGCTGTCCCTTCCTCCAATGCTTGCCAGTATGGCTTTCATGCTCCTTCTGAGAATACTCCTTCCCTATGGCTGTCTTAAATGCAAGCCGAAACTGTTTGTTTTCTCACACACCTCATGTACCTTAGAGTATAGAAATGGCATTGGTGTCCTTTTTGCTCCAGATCATTACTCCTCCACCTCCTTGTACAATAAAACAAAAACAAAAACTAAACCTCCATTTATTTGAGTCTTATGTCATTTCGGTATACCACACTCTCTCTTTCCTTACTTTTCTGATCTACAGATCCTCTAGCCATTTATTGAGGACTTGGCACCTTGCTCACAGTGTTCCTTTGCACCCTAAGTTCTGCCATCATCAAGGATGACTTCAGCATCCATGTATGTGACTAATTCATCCAACTCCCCAACTTCCCAGTTTCTTAACCTTCTTATTTCTAAAGACGCCCTCCTCATTTCATTGCGGCCACATGCTTCCACCATCAAACCATAGATCTTGTCATTGTCTCACCTCCAGAACTAGTGCTTTAAGCATCCTATTCTCTGACCACAAACTTCTCTCCTTCTGGATTGCTTTCTCTATTCTCCACTACGACCATTTACCATCTTGTGGCTCACAAACTATTGAATCTTTTGTCTCTCCCAATCTTCTAGTCTTTTTCTTTCTCTCCATGACTCCTTATTTCTATTTGGATGGAATGGCCCATCAGTTCAGCTCCACCCTTGCCATTGCTTCCCTAGACTCTCTTGCCTCTCATTTTTTTGTAACCCCAACTCTGCATGAAGTGAACAACCCATTTTCTCTATGCTTGAGTCTCAGTAGCTAAATAATGCTAGAGAAAGTTGCATTTAAGGAAAGTTGATTGCATTCTAAACGCATGATTATCAACTTCAAACAGTCTTCCAACACTGCCTGGCAATTCTACTACATGCCTCTGGTCAATTTACCTTCTCATTTATCCACAATAACTATTTCAAACATTATGTATTATCCTCAAACCTTTAACTTTCTCCCCTAACTCTGCGCCACTCACAGCATAGGATCTCACTTCCTAGTTCACACACATATACAAAATAGAAACCAACAGAAGGAAATTTCCTTATGCTATGTATATCAAACCTACAAAACTACCTATGATAGCACTCATCTTTACCTGCTTCATTCATTTATGTTAGAGAAGGTGACCACCCTTCTGTCTTGATTGAATCCCTCCTCCTTGCTTTGGATCACAATTGGTCCCAATTTCTCATGGCATTACCCTGTTAATTATCCCTTCTCTGTCTTGTATGTTCAACTGCTACCTCTTGTCTAGAATTTGAGTAATGGCAGAACCGGGCTTCTGCTGGCTTGGTTAGGCTGAGTGTGTAACTGGCTCGCACTGGAAGCAAATTCAGTGGACTTCTAGAGCATAGTGGTTTAGAACAGTGGTCTCCAATATAAGGTGCATGGGAGTGATCCATTGTGGTGGGAGAAAAAAGACACTACAACTTGTTCCTATATCTTTAAAGTTAAAAAGTGAGGTAAGAGCTAAGAGGGAAGATGCACAGTGTTCTAGCATTTACAGTAGGGCCCTCATGGCTGCGTAGCAGA
This sequence comes from Equus przewalskii, assembly GCF_037783145.1. Lineage (NCBI taxonomy): Eukaryota > Metazoa > Chordata > Mammalia > Perissodactyla > Equidae > Equus > Equus przewalskii. The sequence continues at coordinate 121,490,229 of NC_091863.1, read as the reverse complement.
ATTTTGAGCAGGTCATGTGTGCTAAGTTAAATGGATTTATAGATACCAACCAATTTTTTGTGATAGCTTTATTAAGGTATAATTCACTTACCACAAAATTCATGCCTGTAAAATACACAATTTGGTGAGTTTTAGTGTACTCACAGAGTTGTGCTACCATCACCATTACCTAATTCCAGAACATTTTCATGACCCCAAGAGAGAATCCAAGCCCATTAGCAGTCACTCCTCATTTCCCCTCAACTGTAGGCAAGTACTAAACTACTCTCTGTTTGTATGGATTTGCCTATTTGGAGTATTTCATATAAACAGAATCATATAATATATCTCCTTTTGTGTCTGGATTCTTTCACTTAGCATAATGTCTTCAAGGTTCATCTACATTGTAGCATGGATCAGACTTCATTCCTTTTTATGGCTGAATAATATTAGATTGTACGGATAGACCACATTTTGTTTATCCATTCTTCTGTTGATGGACATTTGGGTTGTTCCCACTGTTTTGCCATTATGATTAGCACTGTTATGAACATTCGTGTACAGGTTTTTGTGTAGATGTATGCTTTTAATTTCCCCTGGATAAACACCTAGTAGTGGAATCGCTGGGTCCCATGCAAACTATGTTTAGCTTTAGCTTTTTGATTAACTGTCAAACTGTTTTCCAAAGTGGGTGTACCATTTTACAATCCCATAAACAATGAATGAGGATATCTACTTCCTCACATCCTCTCCAACACAAAGAATGAGATAAAATATTTGCAAATTATATATCTGATATAGGACTTGTATCTAGAACATAAAAAGAACTCGTATAACTCGAAAAAGACAAATGACCTAAATAAAAAATGAGCAAAGGATCTGAGTAGATATTTCTCCAAAGATGGAATATAAGTGGACAAAAACCACATGAAAAGGTGTTCAACATCATTAGGTATTAGGGAAATGCAAATCAAAACCACAATGAGATTCTAAATCACATGCACTAGGATGACTAAAATCAAAAAGACATCGTCCAGTTTTAACTCAACTTACCCTCACAAAGTAGATGAGTGCTTTAAAAAGTTTCCTGCAAAGAAACAGCAGATTGAAGATAACACTAACAATACAAGCATAAATGAATGACAAGAAAATGGCACCACTGACACGTCAACTAATCTGGGAACAAACCCGTTGTAAGCTACATGACAAGTTAATCCTGTGTGACAAAAAATTGGCAAAAAGTTGAAATTATCAAGACATATGAAATGTGATATTTCATAACTATTGTTAATGATAAACTGTGCATTAAATGTATATTATGTCTTGAGAAATTAGCAAATTGCAAGGTAAAGCCATCAAGATTTATAAGATATTTACACGTATTATTTAGCTTGTATTTATATTATCCTTCTTGAAATTCTACAAATATATTTTATAATATAGATGTATAATATATTTATAATACAGAGATTGTCCAGTGGTGCATGTATATAAGCTATAAATAAATATTCATGTATTGGGGATAGATGATCAAAACTGTTAACTGATGGGATGGGCAATCACAAAAGTGTGAAGATTACTGTGTTAGAGCACAGACCTGGACATATGTTTTAAATGAATCCCTTACTAGATGGTTCACTTTAAACAAGTTATTTAGTCACTCTGTTCTTGATTCCTTATCTGAAAAGTGAGAATACTGATAATCTCTACTTCATGGAGTGGTTGTGAGGACTAAATGATATGGCGCACGTTAAACAGTATGTATGTAGTATGCTCATTAACTACGTTGATGAAGAAGAAGAAGAAGGAGGAGGAGGAGGAGGAGGAGGAAAATAAAAAGAAGAAATAATCTTGGGGGTGGGTAGCAGAGAGAGATTATAGCCCAGCACAGTAACAAACTAGAATTAAATATGAGACCTGACTGTCCTCGACCCCAGAGAATGAACAGTGTACAATATCACAGTCACCCTCACCCTTATGGCCCTGTCTGCTACTTCTCTAAATCTTTTCTCCTCCCTCCCAGATTCCCCATCAGTTCTAGTTTCCAAACTCTACTCTTCCTGGCTAACTAGAGGAAAGAGGAAAACGCCTGTTACTTTATTATGCGGAGAAATTTAATTCTTGTTGATTTCACCTCTTCCACTTCCACTTTGCCCACTGGCTCTGCCTCTCATGGCCACGTGGCCCTAATAAGATGATTTTATAAACAAAGTATTTTTTCTAATAAAATTCAGCTTTCCTCCAGGGCCAACACACTCAAACTGCAGCCGGCTCTTAAAATAATTGTTTTCCTCCTACCATAAGTGAACAAATGAATAATTGAATGAATGAACTATCTTCTCTCCTCGCTGAAAGACCTCAGGGCCTCCTTTCTAATCCAATGAGCAGCCTTACTCTGTTATCTCCCACGTCCCCTAGGAGCTTGCCTTCATTCTGCCACTCCAGGCTGATTTGACTTCCTTAAACTCTCTTCAAGTTAGCCAGGACAGTGTGAGGGTGGGGTCGGGGGCTGTCAATGGAGATTGCCCAGTTTACAAAGGAGGAAGTAGCCATATGTAGCAACATGAACTGTGTTTCACGGACTAGCAAACCTGGGTGGTAGACTCAGTTCTCATGGGCAAGAAGCTAACTTTTGTGGGCTTCAGTTTTTTGTCTGTAAAACAAGGGGATAGACCCAGATAAGAGAGATCTTGTAAATAATTCAGGGGACTACTTTATATTTCCCTGGTGTTGTGGGACAGGAACAGGGCTGAACATTACTGAATTCGATTATCTAAGAATAAACCAGACACAGGAAGGTTCAGCCACTTAAGGCCACCCACAGTGGTTATTGTTGGATGGGGAGATTACAGTAGCTCTTATTTTCACCATTTATATTTGTATACTTTCCAAAACTTACATAACTGTCATGTGCTGATTTTCCAATCAGGCACCATATACTGTCAAGTGAAAAACTCAGGATGCAACTTTAAATATATATAGTCTGATCTCACTTTTGCATAAACATTTATAAGTGTATATAAGAAAATTCCTGAAAGAAAAGAGCCCAAAATGCAATAATGTTTTTCTCTGAGTGGTGGTATTGTGATGTTTTTGATATGTTATAAATTTTATAAAATAAGCATAATTTTTTAATCAGTAAAAAATAAAATATTTAAAAATTAAATTTAAAATCCCTGTTTGCTATCAAAATGGTCGCAAAGTGGACTCCAGCCCTGCTCCATCCCCTTCCTCAGCAATGAACCCAGATCCAGTGTTTTCCTGTTTAAGGTTTGATTTTTGGTAGTTGTTTCCCCTTCAGTTCTGGGACCAGTAGAGTCTACCAGGCCTGTGTTTTGCCACGTGCTTATGGAGTCCTGGAGAAGTTTCATGAGTGTACATGTACTCCATTATTGCCTTTCTTAAAGTTCACCCAGGTACAATACAGGGCAAAGCTGGGGCTTGCTGCAGAGATGTTCGGCCACGATTTGGCCATTCAAGTCCCTGGGTCAGCCTTGAGGTCATTACCAGCTATCCAAGTGTGCTTCTGTCTGGCAAGGTCTATCTCTGCAAATTATATAGCAGCTGTGTCACCAAAAGAGGTATACATTGTAGCGCTCCTTCCACCTTCTAGGTGTGTGAAAGTTCCTGCAGACACCCTCCAGAACTGGAGAACTTAGGCCCTCAGATCCTGACACAATCCCTGATGCCCTGAAATCCTCTTTTTCTCCTTGGGCCTTCTGGGCTGATGCTAATGCAAATACAAGCTTATAGGGAGCTTGGGGTGTCACCATTGGCCTCAACTCACTCTGACTCACATGTAGCCTGCAACCCTACTGGTTCTTGGCTTCACTCTCAGCCCTTGACCACAATTCCTACTTCACTCAGAAAAACAGAAGCAGTCAGAAGAGAACTTCCATATGCTACCCTCACCACACCTACCCCCTACGACTAACTGTATCAACACCTGTTACTCTAACTGTCCATGATTCTACCTAAAGCCTATCTTTCTATTTGCATACTAGATCAGTTTCTCTCTCTTGTGAATTATCAATTCTTCATGCTCTACTTGTTCTTTCCCATAAGTATATAAACATGCTGTTATTTTCCCCAGATCAACAAAGCATTCTCTTGACTTACTTCCCCTGCCAGGTATTGCCTCACTTCTCTGCTTGCCTATACAGCAAAACTCTCTGTCTACACCATCTAAGATTTCTCATTTCTGATTTTTTCTTGAACATTCTCTGGTCAGTCTCTGCTGTCTCCCCACCACAACACACACACATTCTCACACACACACATGCACACACACACACACACACACACACAGACATCCTTCATAGGAACTGCTCTGGACAACGTCATCACTGACCTCTATATGGCTAAATCTATTGATTAATTCTCAGTATTTATCTTACAAGACTCAGTAGCAGCATTTGTCACTGTTAATCACACCCTCCGCCTTGACATACTTTCCTAACTCAGTTTCTGAGCTACAGCACAAACTTGGTTTTCCTACTACCTCACCAGTGGTTCATTCTCAGTCTCCTTTGCTTATTTTTCCTCCTCAGCGTGAACTTTTATTTTTGGAGTAACCCAGTAACCCAGGAAACAGTCTTTGAACCACTTCTCTCTATGTACACTCATTTCCATTCTCTAAATATCTTCTATATACCACTAACTCCCATATTTATATCTCCAGTTCACTTTTATCTTACAAACTGCATACCCATATATCCAACTGCCTATTCAGCATCTGCACTTGGAGATTTAATAGACATCTCAAACTCAACATGTCTAAAACCAAACTACTGATTAACTCCCACAATTTTATCCATCCACAGACTTCCTTATTTCAATTGATGAGAATTTCATACTCCATGTTGCTCAAGCCAAAAACCTTGGAATTATCCTTGATTCCTCTTTTCCTTTCACATTTTATTTTTATTTTTTTATTTTATTTTTATTTTTTTTTCGGATGTACATCATATTTCGAATTCTGCATACATTACATCATGTTCACCACCCGAACACTAATTATAGTGCATCCCCTCACATGGGACCCTAATCACCCCTTTTGCCCTTCCCCCTCTCCCCTTCCCCAATGGTAACCACCAGTCCAATCTCCAATGCTATGTGTTTTTTTTTTTTTTTTGTCATTTTTATCTTCTACTTATGAGTGAGATCATATGGTATTTGACTTTCTCCCTCTGACTTATTTCACTCAGCATAATACCCTCAAGGTCCATCCATGTTGTCACAAATGGCCGGATTTCGTAATTTCTTATGGCTGAGTAGTAGTCCATCGTGTATAAATACCACATCTTCTTTATCCATTCGTCCCTTGATGGGCACCTAGGTTGCTTCCAAGTCTTGGCTATTGTGTATAATGCCGCAGTGAACATAGGGGTGCAAGTATCTTTATGCCTTTATGGTTTCAAGTTCTTTGGATAAATACCCAGCAGTGGAATAGCTGGATCATATGGTAGATCTATCCTTAATTTTCTGAGGATACTCCAAACTGTTTTCCATAGTGGCTGCACCAGTTTGCACTGCCACCAGCAGTGAACAAGGGTTCTCTTCTCTCCACACCCTCTCCAACATTTGTTGTTTCCTGTCTTGTTAATTATAGCCATTATGACCAGAGTGAGGTGCAGCCACATGCAAAAGAATGAAAGTAGACCATTCCCTTACACCATGCACAAAAATCAACTCAAAATGGATTAAAGACTTGAATGTAAGACCCGAAACCATGAGACTTCTAGAAGAAAACATTGACAGTACGCTCTATGACTTTGGTCCAAGCAGCATATTTTCAAGTCCCATGTCTGACCAGGCAAGGGAAACAAAAGATAAAATGAACAAATGGGACTACATCAAACTAAAAAGTTTCTGCACAGCAAAGGAAACCATCAACAAAACGAAAAGACAACCTAACAATTGGGAGAAGATATTTGCCAACCACATATCAGATAAGGGGTTAATATCCAAAATATACAAAGAACTCATACAGCTCAACAACAAAAAAACCAACAATCCAATTAGAAAATGGGCAAAAGATCTGAACAGAGATTTCTCCAAAGAAGATATACAGATGACCAACAGGCATATGAAAAGATGCTCAACATCATTAGCTATCAGGGAAATGTAAATCAAAACTCCTTTCACATTTTATATGTAATCTATCAAGAAATGTTATTGAAAATAAGTTTAAAATATATTCAGAATCCAATGCTTTCTTAACATCTACATCGCTACCACCCTGGTCCAAGTCACTTTCCTGTACTGATACACTATTCTCCTGACTGGTCTCCCTGATGCCACCCTGCCCTTCTATAATCCACTCTCATCACAATAGTCAGAGAAGTCTTTTTAAAAACTAAGTCATAGCTTTCAGCTGTGATGGAGTAAATGGTAGTAGATAAGCTTTCCAGCTGTTTACAACCATGAAACTGCACAAAATATATGAGCAACTGTTTTTCAGGCATTAGAGAACAGAAAGCACATGACTCAGATAACTAAGACAAAGTAAACTCAAAGGTAAGCCTCAAAGTCACCTGACTCTCGGCCTGGAGAAATTTTCCCCATCACAGTGCAGTGAGCTAGAGTCAAGGCAAAGAATGGCATTGCCATGGAGTGAGAAGGCAGAATACAGAGGTAAGGGGATCTGAAGAAGCTGGAATCTGTGGGGCAGGGTACTACAGAGGAGGGATCTACATGAAGTATAGTACCCACAGAGCCATGTGAGGATCCCCTATGAGCGTGAGGTGGGGTTTTTTTGCTTCTTTTTTGTTTTTGTTTTTTTGCTTGAGGAAGATTGTTGCTGCGCCAACATCTGTGCCAATCTTCCTCTATTTTATGTGGGGTGCCGCCACAGTGTGGCTGGACAAGCGGTGCTAGGTCCACACCTGGGATCCAAACCTGCAACCCTGGGCTGCCGAAGCAGAGTGTGCGAACTTAACCACTACGCCACTGGCCAGCCTGTGAGTGTGAGGTGGTTTTGATTTGCATTTCCCTGATGATTAGCGATGTCGAGCACCTTTTCATGTACCTGTTGCCCATCTGTATGTCTTCTTTAGAGAAATGTCTAGTCAGGTCCTTTGCCCACTTTTTAATTGGGTTAGTTGGTTTTTTGGCTTTGGAGTTTTATGAGTGCCTTATATATTTTGGATATTAACTTCTTATCAGATACATGGTTTCCAAACATTTTCTCTCATTCTGTAGGTTGTCTTTTTATTTTGTTGATTGTTTCCTTTGCTGTGCAGAAGCTTTTTATTTTGATGTACTCCCATTTGTTTATTTTTGCTTTTGGTGTCACATCCAAAAAATCATTGCCAAGACCAATGTCAAGGAGATTTTCCCCTAGGTTTTCCTCTAGGAGTTTTATGGTTTCAGATCTTATATTTAAGTCTTTAATCCATTTTGAGTTGATTTTTGTTTATGGTCTAAGATAAGGGTCCAAATTTCATTCTTTTGATTGTGGATTTCCAGTTTTCTCAACAAAATTTATTGAAGAGACTATATTTTCCCCACTCTGTATTCTTCGCACCCTTGTGGAGGATCAGTTGATCTTATATGCATGGATTTATTTCTGGGCACTCCATTTTGCTCCATTGGTGTATATGTCTGTTTTTATGACAGTACCATTCTGTTTTGAACACTATAGCTTTGTAGTATAATTTTAAATCAGGAAGCATAGTGTCTCCAGCTTTGTTCTTCTTGCTCAAGATTGCTTTGCTTACTTGGGGTCTTTTGTGGTTCCATATGAATTTTAGGATTGTTTTTTCTATTTCTATGGAAAATGTCATTGGAATTTTGATAAGGATTTCAGTGACTCTGTAGATTGCTTTGGGTAGTATAGACATTTTAAATATTAATTCTTCCAATCTATGATAAGAAGTGTTGGTGAGGACATAGAGAAAAGGGAACCCTGGTACACGGTTGGTGGGAATGTAAATTGGTACAGCCACTATGAAAAACAGAATAGAGGTTCCTCAAAATTGAAAAAATAGAACTATAATATGATCCAGCAATCCCACTTCTTGGTATACCTCCAAAGGAATTGAAATCAATATCTCAAAGAGGTATTTTCACTCCCATGTTCATTGCAGCATTATTTACTATTGCCAAGATATGGAAACAACCTAAATGCCCATTGATGGGTGATTGGATAAAGAAAATATCGTATTTACAAGCAGCAGAATATTACTGAGCCTTAAAAAAGATGGAATTTTTTGCCATTTGTGACAACATGGATGGACCTAGAGGGCATTATGTTAAATGAAATAAGCCAGACAGAGAAAGACAAATACAGTATGACCTCATTTATATATGGAATATAAAATAGTCAATCTCACAGAAGCATAGAATAGAATGATGGTTTCCAGGTGCTGGGGAGATGGAGAAACAGGGAGGTGATGGTTAAAGGGTGCAAAGTTTCAGTAATGCAAGGTAAATAACTTCTGGAGATCTACTACTATACCCCATAGAGCATATAGCTAAGAATACTTGATTGTATACTTAAAACTTGCTAAGAAACTAGATTTTATGTTAAAAGTTCTTACCATACAAACAAAGAAAACAATAAAGGGGCAGGAGGAAACTTTGGGAGGTGATGGATGTGTTTATGGTCTTGATTGTGGTGATGGTTTCATGGGTGTATATTTATTGCCAAACTCATAGAGTTGTATATAGTAAATATGTACAGCCTTTTATATGTCAATCATACTTCAATAGTTTAACCAATAAAACAGAGTTGCAGCAAAGTGGCAGTGCAGTATTGACATAACAATTAGACATAAACATCAATGGAACAAAAGAGACAGTCTAGAAATAGACTCTTGAACATACATTTAATTGATGTTAGACTAAGGCATCAAGTCAATTCAATGAGGAAAGATACTCTTTAATGAATGGTGCTACAACAAGTGGACATCTTTATGGGAAAAAATGAACTTGAACCCTCGCCGCATACCATATACAAAAATTAATTTGAAACTGAGCATAGACCTAATTGTAAAAGCTAAAACTGTAAAATGTCTAGATGGAAGCTTTGGAGAAAATTCTCATAAACCTGGAATGGGCAAAGATTTCATAGCCAGGACTCAAAAAACACTAACCATAAAAGAAGGAAAACGATAAATTGGGCTTCATAAAAATTAAAAGCCTCCACAAAGAGCAAAGTTAGAGGTCTCATACTAACAGATTTCAAGACCTACTATAAACCTACAGTAATCAAGACTGTAAAAATGTTGTAAGGATGGACACATAGATCAACGCAACAGAATTCAGAGCCCAGAAATAGATGCATGCTTAGAAAGTCATTTGATTTTCAGAGGTTTCAAAGCAATCCAAGTGGGCAATAAAAGACTTTTGAACAAATGGTACTGGAACAACTGGATATCTAAGTGGAAAAAATAAACCTCAACTCATACCACACATCATAAACAAAAATTAATTCAAGATGGATCACAGACCTAGACGTAAAAGCTAAAAACCTACAGCTATGAAAGAAAAATGGAGAATGCCTTTGAGAATTGGTGGTAGGCAAAGGTTCCTTAGGCCACAGAAAGCAATAACCATAAACAACAAAAAAAATAATAAAATAGTCTTAATCAAAATTAAAACTTCTGCACATAATAAGACACCATTAATAAAATTAATGGCAAAACACAGACTGGAAGAAAGTGTTCCCAAAGCATATATCTAAGAAAAACTCCTACAACTCAATAAGAAAAACACAAAAACTCCACTTTAAAAATGGGCAAAATATTTGAACACACACTTCACAAGAGAAAATATATAAATTTCAAAAAAAACACATGAAAATGTATTTAACATCAGTAGTTACCAGGGAAATGTGAAATTAAGCCAAAATAAAATACCACTACACACACATCAAATGACTAAAATTTAAAAAGATTATTGGAGAAACTGGTGCTATTGTACATTGTTGGTTGGAATGTGAAATGCTACAATCACTTTGGAAAAAGTTCTAGAAGATTTTTATAACTAAACATATTCCTACCACGCGACCTATCCATTCTACCCCTAAGTATTTATCCAAGAGAAATGAAAACAGATGTTCACAAAAAGACTTATACAATAAGTGTATAAATAAGTTATACAATAAGGTTCACAGCAGCTTTATTCATAACAGTCAAAAACTAAAATAAGAAACAAATGACTATCAATAGGAGAATTGAGAAACAAAATGCAATATATCTATACAATGAAAGACAGCTCAACAATAAAAAGAAAGGCACTATCGATGCAAAAAACATATTAATGTCTCATAAATAGAGTAATAAGAGCAACCTCAACCCAAGCAAAAGAAAACTTACACAACAGAGTATATAGTGTATGACTCCATTTATATGAAGTTCTAGAATAGTCAAAGTAATCATCCTGCAAAGATGTTAGAACAGTAGTTGCTTTCAGAGGATGATATAGACAAGGATTGACTGGGAAGACGCATGAGGTAATGGTGATGATAATGTTCTACATCCTTCTAAGGATTTGGCTTATTCAGGTGTAGGCATTTGTCAAAGTCAGACGATATCTTTTTGTGTGGCGTGTGAGGAAGATTGGCCCTGAGCTAACATCTGTGCCAATCTTCCTCTATTTTGTATGTGGGATGCTGCTGCAGCATGGCTTAATGAGCAGTGTGTAGATCCATGCCCAGGATCCAAACCTGCGAACCCCGGGCCGACGAAGAAGAGCATGCGAATTTAACCACTACGCCACCAGGCTGGCCCCTCAGGTGATATCTTAATTTGTGCACTTCATTGTATGTAAATTTTAAATTGAAAAAACTGTAAACAAATATTGAATTCTATTTAATTAAATGCCTACTGAAGTATTTATGAGGAAAATAACTTTTGTCTCTAATTTACTTAGAAATGCACACAAAAAATAAGGTAGATTAATGGATCAATAGAAGGATGGACAGATGTGATAAAACAAATAGAATAAAACAATGGTAGAATCTAGGTGGTAGTATAAAAGTTCTTATTTTGCTGTATGTTTTTTACCTAAGGTAAGTGAAAAAATACATCCACACAAAAATTTGTGCCAAAATTTGCATAGTATATTTACTCATGTTTGTCCAAAACTGAAAATTATTTTAATGTCTATCAACGAGTGAATGGATAAACAAACCGTGGTATATCTATATAATGGAATACTACTCCGGATAGAAAATGAATGAACTATGGCTACACACAACATGGATGAATTCCATGAACATAATATTTACCAAAAGAAGGCATTCATAAAGGAATCCATGCAGCATGATTCCACTTACGTAAATTCTAGCATAGGCAAAGCTAGTGCTTTGTGAGTGAAATTAGATAAGTGGCGTTCTCTGGGATGAGAGGTGAGAGTGGGGTGAAGGTGACTTCAAAATAGCATTCAGGAGCTTTACAGGGTGATGCAAATATTCTGTACCTTCATTCTGATGGTGATTACACAACTGTGTACATTAAAAATATCTCATGCAACTGTAGTGCAGTTAAACTTGTTGTATTTTATTGTATGTAAAAAAATACCTGAGCTAGATCATGAATTTTCCCCATTACACAATGGCTCCCCATTTCCTCTCATGGTAAAAGCTAAAATCCTTCCAATGCCCTAAAAGTCCCTAATGATCTGCTCCTGCTTGCCTGCTCCAACCTCTTTGACTTCAACTTTTAATATTGGCCTTGCTCACTCCACTTTTGCTGCACTTGGCCGCCTTGCTTTACTTGGAAAACGCCTAAAGACTTTGCACTTATAATTCCCACTGTCTGGAATTCTGTTTTTCCAGATATCCACAACATGGATCACCCTTCATCTCTTATCTTCTAAATGAGGCCTTCACTGACCATCTATTTAAAATTTCACAGACATACATGCACACACACACACACACTCCTGGAACTCATCATACACCTTACGCTTCTTTTTCACCTTTTTACCTTGGCACTTATCACCTTCAAATGCAGGACATACTTTAGGTATCATATGTGTCAATCATTGTTGATACCGCCTTGTTAGAATGCAAGATTTCCAATAGCAGGGATTTTGGTCTGTTTTGTTCACTGTTGTGTTGCCAGAGCTTGCTACAGTACTTGGGACATATCAGACTCTCAGTATAAATTTGTTGAATAAAGAAATAACCTTCAGGCTGAGATGAGGATCTTCTTGGAGAGGGAAATGTGAGATAGGTCAATTGGCAAACTGCCTCCTCAGAACTGATGGGTGTGACATTAGTTAGGCTTCTGTGTGACTACCCAGTGGCTCCAAACAAACTCCAAATTCCTTTCCCATAAGCAAATTGGACATCCTGTGTGGCAGTCAATATGAGAGCCATTAATACCCTAGAGCTGGGAGAGGGACCTTGAGGGGGTTGGATCCTACTCTGAAGCTCTTTGGGGCCAATATCTTAAAATATAGTTAGATTGTAAATTGGAGACAGATGACTGACAGGCAGAATCCCTGGCTCTGTAGGATGGAAAAGAGGCCCTTCTTTTTGGTAAGGAGAGGTGTGGTTGATGGAACCCTGTTCAGGGTAGGCAGCCTTGTTGAACACTAAGACATCTTATGGAGAAGGATGGCAGAGCTCTGGATTGGGACTCAGGTAATGATAGGGGGACTGGCAGTGACAAAGGAGTATTTTCCTGAGATTTGGCCTTTGCTCCACAGTTTTCTCTCCAAAAATTATCTCTGAGTCTAAATTTTCAAAGTCACTTTTCACATACCTGAGGAATTAGAATAAATGGCAAAGCCTCCAAAGACCTGTTGCAACTGAATAAAATCAGAAGCTTGATGCCTCTTGGTTGAACAGGTTAGAGGATGGGGAAGCAGGGCACTCCCTGAGCTAGAATCTGAAGATTAGGGTTTGAATCACAGCTTGGTAACTCTGGCTATGAAGCCTTGGATAAGTCACTTTCCTTCACTGAGTCCTAATTCCTCATCTATAAAATGGGATACTCATACCAGCATGCCAACTCTACCCCAGGGTTAACATGAGGATCAAATCAAGGTGTGGTCAGGAGACATTTTAGAAACTGAGAAGGTCTGTACAGTATCAGAGGCTGTTGTTCACAGGTTCAGGGAGCACACTGACCAAGGACTAGCTGGCCAACTGGAGTAACTGGATACATTTGAAGATGGAAAGAAGAGTCTTCCAGCTCACCTGATCCTGGCTCAAGTGAGTCTCTGGGTAATGGAGATCAATTATCAACATGTAGTCCTCCCTTGAGCCACCAGCAACAGAATCAACTTCCCCAGACCTACTGTATCAAAATGTCCAGGGGAGCGCTCAGGAATCTGCATTTTAACGAGTCCCCCAAGTGGTTCTGATAGCAATGGAAGTTCAAGACTTGCTTCATCTGTCTGCCTACATATAAAATTTCCCTGACCTTTGGGATTATTTCTCTACAATACTTAGTTCTGCTGATGGTCTTACTCACTAAGGAGAACATTTGTTTGTGGAGGAGTTGCATGGGCCCCACCTCCTCAAACCCATCTTGAACTGTCACATTTATCATCTTGCCTATAGCTGATAATAATGAAGCTGAACTATTAATCGCAAAGAAACAGTCTGATTGCTAAACAATTTGTTTACCAGGTCTCAGATATAGGTGAAACTATTCAGAACTACCTACCAGACATTGCTGAGTCACCTACACAATCTTTGTCATATATCCCCTTAGAGAGTTTCAGTTGGTGAGAGGTTCCAATCATCAGACTTTGCTACGTTCCTCCTGGGGGTCATCAGAGACAGACAAAGAAATGTTCTCTCTCTTTCAAATACAGTGCCAGCTCATGCCTCTCAAATGTACAGGTTCAATGCCAATGGGGCTGGAGGAGCAGGAGAGAACAGAAATAGTGAGAGGCATGAGGCATAGTACTTTTTTTTAAAATTAAGATTATGATAGTTTACAACCTTGTGAAATTTCAGTTGTACATTATTGTTAGTCGTGTTGTGGGTACACCACTTCACCCTTTGTGCCCTCCCCCCACTCCCCCCTCTCCCCTGGTAACCACTGATCAGATCTCCTTGTCTATATGTTAACTTCCACCTATGAGTGGAGTCATACAGAGTTTGTCTTTCTCTGTCTGGCTTATTTCACTTAACATAATACCCTCAAGGTCCAGCCATGTTGTTGTGAATGGGACGATTTTGTCCTTTTGTATGGCTGAGTAGTATTCCATTGTATATATATACCATATCTTCTTTATCCAATCATCAGTTGCTGGGCACTTAGGTTGGTTCCACATCTTGGCTATTGTAAATAATGCTGTGATGAACATAGGGGTGCATGGGACTTTTGGAATTGCTGATTTCACGTTCTTAGGATAGATACCCAGTAGTGGGATGGCTGGGTCATAAGGTATTTCTATTTTTAACTTTTTGAGAAATCTCCATACTGTTTTCCATAGTGGCTGCACCAGTTTGCATTCCCACCAACAGTGTATGAGGGTTCCTTTTTCTCCACAACCTCTCCAACATTTGTCACTCTTGGTTTTGGATATTTTTGCCATTCTAACAGGTGTAAGGTGATATCTTAGTGTAGTTTTGGTTTGCATTTCCCTGATGATTAGTGATGATGAGCATCTTTTCATGTGTCTATTGGCCATCCGTATATCTTCTTTGGAGAAATGTCTGTTCATGTCCCCTGCCCATTTTTAGATCGGGTTGTTTGATTTTTTGTTGTTGAGCTGTGTAAGTTCTTTATATATTACGGAGATTAACCCTTTGTCAGATAAGTAACTTGTAAATACTTTTTCCCAGTTAGTGGGCTGTTTTTTTGTTTCAATCCTGTTTTCCCTTGCCTTGAAGAAGCTCTTTAGTCTGATGAAGTCCCATTTGTTTATTCTTTCTATTGTTTCCCTCGTCTGAGGAGTTATGGTGTCCAAAAAGATTCTTTTGAAACTGATGTCAAAGAGTGTACTGCCTATATTCTCTTCTAGAAGACTTATTGTTTCAGGCCTAATCCTTAGGTCTTTGATCCATTTTGGGTTTGTTTTTGTGAATGGTGAAAAAGAATGGTCAATTTTTATTCTTTTACAAGCGACTGTCCAGTTTTCCCAGCACCATTTGTTGAAGAGACTTTCTTTTCTCCGTTGCAGGTCCTCAGCTCCTTTGTCGAAGATTAACTGTCCATAGATGTGTGGTTTTATTTCTGGGCTTTCAATTCTGTTCCATTGATCTGTGCATCTGTTTTTGTACCAGTACCATGCTGTTTTGATCACTGTAGCTTTGTAGTATGTTTTGAAGTCAGGGATTGTAATGCCTCCGGCTTTGTTCTTCTTTCTCAGGATTGCTTTAGCAATTTGGGGTCTTTTGTTGCCCCATATGAATTTTAGGATTCTTTGTTCAATTGCTGTAAAGAATGTCATTGGGATTCTGAGGCATAGTGCTTTTAAAGGTGTGTTTGTAGAATGAGGATGACCAGCAATCTGGACTCAGAGGATTAGCGGAATGGAGCAAAGTCCATTGTCATGTGTGCCTCCTCAATCCAGGCCCCACTGATTATAGGCAATTACATGGTTTTTTCTAAGCAACTCTTCTAACCTTCCCAAGTAGAAAGAATTTAGTGGAGGGAAAATTTTTGTGCAAAATCCATAGACTTAACAAATAATTTCAAGAAAGTTAGATTTTCTGTTTGGATCCAGGCTAGGGCAGTAATTAGACAAGTAGGTACTCAACATTAGTTCTTATCCCAACTCCCCCACTGACTGACTTGCTGGGTTAGCCTAAGCAAGTCCCTTGCCCTCCCTGTGCATTAGTGTCCCTGCTGTTGCATCAATGGGTCTGGATTCTGAGCCCTATATATCCTCAGTGGCATTCTAGAGTCCCCTCAGTGAGATACAAACTCAAGTGTGAGTTTGTTCCAGCCTTCAGAGGCAGCTTTCTAAAAATAGTGAACAACCCTCATAACTTGACCTTCTTTCCCCCTACGAAAGCTCACTGGGTATTTGTTTAGTTTTGTTTCTAGTTCTCTAAACTTTCTTGATATAAAGCATTGAAAATGTAAAGCAGCTTGGAGAATGTGGAGATAGCCTTCATCTTTGGGCCTTCCTAAAACCAAAGAATGATTTTCATATGAGTGAAAGAGTATGCTCTCCATACTTCAAAGCCTGAGCCATCCTGAGCATAGACTGTGGAGGATAGAGTCTTTGAGAAACCTAGTGGGATTCAAGAGAGCTGGAAGCCTGGAACATGCCTTTCAGGCTTTCCAGGAGTGCTACAATCTCAGAGCCAGGCCTGAATCCCTTCTGCCTAGTTTTCTCTCTCCCTGGGGCCCTTCTGTAGAAGTGACTTCTCTTGAAGGCCAATTGCCAATTACTGGCATGACAAGAAGTTACATGTGTAGGCACTTTTTTCTGAGTGAGGCGAGGTAGCAAGGTGATGACCACAAATCTTGAGGAATTGGTGGCTTTTTCCTTGAGCTTGGTTAAGTGTGAGCTTCCAAATTATGAACACAAAAATAAAGACCCTTATGTTTTGTATTAGTTACGGTAAATTTAAACTACTTAAAAAAGAACCAATAATAGAGCTGTTAAAAGATAAAGTGAGGCATACTAAAAATTTTAAGAGTTCATTTGAGCAAAACTCGATCTAAATTGGGCAGTGCCAAACCATAAGTGGTTAGGAGCACTCCGCTGACAGGAGCTCAGGAAAGACACCAGCACTTCCTCAGCCTTTATTACACTTGACCTTTCCAATAGCACTGTGAGGCAGGCAAAGTGTGAATTTTGGGTTCCAATGGAAAGAGAAATGAAGTAAGGCTCAAAAAAGAAGTTATCTGCCCCACAAGTGGCAAACCTGAGGTCATAACCCTGACCTTCCAACTTCAAGCACCTGTATTTTTTTCACTATCCTATATTCCAACTTTCCTCCTTTCTAATCATCATCTGCTATAGGGTTCTTAGCTGTTCACCTTTGTTTCTGCCTTGCCTACTGCCCGCTCCTCATACTTCCCAGGACATGGTCAAAGCCCCACAAGAATAAGAGCTTCTTTACCTTGGCAGCTCAATGGCACTTATTTCCAATGGGGATTCCCAGGCATAGCCAGACCAAGATATTTTCTGTCCTTTGCCCTATTGCTTAAAACTGGTTCTTGATCACTTTGTACATGTCACTCACACTCCCTAGCAAATCCTCCATTCTGCTCTATTGAAGCCTTTGTTCATCAACCCCTTCAACTCTGGGTCAATACACACTTCTGAATAATGTTCACTATGCTTCCTCAATATTCATATCCACAGGGGCCTTATGTCGCCACTGTTGGGCTTCAACATTTCCTTCTTCACACAAGGGCCAGAGTGCTATTTTCAAAGTTAAGTCTGGTCATGCCACTTGTATTAGTCTGCTAGGGCTACCATAATGAAGTACCACAGACTGGGTGGCTTAAACAACAGACTTTTATTTTCTCATAATTTTGGAGGCTCTAAGTCCCAGATCAAGGTGTCAGCAGGGCTGATTTCTTCTGAGGCCTCTCTCCTTGGTTTGTAGATGACTGCCTTCTCCCCGTGTTTTCACATGGCCTTCCCTCTGTACATGTCTGTGTCCTAATCTCCCCTTCTTATAAGGACACCAGTCCTATTTGATTAGGGCCCCACCCTAACAGACTCATTTAACCTTAATTACTTCTTTCGAGGTACTATTTCCAAATACAATCACCTTCTGAGCTACTAGGGGTGAGAAATTCAACATATGAATTTGGAGATACACAATTCAGCCCATAACACCACTCCTCTGCTCAAAATCTTTTTAATGATCCCCACTTTCAGAGTGAAAACTTCAATGGTTCTGAAGACACGTCAGGATCCATCCTCCGCAACTCCCTCTACCACTCTCCCCTTTGCTTGCTCTCCTTTAGCCACACTGGCCCATTGCCATCTTCCAACATATCAGGCATGCGTCCACCCACCTCAGGGCCTCAGTACTCTTCCTCGTTCTGCCTGGAAGGCCTTCCCCTCAGACATTCGCATGGCGTACTCTCTCCATTCGGATCCCCTTATCAATCACGGCATCTTATTTAAAATAATGAACTGCACCCTCAGCACTACAACATCCCCTCCCCCATGCTTTATTTCTCTTCATAGAATTTTCCACCTTCTAATATACCATGTAATATACTAATTTTTTAAAGTATCTCCTTCCATGAAATGCAAGCCCCATGAGGTCAGGAATCTTTTCTGCTTTGCTTACTTCTATAACTCCAGCCTCTAAAAGAATCTCTGACATATGGTAGGTGCTCAGAAAATATTTTCTAAAAGAATGAATAAGCCATAGTTTACTGAGGAGGGTTGGGGGGTAAGAAAGCCTCAGAGCAACTGAAATCGCCGTGATGAAGCCCAAGCTCCGCACTTTTTTCAGAGTGAGGGGCCCTCAGGATTTCAGTCAGAGCCCCAAAACTTCAGTTTACATAAGGCTCTATGAAATGTGTGTATCTAAATTCCAATCTCATAGCAAATGAGAAATAGCAAGAAAAGGTGATTTCATGCCAGAAGCAGGCTCACTGACAATCATGAGAAGTGGCAGTTGATAGATTGACAGCGAATGAAAAAAGAAGCCCTGTAAAAAGAGATACACTGACTCAAAGAGTACATCCATCTGGGGTCATTTTCCTTAGGAGTAGAGTGAGTATATCTAAGTAGCAACCAAGGAAACAACTGTCATGGCCAAGGCCAGGACATGAAGTTCACAATAAGAACCAGGAGTCATTAGGAAGTCATTAGGACAAGGTTACATATGTCTGGTGTGCTTTGTTTTGCTAAGGTGCAATACCTGGAAGATGTGGGTTTTTTTCTTTATTAGAAGGAAAACCACATATGAGATGTGGTTTAACTCTTTTCAAAAGCCTTGATGCTTAAAGTGATGAACTTTCTTTAGACGCCTTCGTGCAGATCTCTCATTCCCCATGCTGGAAAATGTGATATAAGAAGTATAGTTGTTCTCAGTACAGTTCTGCTCCTCACTTTATCCTGATCTGAGGATGGCAATAAAATGCCTCCAGTTTCCATGAAGACAGGAACCAGAGCTTCCATTGTCTTCCTTAGCCCTCTCCCTCCTCCTACTCACCCCCAAGTTGATACTTGCCTTTTGGATTTTCCTCAGGCCTCCCCACAAGGGCCATCTGGAGAATTTCTGTACAGTTTCCAAAGCCTTTTTTTCTGTCTAATATGCCACGCCTTCATTGGGATTTGTTTGCCAATCAAGCAAATTGCAGCCATTCCTCCATGACCTACTGGGCAAGAAAGCAGGCCTGAGAGGGGATGAAGAAATGTGTCTGAATTCATCCCCACCCTGTAGTGCTCCCTGGGTGTTGGCACCCAGAACCTGAAGCCCATCCAGCCTAAGCCCTGGACAGAGTCCAAGACCCAAACAGGAAGGCCCAGGGTGGGTCCAGTGAGTCAACAATACAGGAGTGCAGCCAGGGTTCAGAACTTCAAGGCATAGTTAACAGAGCCAAGATAAAAAATGCAAACTGAGTGACTTCAGTAGAAGCACAGGGAGGAGGGGGCTAGAGGAAGCAGGGGGAGAAAGCTGGGAAAGGCAAAGTTTCAGCATACCCAGGGCCAAGAGCTCAGGCAAGGTCCAAAGGCAAGTGGAATCATAACGTCCCACTGATCAGAATTCTGCAGGCCCAGTTGCAGGCAGCTTATGTCTACTTCCATGAAAGCGCCAGGGTTCCATCTTCTGCCCAACTCTCTTCCTGCTTTCCATAAGCTTTCTGAGGGACCTCAGCAATTCCCATGGCTTCTCTCACCATCTCTGTGCAGCTGACTTTGCTAGTTGAACAACAGTGGGAAGCCTGTGGCATTAGGCATTGGGGAACCTGTATCCTAGCCCAGCTCTGTTACTTCCTGAGTGCATGATCTGAGGCAAGTCATCTAATTTCTCTGGGACTCAGTTGTCTCAGCTGGGAAGTAGTAAGAACAATGTCTACCTCATAGAATTGGGATAATGATTAAATAAAATCATGAAGATGGAGACACTTTGTAAAACACAAAGTGCTATACAATATCATTCATAATATTAAGTCAGTCAGTCTGTAACTTAGACTTCTGTCCTAAGCTCCAGCCCAACATATTCAACTGCCTCCTGGAAATTTCCACTTGGACATCCCACAGACACCTCAGAGTCAACATATCCCAAACTACAAAAACCCTTAGCTTTCATCTCTAGGCATCCTGTCTCTTTCACGGAGCCTATCTCGGTGAAGGGCACTAGAGGCACTAGGGGGCCAAACCTGAAATGAAGGTCCCCATAGGCTGAACCCTCCCTCACCACCCACATCCAATCTGTCACCAACTACAAGGCTGAGACTAATACCTGAAGGACTCTCAGTCCTTTCTCTCTAGCCCTCTGCCCTGACCTAGGTCAGATTCTCAGCATTTCCATCTTAGAATATTGCAACAGCATTTTAAAAGATCTAGCTACCTGTGGTCTCACACCCCACCTCCCCCAATCCATGCTTGCCATCATGACCACACTAGTCTTTGAAAAACATAAATCTGACCATTCCAAACTCCTCTACTTAAACTGTGTGATGGCCCCTAAAAGAGAAAACCTAGTTTTAGAACCTTGGCACTAGAGATACCCGCCAGCTTCACTTCCCATCCTATACCTCTAAGTATTCAATGTTCTCATCACTGCTAACCAGAAGCATCCTAAACAGACCATGTCCTCTCCAATCTCCTTGACCCTTTTCCATTTCTGATATACCTCACACCTTATTGTGGAATTTGACCCTTCCTGGAGTTAGGGGACTTCACAGCCAACTGGACATCAGGAGCTCCCCTTAAATAGGTTTCTTCCACTTCCAGTAACTTTTTTCCCAACACAGCCTCACACAGAAGGCAGTTGCTGACTTTGGAATCTCCACAATCCTAACAGAGCACGGGTAGTGGACAGAACTCTGGATTGACTGTCAGATGACTTTAGGTCCAGTTCTTATTCCAGTTCAAGTTCTGCCACTAAAGAAAAGATCCAACTACAATTGTATTGATACAATTGTAAATTGTATCCATTTGTAAATTGTAAAGATACAACAACAATTGTATTGTCTGCAAGATGGTCTTCAATCACATTGCTGAGCTGCTGAATTAAGCAACTCAGCAGCCCACAGACCTCTGGACTTCCTGTTGTAAATGCTTTTGTTGTCTGAGTCAGTCTAAGTAAGAGTTTTCATTACTTGCAGCTAAGAGCTCTGTAAATGATCCAACACAATAGCTGACTTGAGCAATAACACAGGCCTAAGTATGCAAGGGAGCTATCATCTTTCTCACATCAATCAATCAAACAAACAAACAAAACTAGAAACAGGCTCAGAGAAGGAAAGTAATTTCCCCAAGAACACACTGAAAAATTTACGGCTAATTACATTGATTATGACAATACTAAAAACTATTTGCAGCCTGGATTATCAGATGAATAAGTCCTGTTCCCTTCTAATTGTATTGTTAAGCTGCTGTGGGCTCAGTGGCCAGATTTCCACAGGATATTTAGAACTGTATGTAGACTAGCTGCAAACAGACTCCGAGTGAAGTCCTAAGGGCTTGCCTGTGAAGAAATGGCAGAAGCCTTAGTGTTGACTTTGGGACAGCCAGATGAAGGTGACATCTCTATTCTTGGCTAATCTTTGGTCCATAGGGTACCAGAAATACTAGGATAACGTGTCACCGACTTATTTTTGTGTCTGTGTGAATATGATTACCGAATATCACAGAGTGGATACCTACAGAGAGGGAGCTCAAACCATGCCTGCCCATGTGGGCAGGGCAAAAGAGGGGTAGGGACAGGCTCTCTAATTTCAAGTTTAAATGTTTTGTCCTGGCCAACTTAGACTCGAAAAGCAAGAGGAGTCTGACTGGCCCCTCTACCTTCTCTCAGGGAGTTCTTTACTTATCACATCAAAGGACTTCTTTGCTGTAGAGCTAGCCTAAAAGTGACATAGGCTGCCCTGTGAGTAGTGGGCTCTGCATCCCTGGTTAAATCTAAGGTCGAATGCCCCTCTTGTAAGAGTGACTACAAAAGAGATTTCTATTTCAGGAGGAAGCAAGGGCCAGCTCCATCAACTCATTTACAGTCTATTCCAAATGCTGATTCCTCTTACAGCCCATCATACTAGGGCTTTTAGAGACGAACACATATTCTCTGGGTTTTTTTCCTTTCAAAGTTGTCCATAGAAACAGGAAGTCTCAAATTTATCTAGCCCACCACAGAGCCCCTTCTATTTTGTACAAGAGCACTAGCCCTAATAATTTTGGAACTGAAGCCTAAACAATGATATTATTGATGATGCATCAGAAAAGAGAAAACACATGCTCTTTACAAGGACCTTTTTACACTGAAACTACATACTTTCTTGGTGAATTCACCTCCCAGTCTGTTGGAACAAATCTCTTTTGTAGAATAGGCTGCTTCACACTGTATTTTCAATGGCAGAGCTTCCATCCAAGAAGCGTCTGGGAGCACTTGACCAAGCTCAACACTCCCAGTTGTTACAAATGATTGGCAGCTGGGCACAGCAGGCATTGTGAACTCGCCAATAGGTTTTCCACCACCTTAGAAGGAGAAATGTCTTTCATTAAATAGGCTACATTTGCCCAGAGCATCAAGGAAAAGGTGCTCCTCCTGGAAATTCCAATAAGCGACTCCCTCCTTTCCTGCTTAAGCTACAACAAGGCAGGGCAGTGTGTCTGCTGAAGGAAGGCAGGGAAAACACACAGTCTTCCATCTACCTGCCTAGCTCCATCCCCACTGGGAAGCCACTCTGCTCCCAGTCATTGTTGAAGCATCTGTTCCCTTGGGACCTTGTCAGTTGGGAAAGTCTTTTTTAGAGCTGTGGTAAAGAAATGTTGCTCCTCGGGGTTATTCATGCTCAGAAGCCCTGTCCCCTGAACTTCAGGCTCGGGAAAATAGGCAAGCCAGTAAACCATCCAGACTGTTTGGTGCAAAGACCTGCAGCTCTGAGAGATGAGTCATCTGCTTTTACCACCACTTGAAATAGATGATAATAGCTTGGCAGCCTCTCGTATATTAATAGCCTTCTCATTTTACCTTCCTCCTGCTCCCTTTATTCCACATTGGAATTAGAGATGGCAAAAGTGTTTTCAGAGCTGAGTGTCCTGAGCTTCCAAGCCGCCCAGGAAGCCCAAGAGGATCCTAGGAGATTCCCTGCACCCTGGCCAGATGACAGTCCGCAGTCCTTCTCCTATAGCCATTCTTGGTTACATTACCAATTTTAGCTGCTTCATGGCATTTTGGACTGGAAATTATCAGATTTATTTCCTTGTCTATGTATTGCCTGTGTCTTTGCATAAAAATGTAAGCTTCATGAAGGCAGGGACTTATTCTGGCTTATCACTGTATCCCCAGCACGCACAACAGCATCTGTGAGAAAGGAGAGGGGAGGCTGTAAGCGTTAGCCCCTCTTGACACAAAGAGGGAGGATACACAAAAGGGACAGGGGATGGTGATGGAGGAAGCGTCTCACGAAGGTGAGAAGAGGACTCTCTGTAATCAGGGGCTTTTAGATATATACCATCCCATTCCTACCAATCCCTTCTCCAAACCTGAGGGTCACAGATCTACCCCTGGTTAATCACAGATTTCATCATTAAGCTTAAGAGGTTATTAGGGATAAAATCCTGGAGATTGTAAATGAAATGATTCCTCCTCTATTTAGTGTCTCCACTTTGCCCATATAATAGGAAACATCTGTTGCCTTTCCTACAAAAGAAACATTTCTGCTCCTTCTCTTACTCCTCCCTGAGAAGAAGCAGTGGCTTACCTGATCAGTAAGACAGAGCAAAGGAAACGCAGAGATCCTCGTTTCCTGGTTTTTCTATGCCAGGCTTCCGAGCTACACTTGAGGGTTGTCTGCCTTTTGCAGCTACCTGTCGTTAGGATGTGCAGCTAAGTTTAATTTGAGGCAGGGGTGAAGGATGGAGAGGCACTTTTGGAAGCCAATTTGGAGCCTCCGTTTCCTTTATTAGAGGATGTGGGAAGTATCTGTCCTTCTGTATGTCTGACCCCTGTATCATATTTTTAAATTACTCTGGATTTGGAGCGGAAAGGATGGGGGGTTAATCATCTCCTTCGAACCCCAACAAAACCACCACACCCCACACTCCAGTCCTCCACTGTAAGCTTCTGTGCTCATTGCTCATCATGCCAATCCCTGCACTGCTCTGTGCTTCTGCAACTTCCACTGAACTCCTGACCACTCTGGCACCCCCTCTACGTCTTTAAAACCTCCCACTAGCCCACCATCACCTTGCTCTACGAGACAGATGCCTTCACTTTCCCACATCTTGGTGAACAATACCTCCACTTCTCTGTCCAAATCCAGCTCCTGTTCTTCTCCACTTGGAGAACATGGCTTCCCCTGCAGGCCTCTCATTCACACACTCAGTCATTAACCCAGTCAATACACTGTGATGGGCACCAGCTCTGGGGACCAATTGAAGCAGTTTATTTTCCCACACTCAGTCCCTCAGGCTCTGAGATAGGATTGTCACCTTATCCAATGCTGCTTCCAAACCATTCCATCAAATTCTCTCTTGCTCACTCAGTGACATCACAGCAATCCTTACCCTCACTCTCCTGTAGCATCAAGTTTTCACTCTACACTCAGATATTCCCATCAGCAAATACACGTGCTGTCACTTCTCTCATAGAACCTTCTCTTGAGCCTCCTTCCTTCTCCAACAACTGCCCCATTTGGAGGCTATCCTCTGCAATATCACTACCCAAAAGAGTTGTCTATGCTCCTTATCTCCAATTCCTAATCCTTTTTGAACTGATTTCAGTCAGTCTTTTTCTCTCCTCCCCACCCTTCCCAAAACACACACACCATAGAAACTTCTTTTGTCAAGGTTACTAATGACTTATATGTTGCTAACCATGATGGTTAATTCTTAGTCTTATCCCATTTGACCTGCCTCCAACTGTTGCCAATTGAATTCCTCCCTCCTTCTTGACTTCCATGATCCCTCACTCTCTTGATTGTCCTCTCACCTCACTGGTCATGTTTCTCAGTCTTTTTTTGCTGACTCCTTCTCTTCTCCCCAGTCTCTTAATGTCAGAGTACCTTGGAGCACAGTCCTTGGTTCACTTCTCTTCTCTAGCTACACTCACTCCCATGTTCATCTCATCCAGTCCCATGGCTTTAAATGCCATCACTATGTTTATAATTCCCAATTTTATATCCCTAGCCTACACTTTTCCCCACCCAAACTTCAGACTCATCAATGCATCTATACTTGGAGATCTAATCGACACCTCAAACTCAACAAGTCCAAAATTGAACTTCCAACCTATCTACCAAAAAACAAACACAAAAACAAAACTCCAACAAAACAAACAAACAAAAAACAAACAACAAACAAACCCTATTCTATCCATAGCCTTTCCTAATTCAGGTAATGGCAATTCCATCTTTCTGGAGTCATCCTTGACTTCTCTCTTTCTTTTACACCTCATATATAATCAGTCAGGAAATCCTGTTGGCTCTACCTTCAAGGTATATCCAGAGTCTGAACACTTCTCACTATTTATCCAGTGCTATCACCCTGTTTCAAGCCACAGTCATCTCTTTTCTGGATTACTACAATTGCCTCCTGTTTTTATCTTTGCCATCATCAGTTTATTCCAAACACAGTGGTCCTTAAAAAACAGTAAGCCATATTATGTCACTCCTCTGCTCATAACTCTCCCAATGACTCCTGTTTTTAAGCAGAGTAAAAGTTAACATGCTTTCAATGACTACATGACTAAATGATTTGTCAGCCCCACCCATTATCTTTTTGACCTCATCTCCTACTATTTCCTCCTTGTTCACTCTACTCCAGCCACACTGGCTTTCCTGTTGTTCCTGGAACATGCCAAGCACACTCTAACCTTAGGTGATTTTCACTGTTTGTTCCTTTGGATATTTGCTTAGCCCAGTGCCACCTACTCAGTGATGCTCTTTCTGATCATCCTATGTAAAACCGTAATCCACTCTCCCCAGGACTCCCAATCCTACTTACCTTACTCTGCTTGTTATTTTTCTCCAAATAATTTATTACCCTCTAATGTGCTATATATTTGCCTATTATATGCATTTTTTATGTTCGGACTCCTCTCTCTGCAGTAAAGCCTTTTTCTCCTTTCTTTAGCACCTAGAACAGTGCCTGGCACATGGTAACAAATGTTGGTCGAATAAATGAATGAGACTGTCTCTTCCCTCTACTCTTCTTCCCTCCCTCCCTCCTCTGAGGAAGAGGTATTCATTCTCCACTAGTAAACCAATTTTGCACATGGCCTCTGACCATACCCAACTATCTCCTTAAAGACTTCCTTCTCCTTTCTACACTTTCATTCTTATTACCCTCAATTGGCTTCTTTCTCTCAGCCTATAAACATGCTTATGACTCATTCATATTTAAAACACAAAAATCAAAATGTTTCAAATATTCCCTCTATCTGTTGCACTCTGTCCTCCTTCATGGTAAACTTCCTGAGAAGTTTTCTATGTTTTCTGACCTCACATACTCACCTCACACATTCACTCCTCACAGAAGACACTTTCCAGCCCTCATCATTCTCAGCTGCTGCCCAGCAGCATTTACTACCATTGGTACCTCCTCCCTTGAATCTCTGTCTCTTCCTCTCCAAGGCCTTGGGCGAGACCCTAGGGGCCCAGAGAAGAATCAGACATGGTCCCTGTGTTAAGGCCCCCTCCCCATATTTGGTCGGGGAGACAGTGACAGCCCTCCCTGCTTTCCAGTCAGACTTCTCAAATCAGCTGTCTACACTTATACCCTCCTTTCTCTTACTGCCCCTCTCCTGTACTCCTCAAGCCTCTGTGAACTGCCCCCCACCTCACTGCTCCACTGCAGCAGCTCATGCCAAACTCAGCAATGACCTCCCTGTTGATAAACTCAGTGGGCACCCTTCAATCGTTTTCTCATTGAAATGTTGTTGAGCCGGCCATCCTAATAAAAACACCCCTCTCTTCTGTTGGCTGCTGTGACAGCCCTCTCAGGATTCAGGCTTATGCCCTCTTCTTTCTCCCTGGGCGATCACATCCGGTCCCATGGCTCTGAATGGTACCCATGTGCTGGTGACTCTCAATTTCCATCCCCAGCCATGTCTCTCTTCTCCCTTGTAGACTGGATCTGAGTACCACCAGCCTAGGGTGCTCACTCAGTGGTCCAGTTCCCCGAGGGCTACAGTCCTGTTTTGTGTACTCCGTTTCCACTGTCTTGGGACAGCAGCCTTGCTCTGCAGTGTATGTCTGGGGCTGGGCTCTTGCTCCCTGGTCAGGCACTTCCTAGGTGCTGTTCAAGACCTCAGGGATACCAGGTGTGTCTGCACTGCTGTTTATAAACTAATAATAGTAATGGCGATAATGGCACATAAGTTTTGTTGCGTACTGACCATGTGCCAGACACTGTGCTAAATGCTTCACATGGTCTATGCCACTGAATCATCCCAATACCATGTGAGGTAGAAAGCACTGTACCTCCCATTTTACACATGAGGAACATGGGGCTCAAGGGACTTTAAGTGACTTACTCATGGTCATTTAGCTAGTATCTGGTGGAGGATCTGAAATTCAAACCCAGCCTTGCCTAGTGGAGCGCAGAGGCCTAATCAGTGCCCTGTGTTGCCTCTGCCTTCACTGTCTATTTGCTCTGAAGTCTGGCTGCCCCCTGCTTGCCCCTTCATCCACTTCAGCTCCTGGCTTAGCCTTACAGATAGTTCTTTCTCCAGTGTCCCAGGCATCTTGGTCTTGCTGCAAGCTCAGATACTTAACAAGCTGAGGGTCTTGCACAACTTGTCAGGGCTGGTATTTTTCCCTTGGCCTAATAGGAAGAGCAAGTTGTGCATGTGTTACAGTTTTCACCAAGCTAGGGCAGAACACATAGACTTTATGACCAGAAGCTCTTCTTTCACCATTAAACCACATGTATAGCAGGACACGTGATGGTTTGATGTTGGTTATTAAATGTGATTATTCACAACTGACAAGGGAGTTGTTGACAGCTATTATGATCAATGGGTAGCTTGATTTAGTTATAAAAATACAGCTGCTATATTAACTTTTTTGTTTATATCCAATTTGCATATCAAGTTGAAAAGAGACATATTTGAAGTACAAACAGCCTAGGACAGAGAAGTGGGCACACACACACACACACACACACACCCCTAGACAATAAATGTGAATGTTTTTGGAACATTAGAAAGTGAAATGCAAAATGCAAGGGACTGTTGTCATCACCGTGACTAGAAGCCCATCCCCCTCTTCCTGCTTTTCCTTATTTCTGTTCTGCCACCCTGCTCACCTGAGACCCTGTGTCTTCTCCAGCAATCTTCTCTCCTTTGTCTCCTTCCCCACTCCATCTAATGAGCCATCAATCATGTCAATTAAACCTCCCCAATTTTGCTCTCTCCCTTCTAACCATCCCCATGGCTCTGCTGTCATTCAGATCTGTACAACTCCTTTTTGGGAGAAAAGAGGCCCCAGTCTGTCTGTCCTGCAAACATTCTTGCCTGCTCCCTCCAGAGGAATCTTCGTGAAGAACAGTTCTGACATGCAATGTCCCTGTTCAAAACTCTTCTGTAACTGCCCCTTTGCCTACAAAATAAAGTGCAGTTTCTTGGCTTGGCGTTCAAGACCCAGCACTAGCCTATCCAGCCTCCTACTCCAGCTTTACCTTCCACAATGCCTCTTCACACAAATGCTCCCAGAAAACTGCTCCTTGATGTCTATCAAGCACCACGCATTTCTGATTTCAACACCTTGACTAGCTGCCTGCTTGGAATGTCCATCTCTGCACCTCTGCCTGTAAGACCCATTTATTGCTGCAAGGCTCAAGTTCATGTGAAGTACAGGCTCCTCCTGCCTGCATGCAGCTTTCAGGATTGCCCAGCCAGAGGGAGGCGGGTCTTCCTAGGAACTCCAGGACAATCACAACTTTCTATCTTGTGCTAGTAATTTCTGAGAGAAGTCCCCTCTCCTCTCTTGAACCACATGTGTGACAGCCAAGACTCTGTCTGAGGGCTTGCTGCATATTCCTCCATCACCCAGTCCAGGCCCAGCACACTCCAGCATGCGGGAAATACTTGGAGAGCTGCAACACAACAATAAGGCTCAGGAGTTTCAACAGGTCCTCCAGCCATCTGTGGATGAAGTTTATAAGGAAGACAGCAAGTGTGATTAGTCTCAACCTGTAAGAGAAAGGTGTCCCCTCCCCCATGGGGGCCTCTGATGACAAAGCTGTAATGGCTTGCCTTGTTTGGCTGCCTTGGATTCAGTCACTCATTCAGCAAATATGATTAATGCCTACTGGTCATTGGGCACGGCACTCAACTCAGGGGAATACAGGTAAATCAGACAAACCTCCATCTCCTGGAGCTGCAATGTCAGCGGAGGAAGAGGCATGCACATAAGACACTTCAAGTCCAAGGCAGACTACCCTAAGTGCAGAATTTTCCCTCTCTGCAGCAGTCTGGTGCTGGAGAGAAAGGCAGGCAGATGGTCGGGCAGCTTTCTCTTCCTAGTAGGCTCAGGAATGCTCTCTGTTAGCCTGTTCCCTGCTCTGCAGCACGTCTCCCCAGGGCAAGAGCAGCTACATAATTTGCAGGGCCTGGGGAAAAATGAAAATGCAGGGCCACTTGTTCAAAAATTAAGAATTTCAAGGAAACGACAGCCAAGCATTAAACAAAGTGTGGAGCCCTTTAGTGTGCAGGGCCCTGTGGAACCGCACAGGTCACATACCCATGAAGTTGGTCCTGCCACAGGGCAAGGAATCAAACACACAAGAGACCTGAATGTGTCCTGAGGTCTTTCCTTTTCTCTTGCATGAGTGTGAAGGGAGCCCAGGTGCCCGTGACCTCGGTGGCACTAGGGCACGCACAGCTACACACAGGCCAGTAACAAATATTTGCAAAGTGCCTACTGTGTGCCCAGAACTTATCTGAGTTTCAGGGATACGGTAGAAAACCAGATGAACATGTTTTATGGTTTGGTTTTTGTCACTGAGCTTACTCCAGTGGGGGAAACCCAACACAAACAAGCTAAAAAAAAAAAAAAAACGCCCAAGAAAAGCTTCCATTGTGAAGACGACAAAGCAGAGGGATGGGACAGGGTAGGGTAATGGAAAGGGTGTGTCAGATTAGCGTGGTACAGCGAAGCCTCTCCAAAGAGCCATCGCACCAGCTGGGATGCACACAACCCCTTCTAGAGGAACAGGTAGGGTGCTGGTAGTGTTTGGCATCAGCTTGTTAGGCAAATCTCTGTAATCCCTTCCCCTCTGAAGTGAATCATGAGGGTCTAAGCAAGAAAGATGAAGTCCCAGGATGCTGGAGACTCTAGAGATGTCCTCCTTGAATGGGGTACTGACCCCCACCACGACCCTCATGTCTTCTCACTTCTTCTGACATGACCAGGAGCCAAGTCTCCAGAAAGATTTGGCGAGCCAGCATTGGAGAGGGGGTTTCCAAGGTCCCCCCAACCCCAGGTCTCACACACAGGCTCCAGGGCTGAACTGGGAGCCACATTGCATCAGTGTCTCCATGGGGTTCAGAGAAAGTCCTCCAGTGAATGCCTCAGCCTGGTCGTCTGTTGGCGGGTCCTCCCCAGATCCCAAATACTACCTGTGTAGCTCAGGTCAGAGCTTGCTGGGGAGAATCCCAAGTCTCTTTTTCCCCTGTGCCAAGGAAGGTGCCAGTTACCCAGCTCCCTTTGGATGCCAAGAGATGTGCTCTGAAGGACTGGAAGTTGTCGAGTGAGGGCGGGGGAAATTTCAGAGGCCAGGCGACTTGGGGAAGCTATGGGGTGCAACAGGTGGTGGTGGGGGGAGCCAAGGGCTAGAGGCCATAGTTCGACCCCGTGGAGCACCAGCGGACTGGAGGGAGTTATAGAGGAGGCAGAAGCCCACTCAGACCCCATCTCGCCCCTTTCAGGCCCAGTCTGTGACTGCCCTTCCAGCCGCAGCCAAGGGCCGCCGGTTTCCCCCGCCTGGGGCCCCCGAGCCACTAGCTCCCCCTCTCCTCCCTCCCTCTGCCCTTCCCCGCGCCGGCTGGCAGCGCCACAGTGGTGGTGGCAGGGGCCGGGGTCCCTGGTGCCAGGGCTCCCTCCTCGTCTCCCTCCTCCTCTGCCCGCCGGCCAAAGCTACCTCCCTCCCCGCCCCACCCCCGCTCCTCTGCCGCAGCAGCGTACACGTCGTCGTCGTCGATTTCCATCGGGGCTCAGGGGGCGGGGCCAAGGTGGAGGACCCGGGGCGGGGCGGGGCGAGGGGGAGGAGTGAAAGTTGGAGCGCAGCAAAACGCTCCACGCCTCGCTTGGCGCAGCCAGACCGTGTGCAGCGACCGCCATACAGGTGGTCGCGCCGGTCCCCGCCACGATGTTGACCAAAGTTCTCCTGATCCTCCTGGGCATGTCCATAATTCTCCCTTCGAGGTGAGTCTCCATCCTGGGACCCAGGCGTCCTCCGCACCCAGCTCCCTCTCTCCGGGAGCGAATCTGGCTCCAGGGACCCCCGCACCCAGGCGTTCTGCGAGCCCCGCGCGCACCTTGCCCCCTGGCCCTCGACGCGCGACCAGCCTCCACCCGGCTCCCTCTAGGACAGGCGCCCCGGGCCCCTGAAAGGGCGCCCAGGAAAGAAGGCGGGATGCCTGTCCCCTGGCGGCTCTCGTTCCCGGACTCCCACTCTCCAGACCACTGCAGCGGCCTGGGAACGAGCATGCCCCTCCCTCTCTGAGTCTTCCATAGGAAGAGGCGAGCGGCCCGTGGGGTAACGGGACTGGGGAGGACTTTGGGAAGGTGACGCCCAGAAAGGCTCGCGGGCTGGGGGAGCGAAACTGCGCCTAAAATGTTTGAGTGTTGGCTAGTCTGTCTTCTCTTAGAAATTTTTTTTCTCAGCGCCTTACTGAGCACCAGGGACTGTGCCAAACAACTCTGACTTTACTTGCGTCCCTTCCCGCTGCTCGTCTTGGTGCCAGTCCCAGGCATGAGTCCTGGTTTAGTCTAAGGGTTCCTGCCCCAGCTATCCACCCCAACCCCTCCTGCTGCCATCCTCCCCCTTCCTTCCTTATTCCCCCAGACACCCTGCTGAGTCTTGGGCAGACTGGAGCTAGAGGCCGCGAATGTTATTTTCTGAGGTCTATGGTTTAAGTCCTAGATTTCAATCCCTCCCCGCTTTTCCAAAGGCTGGCAGCATGTTTCCCCCTTGAGCAACCGCTCCCCTCACACCTTCTTCTGGCCCTGGGACTTTTCTGGGAAGGTTGTCCCCTGCATTTCTGGCTTTTTGGGTGGAAGATGACTGCTTCATATTTTTTAGACGGTTGGGTGTGAACTATCACAAGTTCCTAAGCTTCCTGACCTGTGGAACATTCTTGAAGTCTCCATGGCACTGAGTTTGTGTCTTGCTTGTCTATTTTGGGGAGAGGGGAGATGGCTTCTCTCTCCACCCCAGAGTGCTTTAGCTCCTCAAGGGAGGGGCTGTGTGGCTCCCTGCTGGCTCACTGGCGCTCAAGGGGGCTGACCTCAGCAGGGGCTTAGTAAATATTCCTGAGCGCCTGCTGGGAATTTCCAGTCATCCATATTCCTTCAGATGTGAATTGCACTGGTTAGGAAAGCTGACATGGTGACTGGCTAGGGGCAAAAAAGGGATGGGGGAGGCAGAAGGAGGGAGGGGGAGCAGAGAGGAAAACAGCAGGAAGGGGGGCTGTTGAGATGGCAACTACCCTTCTAGTCATGGGGAAGAGCTGCAGTAACTGCTGTTCAGACACTGTCAACATGGCAACCTGTGATGTCAGGCAAGAGCTGAGGAGGTGGCAGTGGGGTATACTGGCAAGGGCCACACTGAACCAGGAAACCTTGCTCTGGGCCAGGCTCAGCCTCAAATTCGTTGTGCGACTTTGGGCACAGCCCTTCTCCCATCTGGGACTCAGTTTCTCCGTCTGTAAGATGAAAAAGATGGCTAATTTGGAAAAAGCAATCCAGTGACCCTTCTCTTGTTGCCTTCCCTCCTGTCAGCCCATTGAATCAGCCTCCTCAGTGGGAGGAGGGGGATGCAGAGATTCAGCTCCATCTTGGACCATCACATCTGGAGGGATATGGGTGTCTGAAAAGGCCCCGTGGCGAGATCCCATTAGTCCAGGGCATGAGTTTTTTTTTCAAGTTTTTATTATTTCTATCCCTGAAAGTGGGCTTAATGTCTGGCTGAGGAAACGTGTGCATTGTCAGCAGCTCCTTAACCACAAGGATCCCAGGAGGAGAGTGTTTTTTTGTGTTTTTTACTTGCAAAAGCTAATTGTAGGATTACAGCGACCTCAAGACCCTCTGATATCATTTTCATTGCAGACGTAGTGTGGTAACGGGAGCTTCGGTGGTCCCCAGGCTTTTGCTTGTTTATTTATTTGCCTCTTAAACCTTGGGGTTCTTGTCGTTGGCTTCAAACTTCTCGGAGGGGCTGTGAGGGCTCTTGGGTAGTCTTGGCTGACAGTACCAATCCTGATTGTGTCGTGCTCCCTGGCAAGTCACTCATTTTGCAAGGTCTCAGGCCCTTCACTATTCTCTCTCCTGCCCTCCCAACGTAGCTGGCATTATCTTTTCAGAGGACTAGGGGGAGAGCCTCAGGGAAAGAGGACGTCTCTGAATGTGGTGTTTGGAAATGGAAACTGCTTTGCCCAAGCCCAGTTCTTCCCTTGCCCACAGTGGGAATTAGCCACGTCAGACATGAGAAATGGCATAGGCTTGGCACATCTGTACACCAGTTAAGCAATTCTAGAACTTGAAATATTGTAGGAAAATGCATTTTGCTGCTCAAGTTGGCAATCCCTTGGTCTTCAGTACAGAGGTCATGTCCATGTGTCTTGCCCTGTTAACCCTTTATTTTGGGAAGTAAGTTGCTTGATGGCCTTTTTTAAAAAAATAAAATCATTTTGGAAGTGTAACATACAAATATAAAAGTATAGAAATCATGAGTGAACAGCTCAGTGGATTTTCACAAAGTAAACATGGCCATATAACCAGCACCTAGACCAGGAAATAGAACATTGCCAGTCCTCTCCCCCACCAGGCCTCACCACATGCCTCCTCCCAGTACACTCTCCTCTCCAAAGGAAACCACTCTCCTGCCTTCCAACATCACAGATTAATTTTGCTGGTTGCTTTTTAAAAAGCTTCTAATTGTAAATATTTTAAAAGATATATAAAATAGAGGGAACAGTAGAATGAATCCCCATGTACCCATCACCAGCCTCATTAATTGTGGAGCTCATGGTCACTCTTTTCTCTGTACCCCACCCACTTTCTATTTCCAGTTTAAATTATTTTAAAGCAAATCTCAGACATCATATTGTTTTATATGTATTTCAATATGTATTTATTTTAATATGTATTATTATAATATGTATTTCTAGTCCTAAGGACTCAAAAAACATGATAAAGTACCACTATTACACCAAAAATTTTAGAATAATTTCTTCATGCTGAAGAAACTATCCAGTGTTCACATGTCCCCTATTGTGTCATAAATGTTTTTTGTTTTGTTTTTACAGTTTTCCTTTTAAAGTCAGGATCCAAATAAGGTCCATATATTAGCAGATTTTTATTAGCATTTCTATTTTTCAAAACACTTTTTATTCAATTAGAACATATATGCAGAAAAATGCTTAAATCATAAGTGAAAGGCTGATGAGTTGTCAGAAAATGACCACACCGCTGTCAAGACACCTACATCAGGGACTGGAGCGTGACCAGAACCTCAGAAGCCCCTGGTGCTCCCTTCCTCACTGTCTCCCAGCAAAGGTAGTATGACCCTGACTTCTAACACCATCGGTGTGTTCCATGCATTGGCAGATAGCTTTTTAAATTTTTGTTTTATTTCATTTAATTCTTATTTTTGGTTCTGGTGCATGGCTGTAGCGCTCGGATTGGACTCCTGTTGGCCACCTGTTTCCTGGACGACAGTCTATGGGTGAAGGACTCCTGTCTTTTCTTAGTGCTTAGAGCTTACCCTGACCCCTGGCCCTCAACTCCTATATAATGAGTATCACAAAAGCAAAGAAATGCAGAATATTCCCACAGCATTCTAGTCCTCTCTGGAAGAGGCTGCTGTGGCTTTCTGGAGCATTCCTCAGCAGTCCTGGCCCTCTGCCTGCCCGTTTGCTCCCATTTGGTGCTGGCCAGGCAGACTGGAGACCAAGGCAAGTAACGGCAGCTGGTTAGTCAGAGCTCACACACCAATGCCCTCTTCATTTTACACTGAAAAATTCTTTTAAAATCTCGAGCTTGGTTTAGGTATTGATTTTTTTTTAGATAAACAATTAACATAAAAGAGGGATAGCATGGAAAGTTCCCAAAGAGCAGCAAGATTTAGAAGAAATTAACAAGTATAATCTGTTGCTGGCTCATAATTTACTGTTACCAGTCACTCTTTAACTCTGCTGTGGGTTGCAGACTTATTTTGCTTTGCTTCTGTCCCAAGAGGCACCAGCTGGGGCTCCTACAGAGTGGAGGACAAAGCTTCGTTTTTTTGTTTGTATGTTCTAGGATTGAGGGACCTCATGTTGAATGGGAGAAGGGACCCTCTGCCCCTGATGATGACGTCTATGGCCCCAAGCCCCAGGCTTCCGAAAAGAAGCTCCCCTCTGAAGAAACAAAGCCCGCTGCTATTGGTACCCAGGGCACACTTGGCAAACTGCCAGCAGCCACTCAGATCCTGAACAGTATCCTGAATAACTATGACCACAAACTGCGCCCTGGCATTGGTGGTGAGTAGCGGAACATAGTTCTTTGCCCTCTGGAGGTGGAAGGTTGAGGGCGTAAGTGTGGATAATGGGCCTGGGGCGCAGGTGGAGTGCCATGCATGTGGGCAGGAACAGCTGTTGCTGACCTGTCTGGTAAGAGATATCAACTCTAGTCTCAGAAATGCCCTTAATCTTATTCTATGGGCCGGCCCCGTGGCCGAGTGGTTAAGTCTGCGCGTTCCGCTTCAGCGGCCCAGGCTTTGGGTCCTGGGCGTGGACATGGCACCGTTCATTAGGCCATGTTGAGACGGCATCCCACATGCCACAACTAGAAGGACCCACAACTAAAATATACAACTATGTACTGGGGGGATTTGGGGAGAAAAAAGCAGGGGAAAAAAATCTTATTCTAGACTTTTCTCTCCTCTCACTCTTAGTTTTTCCAAATAGAAAATCAGATGACTGGACTAGATTGACCTTTGAGGTATGTCTAGCTGTTAACAGTTTATGAATTGAGTCTTGCCATGAAAGAACAAAGACAGAAAGAAAATCAGATGTTGAGCCTGTGTAGTCCAATCCTTACCCAGCTCCCCTTTCTCATACCCTCCTCTACCCCATGCCCCAGATTAACACTTACCTCTGCCACTTCTGCTTCCTTTACAGAAAAGCCAACTGTGGTCACTGTGGAGCTCTCTGTCAACACCCTTGGTCCCATCTCTATCCTGGACATGGTGAGTACTGAGCTTTGATGACAGTATCTCCGAGCCCAGGGAGCTGACCCTTGGGGCCTTTCACATACTTTGTGTATCTGTAACAAGAGTTTTGTGGGGGGAGAGATTTTAACCAACACCGACTTGAGAAGGAGGCTAGAAAAGGTAAGTCCTTCGCTGCCTGAAGAGGACCTTCAGAATCCTGACTATATTTTCCAGTCTTTCACTCAAAATAAAAATAATAAAGCAACTTTAAACACCACGATTGAATGGCTCTTTTATTCTGGTAATGACTTTTATGGACCTAAGTCTATAGTTACCAACTCTTGCTCTAAGACTGTTTCTCTAATTTTGCGCTGGTTCCTTCTCTCCTTTTCCACTGCTATCATCCTAGTGCCAATACTGTCCCCAGTTAGCCTTCATTATCTCCCACCTGAAATATGCAAAAGTGAAAGTCTCTGCCTACCCCAGTCCACCTACTAACTTGGCCACTTGAGTGATGTGCCTCCTGTCCTGGTCCTGCTTAAAGTATGATGTTCAACCCCACATTCTAACAGTCAAGGTCCTCCATGGCTGGGGCCAACCCAGTGCTCTGGTTTTATTTCTTTTCATCTCTTTAGAGACCACGTGCTCTAGTCACACTAGAGTATAGATGTTCCAAGACCATTTTGTACTTCCGAGCCTTTGTTCAAGCTGTTTCCTATCTGGGATGCCATTGCTCCAATTTTCTACTTGTCATAAGCCTTATCCTTCAGGTGTAGCTCAAATGACATCTCTTTCATAGGCATCTTCCCTGACCTCTACAGCTGTTCATTGCCCTCTTCTTACACCACACTTCTCTCTTTGGCACTCAGATCTTTCTAGTTTATATCACAGTTCTTTTCCTGGTTTTCCCTACCTCGTTGTGTCATAATTATGTGCTCTATGTCTGCCTTGCTCTCTCAACTATGGGCTCCTTGATGTCAAGGACTCAGTATATGTTAGCTGAGCAAATTAATTATGAAAGATGTTCTATAGAAGTCACTTTCATCTGCCGAGCCTGATAATGAGGAATGCTGTGGTAACCAACTTCATCGCAGCCATGGACTTGGCCGAGGCCAGGTAAGACACAGTTTTAGCATACCTATCAGTACGTGACAAGTGCCTTGTGTTTGGGTGAGCTCACAGTCTAGTCTCTGAGATAGGACTTGTAAATAGACACTCAAAGGTAAATAACCATTCGTGGAAGATCAAGGTGTTTACATAGGCTGAGTGAAAGAGTGAAGTTTTCCCCTGTGATGCTTTGTTTGGCTACCCGGTTCTTGAGGCACAGTGTACTTATATATTGCTATGTAACAAATTACCCCAAAACGCAGTGTCTTAAAACAACAAATACTCATTAGCTCACAGCTTGTGTGGGTTAGAAATCCGTATG
Organism: Equus przewalskii; assembly: GCF_037783145.1. Taxonomy (NCBI): domain Eukaryota; kingdom Metazoa; phylum Chordata; class Mammalia; order Perissodactyla; family Equidae; genus Equus; species Equus przewalskii. The sequence goes on along the minus strand of NC_091863.1, from coordinate 121,452,392 downwards.
ACTTAGCTGGGTCCTCTGTTTCAGAGTCTCTCATAAGGCTGCAATTAAGGTGTCAGTTGGGGCTAGGGTCTCATCCGAAGGCTCAACTGAAGGAAGATCCACTTCCAAGCTCTCACATAGTTGTTGACAGGATTCAGTTCTTCTCTGGCTGTTGTCTGGAGGCCTCCCACAGTCCTTGCCATGTGGGCCTCTCCACAGGGTAGCTCACAACATGGCAGCTGGCTTCCCTAAGAATGAGTGCGAGTGTGAGAAAAGGTGCCCAAGATGGAAGCCACGAACTTTTATAATCTAATTTTGGGAGTGACGTCTCATTGCTTCTGTGGTATTCTGTTCATTAGAAGCACGTCATTAGGTCCAGCCCACAGTCAGGTGGAGGGAATTACACACGGACGCCAGGAGGTGAAGATCATTGCTGGGCCATCATAGAGTCTTCCTTGACAGCCATGATGTTCTCCTGTTGGAGCTAGTAGAGGCTTGTAACTCCTAGAGTGGAATGCTTGGAAATAACAAGAAGAGAAGTATGAAAGCAGATCTTAGTGAGTTTCTGTCGACATTTTAAAGTTTTTTCCGCCTCCTTTCATGTCAGATTTGGTTTTTGCTGTTATTAATGTGCTTACCACTAAATGAATATGACTTTAGCAATCAGTTCGATTAAAATTGTTGATAAACTGAGAAACATTTGGTTTTGAGCAAGAGCCAGAGGTTGAGGTCCGTGGTTCCACCATCACGGCTCCTGTTTACTCTTAATAGGAAATGGACCTTTCAGGTCTTTGGTGGGGGCATGGAGGAAGTGGCCTGAAGAGTAATGGAAAATTTGTGGCTACAATCTCCTTGCTATTTGTGTAAGATATAATTTTGGAAAACTAATTTCTATCATCCGTAAAAGCCCTGTGGCAGCAGAGCAGTAGTCCCACTCACAGTAGCTGAATGCCCTCTCTCTCCTTGCTTTGTGCCTATTAATGTTGGCAGCATTGGCCTCACCTGAGGTGCCAGGAAGTGCTGATACCTAACAAGACTGAGGGATAGTCTAATAACTCGGCAGTCACAGGACCTGGCATGCTATACAGAACTGGTCCAAAGAGGAGCCAACAGCTTGATCTTCTTTGTCCAGTAAGTTAGTGCTTTAGCCTGGGCCAGGTGCCTTTAGAAGATTTCAAACACTCATGTGGTCTTAAATTTCCCCAAGAAGTCTGGCCTTCTTCATAGTTCCAAATAATTCTTTAAAGCTGTGGGAGGTCCCAGTTTTTGTACAGCCTACTTTTCCCTTGTGACAACCTAGAGTCCTGTGCTTGGTGAGGAGGGAGCACACGTCTATCTCACACAGCCACAGCACTTGCCAATGAACAGAGCATACTTGTCTTCTTGGATCCTTGTGATAGCCTTTGTGGCAGGTAGGGCTGCCACTGGGATCCTCATTTTATGTTTGAGGCAACTGAGCCTCTTAGCAAGGTGCTGAATCTCCAGTATTCTGTTGGCCATGTGTAAAAGGTTGTTTGAGGGGAGTTCTAATACCCTTCAGTCAATTAGATGTTGTATAGAGCCCAGGATTTGTCCTCAGAGAGAGAAACCTGAGCCTACAGCATGTGGATTTAAATCAAATGTTTCTACTAGTCTCCTGGCTAAACTTTTGAAACACCTAGCCTGAGCTTAGAAGGCAGTGACCAGTTTAGGAGCAACTGCCCATCACAGCATCAACAGTTGCTGAGGCTGCTTCTCACTGTGGTAATTATTGCAAGTAATTCTAATTAAGCCACTTGCTTGACACCAAATTTCTAGAGTTTCAGCTGAGCTAAAAGAGATGTACAGCCCAAGCTCCCTTGTCAAACTGGGGAAAAATTGAACCATTAGTTATCTGTTGATGTATAATGAACTTAGAATTGGTATCTTGTTAAATAGAAATTAAGTGCTCAGTTGAAGTACCATAACACAGAGAAGGAGCACAGTGTGGATTGTGGAGGGGAAGCCTTCCCCTGGCTACCAAGCAGTTCACATGGCCTAGGAACGAAGGAGGCTCTGCAGGCGAAATTGGGACTGGCAGCCACCGGTACCGCGGAAACGCTGAAGGTCAATTGTGAAGGCTGGTGGGACTGGGCAGGGCAGGGCAGGGCTGGGGGCTCTCATGTGAACAGTAGCCAGGCTCTGCCAGATTTTTTCTGTCTCTTTCTCTGGACTACTCCGGGGAACATTCCCAGTCTTGGAGGCTGGATCCTGACAATTTGGCAGTGACTTTCACCTCCTTTTGGCCTGGACTGCAGAGACAAGTGGGAATTGTCTTGACCTTTCCCCTGAGGGCTCTTACTGACCTCCAGGGTTGTGGATTTCTGGTTGGTGTTCATTGTTTGATGCAGGATAACTCAGGGGAAAGACCTAGGAATCCTGCAGAGGAAAGTAGGACCTTGGTACCCAGAGGGATTGTTGGTGCAAGTGATATAAGCACTGGAGAGGGAGATTGGTGAACGTCGTCCCAGGGAAAGGCCGTGGTAATGGAGCTCTGAGCATCAGAGCCAGTGTGCTGCCATTAACTGTTTGTGTGATTTTGGACAGGCTCCTTTCTCTTTGAGCCTCAGTGTCTCTATTCTAAAGTAAAGGGGGCTGGGCTAGCCCTCAAGGTTCTACCTTGGCCTGGTTCTGGTACTTGCTGTTCAAGCTGCTTGTAGTTTTATTGCGGTCTATTTTTTCTCCCTTCAATACCATGGTGCAAACTACTAACTTCTCATACTTCTTCCTATTAAACATCCTTCTTGATGTTTAACAGACTGTTGATGGGATAGACAATATCTGAAGACCAAATAATCATCAATACATCTATGCATATGCACACACACATTCAGAGGTTAGGTGCCCTTGTGTAAAAGGAAAAACAAAACAAAAAAAATGATTCAAAAAACATGACACTAAATAGACATTTCTCTTCATTTTTAAATATAATTCTGGAGAATGAAGGATTGAGGTTAATTAACGTCTCTGCTCCCTAAATAAAAGCTGAAAGGGGAAACTTCACAATATGCAGTCAAAGGTATGTGTGTTTATGACTGTTTAAAATGATTCTGAGCTGAGATCTTCAATTTGCTGTGGGAGTGTGGGGGCTGAGAAGGTGCTGACCTGGCTGGAGTAGCACCACAGCCCTACAAGGGAGTAGTGACAGGATGAGCCTAGCCAATGCGATTAAGCCACCATTGCCTATCTGTTTCTAGATGAAATGTGTCTTCCCAGACTGTTATCCATTTGGGAATGTTCCTTTCTTTTGAGAATACCTGGAAGTAGAAAGCTCCTACAGCCAAACTCATGCTGCTTTCCCCTGTGCAATCTAAGTGGGTTTTGTCTGCTTCGCAGGCCCATCGCAGGATGGCATGGGGATGTTCTTTGTTTGCACAGCCCCAAGTGTGTGCTTTTCTATTCTTCTCACCAGGAATACACCATTGACATCACCTTCTACCAGACCTGGTATGATGAACGCCTCCGTTACAATGGCAGCTTTGAGAGCTTTGTCCTGAGTGGCAACATGGTGAGCCAGTTATGGATCCCGGACACCTTTTTTAGGAATTCTAAGAGGACCCAAGAGCATATGATCACCATGCCCAACCAGATGGTCCGCATCCACAAGGATGGCAAGGTGTTGTACACAATTAGGTATGTCAAGTCTCTGAAGTCTTACCTCTTGGGAATCTTCCTCCCCTTCTGAGAATTTTCACCAAAGGACCATGGGCAGAAGTTTCATCCTGAATGTTACTTCTAAGGGCCCTTCAAGCTTTCCGAGACCATAAGTTCAACCCCTTCATGTACAGACACAGACAGTAAGGCTTCAAAGTAGAAAGATATTGCTTAAGGCCACAGACCAAGTGTGTGGAAGAGCTGGAACTGGTACCCAGTTACTTGGCTCCCAGTCCAGAGCTCCTCCAACTAGAATGTACCAGTATGTCTGTATTGCCTGGACGATTCCATCCCAAGTGGGCACTGGATGTAAAGACACGTCCACGGTGATGGAATTGTCCAGGCGGAGCAGCAGCACAGCAGTTGGAAAGATACCTAACACCAGGCTAGATACCTGAATGCCTGGCAGGGGATGGTGTGGGGGCAGGGAGGTGGTAGAGAGTGGGAGGATGTTGGCGGGTCCTGGAAGCTCGTATGGACAAGAAACAAGAGCTCATCCTAGTTGGTCCATACATTTCTCTGATGGTGGAGACCAGAGTAGCCAGATATGTCCAAGCTGTTCTTCCTCTCTTTTTGTCTCTCTTTTGAGCTCTTTATCTCAAATACCACTGTTGCCACTCATTGGTGGTGGTCCCCAGGTCCAAGTTGGGTGGATATCTGAGTGCTCAGGGCTAGCCTAATGAGGCTCCTTTCTCCCTTCCAGGATGACCATTGATGCTGGATGCTCACTCCACATGCTCAAATTTCCAATGGATTCTCACTCTTGCCCTCTGTCTTTCTCTAGCTGTGAGTACCTTCTTAGGTTTCTGGGGCCCCAGAGTCATGCTGGGCCCCTTCTTTTTCTCATCCTTGTCCTTCATATTTTTCTGCTTCTGCTTTTCTCCTAAGATGGTGCCAAGGTTTCCTAGGGCCTCCTAATGCATCTTCATCTCTTTTCCTGCTGACGATACTGTGTTGCTTAACCTGGGCCTCATGTTGGATCCCTCCTTCTCCCTTCCACCCCATCTCAAGTCAGTCACTGGCCTCTGAAATGTATCTCAAGTATGTCTGTTCCTCTCCATCTCCACTGTCACCAGGTCTTTGTCATCTTCCACTTGGACTTTTTTAACATCTTCACTTTGAGACTGAACATGTCCCAAACTAAATACATTGTCTCCCCCCAGCTGCTACCCTCAAAACAAATGTGTTGCTTTTGTGTTCCCATCTGTCTCATTGAAAGGCACCATCACCCACTCAGTTGTCCAAACCAAGAACTTTGATGCTTTTTTCTCCTTCACCCCCTATATCTAATCAATCAACATATCCTGTTGGTGTTCCCTCCCGAATATCTATTGATTCTGTTTCTCTGCATTCTCACTGCCACAGCTTTGACTCCTGCATTCATTCATTTTATTGTGCCTGGATTACTGCCCTGGCCTCTCATAACTGGTCTCCCTGACAAACAGGCCATCCTCATATAATGACCACAGTGACCTGGCTGAAGCATCATCTAGACCAGCTCACTTCTTAGTTTCAAATCTTTCCAGAACCCTCATGGATCAATTCCACATTCCTTAAAATGACCCTCGAGGCCCTTCATGAACTGGCCCCTGCTATTCACTCCTACACCTCATCTATCCTCTGTGAGCTAACCATCCTGAACTTTTGGAATTTCTATAATAAATCAGGCATTTTCACCTTTCTGTGCATAGAAACCGTCCTCACCCCTTTAGCCTCATCCATGCAGAAAATATTTACTCAACTTTTAAGACTTATTGGGAATATCACCTACTCTATGAAGTCTTTTCTGGGTGTGTCCCAAAGTGATCTTTCCCTCCTCTGTTTCCCCACTGTCCCGTGAGCAGAGGTTTCTCAGAGCAATTCCAGCAATTACAGATGTATGTGCACTGTCTTACTCAATAAAATGTGAATGCCTGAGGGTAGGGCTTCTGCCTTGCTCATCTCTGTATTTCCAGCACAGGGCGCAGTACTGAGAAATGTTCTGTAAATGCGCTAATAGAATGGACATCAACAATGAGGTAAGAGAGGTGAGGTCATACAACTGGTGAGGCCAGAGTCAGGACTCCAAGCCATTGCTCAGACTCCATGCTGGTGGAGACCTCAACTGGGCTACCCAGACTCACATGACCCTCCTTTCCATGTTGCTTTACAGTTTCCTATCCTGAGAATGAGATGATCTACAAGTGGGAAAATTTCGAGGTTGAAATACATGAGAATAATTCCTGGAAGCTATTCCAGTTTGATTTTACAGGAGTGAGCAATGAGACTGAAACTATCTCAACCCAAGCTGGTAAGTGCACTTTTGCAGCCAGAGCTAGGCAGAGGCCCAGGAAGGTGGTAGGAATGACTGGAGGTGGCCATCCATATAAATAAATGCTGTGTAATAATCCCATGGAAATACTGTAGAACATGGCTCTTGTCTTGTAAATGCTAAGCACTTACAACTGTTTGCAGAGGAAACTGAGACTTTCTGCAAAGAAGTAAGTGCTTTGCCAAGTCCTGGAGAGGGTAGGTAAGTAGATAAAGTTTTATTGCTGTCAAAATTTACAACTAGCTTTGTCATGCAGACCCATTAATTTCAAGGTCTTTGTTACAGCTGACCTACTCAGATGACTTTGGGGACTGAAGCTCATGTGAGTTCTCCATACCCAGAACCAATTTAGGCTGGTTGAGTGGGAAGAAAAGTCCATCTTAACAAGAGGTGGTGGCTAGAATTTTAATGGCAGCTAGGTGAGGGCCGGGATAGTATGGAGGAAGTTTCAGCAGGTGCTGCATCAACATTTATTTCAAAGGAGCAGCTCTGACAAGCACAGATTCCTGTCATAGGCTTCATGGTAGATTCAAAATGGACATGGTAATCATTGGTTTTCTGAACTTGTCCCTAACAATGACTAAAAGGGAGGGTCCTGGGTCTCTTAAACTTAAGCTCCCAACTAGACGTGAGCATCTTTGCTTGTGTTCTTAAGTGATCTAAATGAGGAGCCAAGAGATATCCCCAGGGTTCTCCCAGAGCAGCCCTGGAAACCCTCTTCACATGTACTGACCAAGTCAGGGCAGTGGAGACACTGCCCTCACCTTTTCCAGACTGCAGTTGGAGCCAGTCACCCAACCAGCCAATTGCCATGGGAGGCATCTTGCTTTGCTTCCGTGTGGCTAGGCAGAAAATCTACTTTTGTCTCTCTTGTTGAGTTGGTCACTAAGTGAGAGATAGCTCATGCTCATCTGGCTAGAGCTTTGCTTGCACAGTGCTAGGCATGGGCAGAGGGATGCTTTACAAATGCTTTCTTTTTCTTCGGGGGCTCTGGCTAAGCAGTTTTACTACCTTTGACTCAGGATCCTTGCTCTTCTGCCAGCTAACCATGGGCCTGCCTCTTGCCTTTCTACACCTCAGTTTCCCCAGACAACTGGGGACCCATCATCAAAAGCAGCAGAGGAGACAAGGGCCAGGGGCTTTCAAGTCACTAGTGGTTCCGTTTAGTAGATGGTTGTGCATTGTTTCAAAATGGTGCCCTAGTGACTACAAAGCCCCAGAGCCAGCATCATCACCGAAGCAGTAATAGGTAAGCACCAGCCTTCCTTGGGAGAGAGGAGAGATCTTGGGGTGAAATGTGGAGGGCTTCTTTCTCTTCTGCTAGAGACTAGTTGACCTTGAATCATGGTGTCTCCATTATCATAGTTATCTTTGGAACCTGTCCCAAACCCTTCCAGTTGGCCCCTGGAAAATTCTCTCCATCAGGAGCAGACTTACGTACTCAACTCTTAAGGGTTCAGAATGCAGTGGTAGCTTACTACTCTGGCCACCTTGGGCCTTGAACTAGAGAATCTCTGCTTCAAGAGGCTCTCAGAGAGTCCAGCTTTGCCCCCAGTGAGTGAGTTAATCCTTCACTGGTGGCTGTTGAGCCTCTGATGGAATCTTACCTGTGATCAGGATTTCACATTTTGCGAAGGAGTCTTTTTTCTTCTCTAGACAACTCTGTCCTTCAGAAAACTCTCCCTGTTCATTGAAATCGAAGTCTCTGGAAATTCCACCCATTGGACTTAGTTCTTTTTTCCCTAGAACTACTGAGCTTACGGTAAGTCCAGTCACTCTTCCACAAGGTCAAGATGAAAGGACCAGTATCATGGTTCCAGCGCTGGGTCATAGTCCTTTATAGGCTATACAGCCCTACTTTATTTTTCTTCCCTTGTTCTTCAAAGCTTTGGGTCTACTCATCCTTCTAGTCTTGGTCCTTTGGACACAGTCTTTTTAATTGTGTTCTGACAGTGCAGTGACCAACTGTGGTCTGGCCAAAGCAGATAAGAGCAAAAAGCATCTTTAATGTTTTTTTTTTTCTTTTTGCTTTGGCTCCTCAGCCCCAGATATCTTTTTATCTTTTTTTCCTTACCCATGCTCCCCCATTCCTCAGGAATAAGAAAGTATGTGCTAGTATCCTTCTCTTGGCCTTTAAAGACAAATTTCCATCTCTTGACAAGTAGAGAAGGTTCTTCTTTGGCTGGAATAAATAAAATAAAAATAGAAAAAGCTGATAGGATAATAAATCTTCTTGTAACAAGAATATATAAACTCAGCAAATAAATCTTCTTGTAACAAGAATATATAAACTCAGCAAAGTTTTGCAGGAAGTGGTTGTAGCTAAATAGGGATGTCTTAAATTGCAGTCAAGACCCCACGCAAGAGAACTAAGAACTTGATAAATACATTCTGGCTGGTAGGCAGGTGTGAGTAGTCCCTTCAGAAGCCCTGGAGTAGGAGTTCTATCCCCAAAGCTACTACTCTGGACACAGGTATTCCACTGACCTCAGGCTACGTCCTTGCCTTTTCCCAGAAGATTCTAAAAAGTCTTGCCCCTTGAGTTTCAGTGCTGCCAAAGTGAGTAGGAAAGGCTACTCTTCTCATTCATCTCCAACATACCTAGACCTGATTTCCAAATTAGGAAGACACCTGGACAGGTTAGTGTTCTGGTCTGCTTTACAAAGCTGTTGCAAGGCAGCAGCAAGAGTTGCTGAGCATCTGCTAGGTTCCAGGCTGTGCTGGGCTTAGATGGGCTGGAGCAAAGCCACAGGGCTCACATGAGCCCTACCCTGAAGGGGATTAAAAGCCCACCTAATTCAAGGCCAAGTAATTCTGCAGCATCACTGAGGTGGAAGTTTGGAGCTTAGCTTCACTAAGGAGCCAGAATTTGAACTATTACAAATCCAATATGATGTTGAGACTGAAGAGGGATGTTCTGGGTTCAGAAAAGCCCCCCAAATCCTTGGAGTCATGATGAGCATGCAGAGTGTTTGGGATGAGTGTGTCAGAGTATAAGGCAGCATTGAGGGTACAACAGCAGATGCCAACTGGAGATGTAGGTTGTCATCAGGTCCTGTAGAAGCCATCACTATCTAGGGTGTGAGTCAACATCAAAGACATGATGCCCAAGTGAATGTGAAGACCTCGGTCTGCCTTGTGTATGTATACTCTGCAGACCTGATATCTGGAGCGCTGGCTGAAATGTTCACTTTCAACTAATTCTTATATTTTCTCAGAACACTCCATTTGGCTTAGGACAGTAGACTAAGAACAGGGAGTCCAGGGTTTGAATATTGGTGTATATATGCAAGCTTTCTCAGGGCTTCTGAGAGAAGATGGGATTAGCTGAGGGTAAGGTGTGTATGTGTACCTCTGTGAATAAGATGTCAGTTGGAGTCAGATTGTGGTGGGCCTTTAATGTCATATTACAGTGTATACTTGATTCTACAGCTCTTGAAGAGCAGGGAACCACCAGGGGTTTGGGGGTAGGCGGGTGATTTCTTTTGGCTACTGATGGAACAGTGTTAATTAAGGCATTTCACCAGCATATAAATGTATAGGAAGGAGGCTGAATGGATTCTGTGCTTCACCCACCACAGCACAAGCTGCCCGTGGCTCATTTCCTGAGAGCCTACATTGCAAGGGCCAGCAGCACAGATGTAAGACTGTGATTCTGCAGACTAGATATGGCACCTCAATGGATGTGAAGGCCTCAGTCAGCCATCTGGACATGAGCTGTGTGGTCCTGATATCTAGAGGGCTGAGTGATTCTTTTTCACTTTCATCTGACTCTTCTGCCACCCTAGAAAGACAGATGTGGGATGTGGGAAAGTGAACTGAGAAAGAAGTGATTAAGGTTCTGGCCCTGGCTTAGCTCTTAACTGACCATGGGTCTTGCAGTGTGTCTCCTCTCTGGGCTTCTTCTGATCCTTTGTGTGTGGCATTGCAATAATGTGCCCCTATCCTAGGACTGTGGTGGGGATCCATGAGCTGAACGATGAGACCCTTAATGTGCCTGTCCTGCCTGGGGGAGACCCTCATGTCAGTGCTGTAATGAAGTGGTATTTTTTATGTTTTTTAGGTGATTTCATGGTGATGACGCTTTTCTTCAATGTGAGCAGGCATTTTGGCTTTGTTACCTTTCAAAACTATATTCCTTCTTTTGTGACCACAATGGTCTCCTGGGTTTCCTTTTGGATCAAGAAAGAGTCTGCTCCTGCCAGGACCTCTTTAGGTAAGTGGATAAGGTGGACATACCCCTGGGCATAGAATTGCCTTATCAGAGGTCCTTTCAGCAGCACAACATATGGATCAGTAGCTGAGCCCATCTCCACTCCTGTCTTTCCCAGGAGTCACCTCTGTACTCACCATGACCACACTGGGCACCTTTTCCCGGAGGAATTTCCCACGTGTCTCCTATATCACAACCTTGGATTTCTATATTGCCATGTGCTTCTTCTTCTGCTTCTGTGCTCTGATGGAGTTTGCTGTGCTCAACTTCTTGACCTACAGCTGGAGAATACCCCGTGCTTCTCCAAGACTTCGCCATGTATGACCTGGGTATGGGAGTGGTGGCAAGGCTTTGGAGTACGGAGGCATGCAAGTGAGGGCACTAGGACACACGACACATGGTGGCCCGCTCACTGAGTAATGGGGGTAACCTGGGTTTTGGTGAGGACTTGAATAAACTTTCTGATGTGATGGGGGGACCTCTGGGGGGAAAGAAACAGTGTGCCAAGGACAGAATCTCCAGAAACTCCTGAGGCAGCACCTAGGCTTGGTTCTTCTTCCCTTGACTTTGTCTTACTTCTTCGCTTGTCCATTTCAGCCTCGTCCCCGTGCCCTTACCCGTCCCCATGCCCGCCAGCATCAGGAGGCTTTTGTGTGCGAGATCGACGACTCTGAGGAGAGTGATGAAGAGGAGGCCCCATCCTGCCCAGCCTGGCAGTCCCTCAGCCCACGTAGCACCCGGCGCCATGGCGGCTGCTGCAGGTGGTTCAAGAAGTACCTCTGCGTGGTCCGCAGTTGTAAGGGCGGTATCTGGCAGCAGGGCCGCCTCTTCATCCACATCTACCGCTTGGATAACTACTCGCGAGTTGTTTTCCCAGTGTCCTTCTTTTTCTTCAATGTGCTCTACTGGCTTGTTTGCCTTAACCTGTAAGTACCAGCTGGTACCCTGTGAGGTAGCCTTCCTAGTTCCCCAGGAGGTCCTGCACCCCTTGCCAAGGGAGTTGGGGGAAAGCAGCAGCAGCAGGAGCAACTAGAGTGTCTTTCCTTCCCCATTCCCCAAATATAAGCCTGCAGAGAACTGGTCTTTGCTGGCCCTCTTCCCTACCTGGCCCATTCACTGAATCTCCTTGGCAGCCCCTTTCAAGTAAAATGAGCCACCTCTCTATTCTTCAAGGGGCACTTATGATGCTCAGGCTTAAAAATCATAGGCTCTCGGTGACCAGCTCCTTAAGACCGTGCCCGTATATGAGCAGATTAACTATCTCCCAACAGTGCTGACCACGACTGCCTTTTTCCAGAAACCCAATACTGCCTTTGTGGTGCTCCAGGCCCAGCTCTGGCCTCAGCCTCAAAGTGCACAGACCAGCTGCTTGCCTGTTCCTGACACCTCCGTAAGATGCTGGGCAGCAGTGTAACAGGGGATGGGGACCCCCATACTTAGCTCAGATTATTATATTCTTGGTTCTAGCTCCCTGCCCTCCCTTCCCCTGCAGATAGACAGACACTTGCATTATCCTTTAGGAGAGGGGAGACAGCAATTGAGCCTCTTTGGGACAGTATCCCTCCCTCTGCTGCTGTGACACCTCCTTCTCCCCTGCCGCCCGCCTCCATCTCTCATCTGCACCACCAATCCAATGCTTGCATCCAGTGGGTATCTATTTTAGTGTGTGATAATAGTAATGACCCCCTGCTTTGTATGCCACCTTCTTCCTCCTTCTTGACCCCTGTGACTCTTTCTGTAACTTCCCCAGTGACTTTCCCAGCCTCAACCCAGGTGCTAGGCCATGGTGACTTCCCAGGGCCAAGAAACTAAGAGAACTCTGCTTTGCAGCAGGCATTACTTGCATTGATTGGTGCCTACCTAAGGCACAGCGTAGGAGTTCTGCCACTTTCTTGGCCCCTGGACCCATGAGCCAGTCCACTCTTATCCCTGGGGCACTCTCACAATCACAATCAATCAATTGAACTCCCTTAAATTTGTACAGCACTTTACCTTTTGCAGAGCACTTTTGACAAATTATTTCTATTTTGAGCCTCACCATAGCCCTGTGATATATTCAGGGCAGGATTCTTATCCCCATTTTGCAGATGAGAACCCTGGGGCACAGATTTCTATGGGACTGGGGATCTCACTGGAAACTACCCATGAGCCCACTGTCACCTTGTAGACCACATGACAGGGCTCGGCAGCTCTGTTCACCATGATTCAATTCTATAGCCTCTGCTGGCACCCCAGTGGCATAGCCCAGAGTGGCAGCCTCTCTTAAGCATTGGGCTGCTCAATTCCTGGGCCTCAGGTGCTCAGACTGCCCCCAAGATCGAGCCTCTCCTGGCTCTGGTAACCCAGTGAGGTGAATTTGGACATGCCCCAATGCTTGTATATGCTCAATGAAATCTGTGTCTGTATTTTACTGGGGTGGTGGGTAGGGTGTGGGATCCATCTGCTTTTTGTCACCATCACCTGAAAAGGGGAAATATGTCAATAAATATATCAGCAAAGCATGGAAAGTGTGGCTGGTTTCTCGGGTATTCAAGTTTGTTCACAGCTCAGGTTTTAAATCTTAAATCATTGGCCTGAACCTTTGTCTCATCCCCTCTCCCATCCATGACTCCCAGACCACCAAGCATGCATCATGTGGAGAGCTGAAGGGAAGGAGTGGCCAAGTGGGTGGCCTCCTTTTACTGATTCCCTTACTTGGTCCTATGCTGCTGCCCCCCTCCATGTCCCTTTCACGTTGCCCATCATTCTAGCCTCACCTAGTCAGAGCTAGAAGGTTCCTAGACACCATCAGACTCAGAACACTTCCCCCAACCAGGTAAAGATGGAGATGCTGAGGCACAGAGAGGAGTGTTTGCTGTGTGTCTACTGTCACAACCAGTCAGTAGTGGAGTGGAACCAGACCCCAGAAATCCCAACACCCTGTCTTGGCTAGGAGCAAGCCTGAAGATCCTGATTGATCCACACTTCAAATGAAAGGTTTCTAAAGGTATATTGGGAAGTGTTGGCCCTGGCATCCTGTGACGCATCCAACCCTAAGGGAACTCAGAAACAATAATAAGAACAAAGGAAGAGACAAAAATGGCATCTGAACACCCACCATTTTTGCCATAAAGTTCTTGAAATGATGCTCACTTTCCCTATAAGAAATCCACATGCCTCTACTGTGTATTTTCTGATGTCCTAACCCACAGCAAATTACAAGAAACAATTTAGAGCAAGGAAAATAGTTCCTCACTTTTACTTTACATTAGAAAGATAAGAGAATAAAGGGTAGCCTGGCATCTGAGCAATGGAGGCATGCAAATTGGTGAGCACTCATATTTAAATGCATTTTGAAAGAGAAACAGTGCAAACCAGATTCCTTAATCACACTACAGCAAAGCTAAGAACAAATAAAGTTCCTACCCTTTGTAAATTTTCAAAAGCTCACACAAACAGTTCTTTAAAAATGAAGACATTGAAACCATAATTGGGCACATAATACCTAAAAAATAAAATTAGTGAAGAAAAAACTACATATTAAAGCTCATGGAATGCAGCCAACGCTGCACTTAGGAAAAAATCATAATTGAAGCATTTCAGTTACCACAATGGAAGAAAATTGAGTTAAGCATTGAAACTTCGAAACTGGAAAAAGGATAAAAGCACGCTACACCTTACAAAAGTTTTGGGGGAAGAGGAATTTTTAAAATAAATAGTGTATGGAGAACTAATTAATCATTTAAAAAACAATAAGTAAAACTGGCTCTCTGTCTCTTTACATCGAAATTACAGATGAATCTAAGATTTAAAAACTTTTTAGGGAAACCATAAGACAATATGGGTGAATATGTTTATATTCGTGGGATGGGAAAGGCCTTTCTAAGCATGATATAAGACACCAGAAACTATAAAGGAAAATACTGAAAAGTTTGTCCATATTAAGAAATAATAATAACTAAAGCAAAAGGCAAAAAAAAAAAAATGTATAGCAAAACACACCATTACTGGTTAGTTTTTCTTGGAAGCAGTCTCTCAGACTGAGATTAGAGTGTAGGAAATTGATTGGGGAGTGCTGGTAGGGTCAAGCCTGTGGGGGGAGTGAAGGGAGCAGGGCTGGGTAGAGAAGAGATTGGCCTGCAAGGCAGTCACAATAAGGTCCTCAGCTGAACACATGGGGAATTCTGGAGTTGGGTTGGGCCTTCAGATTGTCACAAATCAGAGCAAAGGGGTTGGATCTTTAAACACTTGCACTGACCACTAATTAGTTGTGAGCATGAACTTGGAAGGGATATGAGCTTGGTATGTATGCAGAAGGACTCAGCTGAAGGCTGTCAGCCTCCAACAATCTCAGCAGCTGAAGAAATGAGGGCTTCTGTGCCAAAGGGCTGGGGATGTGGGAAGGTCTTGGTGGCACACCACAGCATCCTCTATAGTTCATCCCTCACCTTGCTCAGGCTCATTTGCTTCATATAAATAAATTCCAGAGCAATTCTTCCAGGGTTATATTGAACTTCTTTTCCGGAGGAAAAGTTACAAAATCAGTAAAACACACTACAGCATCTGCCATTGGAGCTGGTCTTAGGGCCTCAACTGTTACTTATCATCTCCATGCTGCACTACCCATTCTAGATTTCCTCTCACTCTCAACTAATATTTTCTGCTGTTCTAGGTTGCTTGACTGGTGGAGTGACTAAAAGCTTCATCCTTGAGGGGTCTGAGACTCTGGACACCATGCCCTTCTTAGGCCATGGCTAGAAGGCTTGTTGTCATTTCTAAGAGATATCTAAATGGCTCACCCAGACACCAAACCTATTCTTGCCCGCCCCCATTGTATAGCAGTGGTCTTATCTCCCCCCCCCCCCCAGTGATTAGGGTCAATTCCCGCTGTCAGGATGGTGACTTATTTTCTTTTGGCTGGTGCTAAAAGTGAACAGGCAGCAGCCATGGATTGCAATTTAATGGAACTCTTGTGTTGTCCCCTGAGGAAGGCACTTGCAACCTGGGAGTTAAGAACTCTAAACCTGCAGAACTCAGAATTATGAGGATGGGAAGCACATATTCCCCAAGTGGGTCACTGGGAGGGATGATAAGCAAGACAACTCCTATTCCTATTCCTTAATTCCCAAACCTGTATATTCTCCTGTATAATGGTCATTGATTTAGGATGTATAATGCTTCCTGGTGGGTGACACCCCATCTTCTCAGGATATCGTTTCCAAGCTGGCACTTCAATTGTGCCTTCAACACACATTTTATCACTCTGTCTGGCCAGCGCCTTCTCGGTGGTGCAGTATGTAATAGAATCCTAGGCCGTGTGCCCAATGTTGGACTCCTTTGGCCAGAAAGTGGATCCCTGGGTCCAATCCAATGTTATGTAAATTCTTGTTTCAGTAGATTAAACACTCTATGCTGTTGAATAGTGGTGCTGGCTGAGGCCCTCCAGGAAAGAAAGACAAACCCAAATCCTGAATTTGTGTTGATTGCTGTTGAGATGAATCATTGTCCCGTGCAGTTTTGAAGAGGTTCGGTGTAGCCAACTTGCCCCAAAGTTACTTACTGGTTTCCTTCAAAAATGGTTATATATTGGAGATTCACCACTGGTCTCTGTTGTAGGCAAGGTCAATAGCTAAGCCAGCCTTAGTGAGTAGGTGATTATGCTGTTATGCCCATGTTTTAACTTCAACCCTGCCATTGTTGTAGAGTTTCCAAATTTAGTAAATACAAATCCAGGATATCCAGTTAAATTTGAATTTCAGATGAACAACAAATAAATATTAGCATAAGTGTGTTTTATTTGAGGTCACAGTGTCCCTGGGCTGCTCCTATCCAAGGACTGATCACAGTAGGGGTACTAGAGTCTGGACACTTCTGCCAAATGCTGAGGGGCTCTTCCAACAAACAACCTTTGCACTGGAGCTCCTCATAAGCCTGACTGAGACTTCATCAAATTTCCCCTGCAGTCTTGGAGTCTTCCCCCTATTCCTCCTTGCTGCTCCTTCGCCTTTCAGGTATTAGGCCTCGTTCCCATCTGGAGGTTTTTCTGGCCAACTCCTGCTCCTTCTTCATTTATCTTTCACGAACTTTTCCCCCAATAAATCTCTTGCTCTTCTAATCTCATCTTGGCATCTGCTTTCCAGACAACCTAAACTGACACAATTGATACCACAAATAAAACAAGAAAGCACACAGTAAGATGGGATTCTGAGACGGGGTCACTCACCATCTGGCTGGCAAGAAGCAACCCATCCTGAATGGTATACAGGGCACAGATAGTATCTGGCACAATGTGACAGCCCAATGCCTGAAGATTTCACTGGTGGTTACCTGGGAAAACATCCCAATGGAGGGAACTCTGTTGCTGATTCAGGCATTTGAAGGCTATGGGGGAAACTATATCCAAAGAAAGTGGAGTTGGCCAGTTATTACTAAATTGTATTGATGATCTACAGAGAGACAAGGAGAAACTGAGAACAGATGACTGCAGTTTTAATACCTTAAAGGGTAAAGATAAGAGTCAGGGGGCCTCTTTGGAAGCTTATAAAGAGAACTTTATCTCCTACAGTGGAAAAGAAGAAGACATAGATGAGAAGCAAATGCAGAACTTAATAATTACACTTGCAAATATCCAGAGATGATTAAATGTCTAGCCAAGGCATGTCCTATGAGGCTAATGTGAGGGCTCTATTTGGAACAACCTGAAACCCTTAAACATAGAATGGGGACATGCAGATGGGTGCCTTCAAAAATTGAGGCTTTGTAGACTTTCCTGGACTCTTAAAGCCTGTAGAGGTGGTCTACCTCTCCCTGTTAAGAACTAGAACTTCTACACTCCTGGAAGACTTTTTAAAGACCTTTCTCAGGGCAACAGGTGCTCCCTTCAGGAGATGTTCAACTTAATTTCCTGGCTGTCAAGCCAATAATTGGAGATAAATCCTAGCATAATCTACTGGGAAAGTACTAGTGGGATGACTGGATCCACAGATCCATTCAACGTTCATCTTCCCAGCCCTATAGTGCAAATTGGATTTTATATATCTGGAAGTTGGAATAAGTTCCACATTGAGTCCTTGATCTGTGTTATAAAAGCTATCATAGTGGGAAAGGCCAAGTGGAAACTTCTAAAAATGCCCTTCCCAGCCAAGACAGTAAAGCAAAAACACTATCACAGACTGGATGGAGGAAATTAGTGCCACTCCTAAAGATTTCAAGGAAGTACCCATCATATCTCCATTTAATTTGCCAGTCTGGCCCCTGAAGAAACTGGATGGATCCTGGATAATGACTGTATATTGCCGCAGGCTTCACCAAGTTGTAGTCTGTATTACAACTGCTGCGCCATATTGTTGCTAGAATAGATTAATAAAGTCTCAGGTACATGGTATACAGCAACTGATTTGGCAAATGTGTGCTTTTCCCTTCCTATGAGAAAAGGGGGGGGGGGAAACAGTGGGCAGGATAAGAACACTTATTTACAGTTTTCCCCAGGGCTTTGTTGATTCTCACAACCCCCAGTCAGAAAAGATCAAGGTTGTCAGGATATCAAATCCATTACACCATCTGATCTAACACCATAATACTGATTGGACAGGATGAGTAAGAGGCGTCTGTAGGACACCTGTGCTCCAGAGCATGGGAGATAAACCTTATAAAGAGCCAGGGACCTGCCATTTCAATAAAGATTTTAGGAGTCCAGTAGTCAGAGGCATACCAGGACACCCCCTTCAAAGTAGAAGAGAAATCATTGCGTCTTGAATCCTCTACCACAGAGATGGAAGTAGTGCACCTGGTAGACCTCTTTGGGTTCTGGGCACAGAACACCCCACCCCCAGGATTATTGCTCCAGTCCATATATCCGGTGACATGGAAGGCTGAGAGCTATGAGAGAGGTTGGGTGCAGGAGAGGAATCTGCAGCAGGTCCAGGCTGCAGTGCAAGCAGCCGCTTACACCATCTCTGACGGATCCCATGGTGTCTATCAGTTATGGGCAAGGATACAGCGTAGAGTTCAAGGCCAGCCCCTGTAGGAGAATTGCTACACAGGCCCCTGGGGCTCTGGAGCAGGGCAATGCCATCTGCATCACAGAATTATATGCCTTTCCAGAAACAGCTTCTGGTGTGCTTCTAGGCCCTGGTAGAGACAAAATGCTTGACTGTTGGACACTAAGTGACTGTGTGTCTGGGAGCTGGTTGCTGTCAGAGCCACCAAGTCATAAAGACAGACTCAATAGCAGTCCATCCTAAATTGAGCCTGAGCAGCACCGGAGTGCAAGAGTAAGTGCCAGAAAAGTAGTCCAGACTCCTAGATGTTACAGTTTCCCTAGCTCCCCTCCATTAGCTCATACCAGTGGGCATTTTGGGAATCCTGTAGAACAAACTAAAGAAGGAAAAAGGCTCGGCTTGGTTTATAGATAAGTCAAGTTCAATAGTGTGTGAAAGTTGAGAAAGGATGGAGGCTATATTATAGTCACACTGATGGGTGATCTTCAAAGACAGTTGAGGGGCAAAATTTTCCCAGTGGGTGGAGCTGCAAGCTGTACACATGGTCATCTGGTCATTAACTTTGTTTGGAAGGAAAAGTATCCAGTGTGAGAATATATATATATATATATATATATATATATATATATATGGACTGAATGTGTGCCTCCAAAATTTATATGTTGAAGTTCTAATTCACAATGTGACAGCATTTCGAGGTGGGGCCTTTGGGAGGTGATTGTGTTTAGATGAGTTCCTGAGGGTGGAGTCCTCATGGTGTGGTTAGTGTCCTTATAAGAAGAGGAGGAGACATGACAGCTTTCTCTCTCTCCACATGTGCACCCAGAGGAAAGGCCAAGTGAGCAACTCAGAAAGAAAGCAGCCATCTGAGAGCTAGGAAGAGGGCCCTCACTAAAAACCAAATCTGTTGGCACCTTGATCTTGAACTTACCAGCCTCCAGAACTGTGAGAAATAAATGTCTATTGTTTAAGCCACCCAGTCTATGGTATTTTGTTATAACAGCCTGAGCTGACTAACACTGTCTATATATATAATATATACACATATATATACACATTTATATATCTATACGTTTATAGAAAATCTCTCTCTCTCTACATATATATATATATATAATTCATTGAAGGGGTTCTGGGTTTGAAAAATGACTCACGGGGCTGGCCTGGTGGTGCAGTGGTTAAGTGCGCTCGTTCCGCTTCAGCAGCCCAGGGTTTGCCCGTTTGGATCCCAAGTGTGGACATTGCACTGCTTGGCAAGCCATGCTGTGGTAGGCGTCCCACATATAAAGTAGAGGAAGATGGGCATGGATGTCACCTCAGGGCCAGTCTTCCTCAACAAAAAGAGGAGGATTGGCAACAGATGTTAGCTCAGGGCTGATCTTCCCTCCACGCCCCCTCCAGAAAAAGACAAAATGACTTAAATCTAGAAACTGGGCAAGGGATCATGACCTTTGTGTTTTTGTTTTGTTTTTTTTTTTTGGTGAGGAAGATTGGCTCCGAGCTAACATCCATTGCCAATCTTCCTCTTTTATGCTTGAGGAACATTGGCCCTGAGCTAACATCTGTACCAATCTTCCTCTATTTTGTATGCAGGACACCACCACAGTGTGGCTTGATGAGCGCTATGTAGGTCTGCACCCGGGATCCGAACCCACAAACCCCAGGCCGCCAAAGCGAACTTAACTACTACACCACTGGGCAAGCCCAAGGATCATGACTTTATATTGGGGTGGCCCTCATCCTCCTGATCATCTATATTTGATTTATTTTGGTTGTACAGATGGAGCAATAGCCTTGGTACCTGCCACAAGGAAATCTTTCTTCTAAAAACTATCTCCATACTCCTCTTCAAGTTAGACCCCTGGCTGCAACTCTAACCTTATTGCTTATTCTGATAATTATGCACACCTTGCTTCTGACAACTAAGCACCATCACCTGATCTCTATTATTTTGGGATTCTATTATTGCTAATAGGGAGCCGAATTCTACAACAGCCTCTTTTACTGGCTACCCTAACCTTCAACCACTACTAAACTTCTTGGAGTTACTGGTGCCTCTTTCATGAGTACATTCCATAACACTTTGGCAAATACAGTGTCCTCCTGGCTCTCCCATGGAACATAGTTATTCGAGTGGGTTTTCTGGCCTAACAAGATATATTCACTCTTCCATGTCCATTTCTCTAAGCATTTTATCCCTTCTTTCACTGTCTTTCTTGACGCATTTCACCTTGTCTTAGTGTGGGCCATCACCTTCTTCTTGTTTCTAAAAGCCATCTTAACAGCATATTAACACTATTTTGCAGGGGACTTGCCAGGCTATTAAATGTTGTATTACCTATACCTATAAAGTGTCCCTTATTCAATGTTATGCTCTGTTTCTATTGATCTTGCACTCTTAGAACCCAGTCCCATACATACTCTCAGAGCTCCTGGTGGTATGTTAGCTAGATCTTGTAGATCCTTTGGAGTATAGTCTGTGTCATCTATTAGCAGATGCAATATTTAACCATGTTATGTTGTGACTTAACCCTAGTTATTGCTCTGTTATATGGGAAGGTGAATGGAGACAGATCTTGAAAGGGATGCATATTGTCATGCAAGGCACAGACCTCTGCATGGCCTTCAAGCGAGCAGGCAGTAATATTTTTTTCACAGGAAGGAATGGTTCATTTCTGCCAGCTTAGGAGATTCAGAGGAATTTGAGAAATCAAGATGTTTGAGTACATCAACCCAGATGTCCCCACTCCATGTTCCAGGTTCCTACTCCAGCCCTGAAGTTCTGATCTTCATGTAGCTAACCTCCAGAAGTTTAGAATTTAACCTCTTCCTCTTATAATTAATCCCTGGGTCTGATAATCAGCTTTTCCTACCTGCCTCTGGTTGCAGAAGAAGAGTGTCTTTATATGCTGCCAAGGAGATCCTCTGTTTTTACACTTAGTCTTTAATGGGTGACTAATCACCTTCAGCCTTTGAATGTCTTTCCCCAATGTTTTGATTGCTCCCAGCATCATCCACCCATTCCAATGTTCTTATATTTATTATTTCCCCTGCATTTCTCAAACGCCTGATATTTTGCACCCGCCATGCATTCTCTTCTACTGGTGTACCATGTCAGTTCACCACCAATGAATGTTATCAATTGCACTGCTATTGGGCTCTGCCCACTACCAGTGATGAGGTTCTTGTTGCCAACTTGCATGTGGGTGAGGTGAGGTGATTCAGCTCAAAATCCCATTTTACAGTTGGCATTTGGGCATGCAGTTGGCTTTCTAACTCCTGGCACCAACTTTTGTAAGTTGGAGTCCCCAGGAAGCTGACTCTGGAAATGGAGACTTGCATGCAGGAAGTTCATGGGAGAGTACTCTTCAAATCAACATTTCGGTGGGGAAGAAAGGAAACAGAATTAAATAGAAGAAGTTGAACTGCAATGCATTCATTACAAAAGCCTCAGTCCATCTCCCAGGGGACACTGAAGCTAAAGTGACCCTTTAGAGTTGTCCTAAATTGGGGCAAGGGAAACAGGCCTTTACATTTCCTCATTGACCAGTTATTGGATACAAGCTACTCCAAGAAAGGAAGTATGACTTGCACAAGGTGACTTTATCTGTGAGCAATCTCTGAGTGAGGGACTCAGGTAAGACCTTTAGCCACAAACACTCCTGGCATTTGGGGAAAGGGATGCTTCAGTTGTGAGGCGGCAGTGATCAGAACTACAATATCCACTCAATGCACCATTAGAAGGTTTGAAACATGAGCAACGAACTGTCAGAGTTGTTTGCACTAAGGGTTAATGACCCTAAAATATCAGTGCTTTAACCAAATTAAAAATAAAACAAAAGGCAAAAGCCACAATAGAAAACTGGCTAAAGGATATGAAGAGAAAATTTCATAACACAAATGGCAAAAATACATGAAAAGATGTTCAACTTTGCTAGCAATCTGAGATACAAATGCACACACATACATATGTGTGTATATATGTATGTATGTAGTTAGCAAGGATGAAAAGGATTAATATTACTCTGTGTTAGGAGAGTAAATAGGCTTTCTCTACACAGTTGTGTAAATTGGTGCAACCATTCTGGAAGGATTTATAGAAGTAATATGTATCAAAATATAAAATCTGCATAGAATTTTTTATCCAGTTGATTACATTCCTAAGAATTTATCTCATGGGGATTATAGGACAAATGAGCAAAGATATACATATAAGGACTACATATTACAGTCTTGTGTCTAAGAGAGGACTTTTAAAATGACTTAATTGTCCATCAAGTGATTATAATAGTTTAAATCCATTTATAATACAGCCACACAAAGGAATACTCTGAAATTATTTTAAAAGTCTAAGATATGTCTGTATTGACGTAAAAGACATCCAAGGAATTACTGAGTGAAAAAAATCAGATTGCAATGTACCAGACTTACTATTATCTCACTGAAACAAGCTGTTACTATAAACAAATTATATATAAATAATTTATATATATATACATATATAATTTTTATTTTATTATTTATACTTTTCTATATTATTTCTATTTTATACAATGGCACTTATTTTCTTTAAAACAAGAAATAAATCAATTTCACTATTAGCCTAACCATAAAATAAATCAGAAAGGGTGTCAAAAGACAACTTCAAACCACAGGCATGGTGAGAAAAGCAAGAAAGAATAGTGGCCAGCCTACTAGAGTGAAGGGAAACCAAAAAACTAGGAAAGGGAAATTATTCAAAAAGCATAGTAATCTAGGATTATTTTGTGC
Organism: Equus przewalskii; assembly: GCF_037783145.1. NCBI lineage: Eukaryota > Metazoa > Chordata > Mammalia > Perissodactyla > Equidae > Equus > Equus przewalskii. The sequence continues at coordinate 121,429,468 of NC_091863.1, read as the reverse complement.
AGGGGTAAATATAGCACAATATTATGGAGAATAAAGTAAATGATGCTCATAAAATGATTTTGGGTCACAAAGAAAACCTTAAAGCCCTTTTAATATTGTCCGCTAAAGAAGACAAATAAATGTATACTTTTCAAATGGAGTTTCCACCTGGACAGTTAAAACAAGAGACTATGGCAGTGCCTATAGGAGCAAACTGAAGTTCTGTTGCAAATGCCATTTTGTGCAGCTTCTATTCCCCATGGAACAATAGAAATCTTGACAAGTAATGGCATCTCAAATAGAGTATTGAGCTAACTCTTGATGCTCCACATGTGTGGGAACCAAGAACATTTGAATCATTAAATACTGTGAGGCTCCAAACACCAGTCAACTGGAACGGAGTGCCTTAAGAGTTATCTTTTTGGGGCCGGCCCCATAGCCTAGTGGTTACGTTTGGTGCACTCCATTTCAGGGGCCTGGGTTCGGTTTCTGGGCGTGGACCTACACCACTTGTCAGAGACCATGCTGTGACAGTGACCCACATACAAAATAGAGGAAGATTGACACAGTTGTTAGCTCAGGGTGCATCATCCATAGTAAAAAAAAATAATAATAATCTTTTTTGTGTGCGTGCATGGGTGAGGAGTGACTCTAAGTGCTGCTAGCAAAATAAAGGAAGAAGGAAAGACAAAAGGGTAACCTATAGAGGAAAGAATCCCCCTCTGAATAATTAGGAGCTGACTCAAGAATCAAATTAATATCCCTCATTGTCTGAGAGGGCAGGACTATGAGAGGAGCTAGTTCATCCCTTCATAGTAGAGCTGGGAAGCAGGAGGTCCCTGGGTGGGGCAGCATTTGTCCCTCTTAGTAAGCGGCTGAGGGTTATTGAGTGCTATCCAGGGTTTCTTCTCACTTGCAGCTTGTACAGGCTCAGTTTCCTCTATTTTCTTCAAAAGCCCAGTAACCTGGGGCCTCAAAAGGCTAGCCAGAAATGGTGGGAGATGCACAGACCTGGACCAAGGAAATCGACTGCTTCAGTACATTCAGGAAGGTAGCAAATAAGGCCTCTATGGATTAATGCCAGTCCTGTATGTCTTCTGACACCACCGCTTATAATAGATACCAGAGAAGCAAACAGTGGAGGAAATTGAGCCCACCTAGAAAATCTGAGTTGGCACAGAAATGTGCAGAGGGAAGTCTTGAAAAACTCAACAGCAGCACAGATAAGCACGGTATGGTGACTTTCGCATTTCATAAAATCAGATGTGACCTGCCTTTGTATTTGGAGAAAAAGGCAACTCATTAATGATCTCCAGAAGCCATCAATATTAGTTTGTTAAGGCTGCCATAACAAAGTACCACAGATTATGAGGTTTAAACAACAGAAAGTTATCTTCTCACAGTTTGGGAGGCTAAAAGTCCGAGATCAAGGTGTCAGTAGGATTGTTTCATCTGAGGCCTCTCTCCTTGACTTTGAGATGCTGTCTTGCCCCTCTGTTCTCACATGGTCTTCCCTCTGTACCTGTCTGTGTCCTAATCTCCTCTTCTTATAAGGATAAAGGTCATATTGGATTAGAGCTTATCCATATGACCTCATTTTACCTTAATTATCTCTGTAAAGCCCCTATCTCCACATTCTAAGGTACTGGGGGTTAGGGCCTCAACACATGAATTTTTTGAGGGGGCCAACTCAGCCCATTAACACCACCCATAAGGCTCCTCTTATTTGTATAAACAAATGTACCAGGTGCACTGCCCTTCAGGCTCCAGCTCTGAGCTGCAGAAGAGAACACTGAGAGGACAAGGGCAAATACTTGTCTCCTCATTCAGATCACTTATTCCCTCTCAGACTGAGGACTGCACCACTCTATAGCCTATCACCTTAGAATCTTTAATAACTGCCCAGCACTGTGCTAGGCATCGTAAGGAACACATGAGGAATATGGCACTACAGTGGCCCTCAAGTTGTTTATTGTCTTGTAGATTGCAAACAGATGGAAGAGCCCATAAAAGGAGAATGGATAGAAAAAGTGTCGGGGTCACTCATAACAGGAAGAATGCAATGACTTCCGTAACCAATCTTGCCCCTGAAGCTGAGAACTCCAGGCCCCAAGAATAATGTAATTGAAGAATGAAATGACAGAAATACAGGTGATTTTATTGGTAAAAACATGTCTCATTGCAATTGGAGTCCAGCAAAAGCCCTTTCCTAAGCAGACTCTCAGAGAAAGAGGCTTTCACAAAGATTTCATGAGCTTCAAAATTAAAATAATTTTCCATGTTCCCTTCAATGTCCCTCACAGTATAATAGACACAACCAAATGCCATAGGAGAAGGGTGGCTGGCCATGGGGTGGATTGATGTGCAGAGAAACTTATAAGACCTGTTGCAACAACTTTTGTGCTCTTCTGATATTCTGAGCAGGCTACGACTAAACTCCTGGGTGCCTCACGCTAAATTGCCTAAATCCTCAAGATTCATATCAAATATTAGATTTATTGTTAGTGCCCTCAGCTCAATTCCAACTCCTAGCACCCCTGTGTGCAGCAGAGCAGAAACCCACCTGGTCATTTTTGCGCCATCCTCTTACCTTCTAGTGCTATATCAGACAATGCTCCACTACTATTCGCAGGGTTTTAATAGCCAATTTTTTGGAAGTGGGTGGCCAGATCCTTCTTCCTACTCTATGTTAGTCTGGAAGCTCTGCTGAAACCTGTCCACCATGAGGTGACCCCGCTGGTATTTGAGATACTGGTAGCATAACTTTTAGCATCACAGCAACACACAGCCACCACAGTATGACAATCGACAGATGGGTGATGTGGTTCCCTGACTGGGAAACAACCCCAGGCTGTGGCAGTGAGAGCGCCAAATCTTAACCACTTGACCACCAGGGCTAGCTATCAAGTATATAGAAAATATATTATTCCTCTTTCCCAATAGCCTTTTTACACTGAATGGGAGAAATAACTGTGCCCAAGATCTGGAGACAAAGTGAATTACAAGAGGCATCATGACTCAGCTAGCTGGGAAGGACAGCTAAGGAAAACCAGAATGGAGATGTCTGACCATCTTTAATTATACTGACTTGAAGAGTTTGGATGCAGGATAGCATATTCGGAGTTCCAAGTATGACCAGATGTCCAGTTTCACTTGAATATTGGATCTTTATATAATTCGTAATATTATATCTCAAAAACAGACACGTCACTGTGCATCGGTGAGCTCAGGACAGGCCTTCCATGGAGTTGGATGGAGAGCAGGAGTGGAACCAGAACCAGATCAATGGTCTCCAAGTTTAGATCTTTAGATCTCATGCCTTGGAGGTATGAAACGCAGAGGCTGGCCTAGTATCACAACATCATCATCCACAGATTTGCACCATTTCTCTGATATGGGTTTGTTTTTCTAACAATATCATTAATTTTGGTATTCAAGAGTTATGGAGTGAACTCCCACTGTGTGCTAGAACCTATGGATAAATGCTATGGAGAAAAAGCAGAATAAGGGAGTTAAGGAGCATCTGGGAGCTGGGTAGGCCTTTTTTATATTGAGAGCTCAGAGAAGAACTCACTGATAAGGTGTGTGAAGGAGGTGAGGAAGTGAGCTATGTGGCTATCTGGGGAAAGACTGTTCCATGCACAGGGAATAGGAAGTGCAAAACCCCCAAGGCAGGAGCATGTCTGATGTGGATGAAGTATAGCTTGGAGATCAGAGTGGCTGGACTTGCCTGAACTTGAGGACAAGTAATTAGAGAGGTAAGAGAGGCAGAAGGGAGCCAAATAGTGTAAGGTCACCTAGTCATTTGTAAGGACTTTGGCTACTGCTCTGAGTGTGAGGGCTCTTGAACAGAGAAATCACTTGGTCTGACTTAGTTTTTTAAAAGATCACCCAAGCTACACTGTTAAATTTAAGCTGTCACCAGGAAAGGGCATAGACAGTGATATCACTTAGGAGACTATTGCAATAGTCCAGGTGAGAGTTCACGGTGGCTGAGACCAAGAGGAAGACAGTGCGAAGTAGATGGGTAATGAGAAAATTGTTACGGTTAAGCCAATAACATTTGCTGATAGATCGGATAAGATTCTGCAGGTGAGACTTTTCTTTCCACTCACTGCATCATTTAAATTCTCAAGGTCTGCACAAAGGAGCATACTTGGAGTTCCAAGTCAGAAAGGGAATCCACAGGGTCTTGTACCTCTTAATTGATGCCCTTGAAAATGCAAGATTTGAGAACAGATACTTAAACTCTAATGCTTGCCTTATCCTGCAGGGCACATTCAATCTTGGTTGACTTGTATAGTCTTAGTTTGAGGTCAATAACCATGTGACATGCTTAATTCTTTGATAAATGTAGTTTTGCCAGGGCACCAGTGAAGCTGATAGGGAACCGAATTAAAGGCAGACGAGTAAAACCCTCAGATAGATAATTCCCACTACAGTAAGTATAAACTCGAGGGGAAATGCAGCATTATAACTTCTTCAAGTTCAAATATGCGCATTTAAAGTAAAAAACTTGAGGGAAATTTATTAAATTGGACAAGAAGGGTGATCCAAAGCACATGATAGCCTCATGTAGCACTTCCCAAAACGCGGAATCAGTCCTGAAAGGACTCAGGCACTGTGGAAAGGTTTCTTTTCCAGAAGAATGGGCTTTAAAAAGTTTTAGGAGCTCTTCTAAAAGTAAAATGACTGCCTCACCATAGAGACATGGTCCTGGTATAGATTTCAAACCTGTTTCATATTTTAATAACTGAATAACAGCAGCCTACAGTAAGGTCAATTAGATGTTTCCCATCTTTATCACCAAGTTTGACAGACAGTAAGGGAACTAGTAACAGCTAACCACATGGTGGTCAAAATTTAAATCCAATCCTGTGGGAGCAATGTAGTATTAACTCTATGCCAGGAAATGTCTAACTTTCATGAGGAAGGTGATTATGCTCTATTTTTAGACCTTGACTAGATCTCAATCCAAGAGACAGCAAGAGAAGAGGCAAGCACTTTAGGTAGTAGCCAAATTAATGGTAAACTTTTGGTCAAAAGTCCATAGAAGGAAGAGTCTTCGTACACATGACCTTTGGAGAAGACTGGGAAGAGGGTACTGACCCGAGGACTCTGTAGAGTTTTGCTAATGAAAAATGAAGGAAAGAGATCACCTTCCTGTACAACAATATGAAGAGTTCTGCTGACCTGCTCCCCAGGGAAACAGTGAAAACGGTACAAACGGCAGCAACAACAACAATCATTTAAAGCCTCTGGAAACGGTCCTAAGGGTGAACAGCAAATGAGGAAACATGTATTTCAGAACATCTACAAATATTCCATAAAAAAGGCAAGAATCTGTGGCATTTAAATGAAGATTGCTCCCCCTCTCCCACCTCCCAATTCAGTGAGGCAGAGGCTCCTGCCGTCGGAGATAACAATAACAACCACAGCAAAGAACTGGGAAGGACAATTACAACAGACTCAGAGGGCTCCAGGGTTAGAAATTATTAGTCACAGATTTAAAATAACTGAGTTTGATATGTTCAAGGAAATGAAACTATAGACTGAGAATATTTTTTTCATGGAACTAGTAAATATGAAAAATAGTATAATGAATATTCTAAAGCTGAAAATACAGTTACTGATAGTAAAAATAAATAGATAGGTATAACAACAAATTCATCACAGCAGGAGAGAAAATTAATAAAGTGGGAGATAGATCAGGAAAAAATATCTAGAGTTAAGTGGAGACAAAAAGATGACAAATATATAAGATAGGGTAAGAGACATAGGGGCTATAGGGAGAAGGAATAACATAGTGTAAAAGGAATCCAGGAGGAGATGAGAGAGAGCATGGAGCAAACACAGTATCTAAAGATATAATAGTAACAGTTTTTCTACAATGGTCAAGGACATGAACCCATGGATTTAAGAAGTGCTATGAATACAAGTAGCATAAAAATAAATAAATCTATTCTAGGCACATTATACTAACACTGTTTCATACCAAAGCCAAAGATTGAAAAAAGAAAAAAACATCCTTCAGGTGTTAATTTCCCATGGCAGCTGTGACAAATTACCACAAACTTGGTGGCTTAAAATAACAGAAATTTATTCTCTCACAGTCACAGAAGTCAGAAGTCTGAAATCAGTGTCCCTGGGCCAAAATCTAGGTGTCAGCAGGATTGTGCTCCCTCCAAATGCTCTAGCAGAGAATCTGTTCCTCGCCTCTTCCAGCTTCTTCTGACAACCAACATTCCTTGGTTTGTAGCCACATCATTCTCTGCCTCTGTGGCCATATTGCCTTCCCCCCTTCTGTTTGTGTAAACTTCTCTCTGCTTCTTTCTTATACAGACATTTGTGAACATTTAGGGCCTAGCTGGGTAATCCGGAATAATCTCCCCATCTCAAAATCATTAAATTGCCACATAAAGTAGCATACACAAATTCCAGGGATTAGGACATGGATATCTTCGGGAGGGGGCAGTATTTAGCCTCCCAAACTAGAAAAGAGCAGTAATTAGACTGACAGCTAAATTCTCAACAGAAACTATGAAAGGCACAATACAATGTATGGTGTCTGCCAAACACAGACAAAACATAGCTTCCAATTTATAATTCTATATCCAGAGAAAATATATTTCAGGAATGAAGGTGAAATAAGGACATTTTCAGATAAACAAAAACTGAGCAAATTCATTACCATCAGAACTCTCCTAAAGGCAATACTAAAATAGGTTTCTCCAGCAGAAGGAAAATGACCACAACTGGAAGCTCAAAGATACAGTAACAAAGCAAAAGAAAAGGTAAATATATGGATAAATGTAAATGAATATTAACTGCATAAAATAATAATAAAATTATTCATGGATGTTCATATATATGTATATGTGTGTACGTGTATGTCTGTGTGTGTATAATAAAAATATAATTAAGAGGGCCAACCCAGTGGCGCTGCGGTTAAGTGTGCACGTTCCACTTAGCCGGCCCGGGGTTTGTCGGTCTGGATCCCAGGTGTGGACATGGCACTGCTTGGCACGGCATGCCGTGGTAGGCGTCCCACATATAAAGTAGAGGAAGATGGGCACAATGTTGGCTCAGGGCCAGTCTTCCTCAGAAAGGGGAGAAGGATTGGCAGCAGTTACCTCAGGGCTAATCTTCCTCAAAAAAAGAAAAAGAAAAAAATATAATTAAGATAAACAACAACAAATGCTTGGAAGTAAGAAGAGTTAAATAGATTCAAAGTATTCTAAGTCTCTTGCATTATTAGGAAAGAGGCTATAACTACTAATTTATACAAGAATTTATTAACTCAAACAAGTATACTAAACCTCTTGGGTAACAACAAAAACAACAGTGCAAGGATGCACAGCTTCCAAGTTACTTGAGAGAGACGTCAGGAGAAAAAAACAACCAATCCAAAAAGAATGCAAGGAAAGAGAGGAAAATAATATAGAATGGGTGAGATGAAAATAAAGCAACATATAAGACGGTTGACTTAAATCTAAATATTTAAGTAATTACATTAACTTAAATTATGAAAGACTGTAATGCTATTTACAACAGACACATATAACATGTGAGGATACAGGAAAGCTGAAAGTAAAAAAATGGGAAAATATGTCATAAAACCACAAATGAAAAAGAAGTCAGTATAGCTATATTAATTTCAAAGTAGACTTCAAGGTGAAAAGCATTACTTGAAATAAGGAGGGACAGGTATTAATGCTAAATTTTCAATACACCAGGAAGCTATGACTTTTCAAATTTTGTATTGAGCTAACAACATAACATAAAAATATGAACCTATAAACTAAAAATCAATAAACCTAAAAATAGAGATAGACAAATTCACAATCATAGTATGAAATTTTTTTCACACTTTTCTTAGTTACTAAAAGATCAAGCTGAGGCCAGCCCCTGAGGCCTAGTGGTTGAGTGCGGCACACTCTACTTCAGCAGCCCGGGTTTGGGTGTGGACCTACACTCTGTTAGCAGCCATGCTGTGCTGGCAGCCCACACACTGAAAAAAAAACAGAGGAAGACTGGCACAGATGTTAGCTCAAGGTGAATCTTCCTCAGCAAAAAAAAAAAAAAAAAAACACTGACAAAAAATTAGTAAATATAAAGAACATTTTACCAACAAAAATAGTGAGCTTGATTTAATGGATATTTATAGAACTCTGCATCCAGCAAGTGCAGAATTCACATTCTTTTCAAGTGATTGTGGAACACTTAAAAAGTTGTCCACATGCTGGATGATAAGGCAAACCTCATGTTTCAAAGGATGGAACTCTTATAAAGTATGCTTTCTGACTACAATGAAAATTAAGGTATAAAAAATAACAGAAAGATGACTGGAAAATACCCATGGGTTTGGAAATTAAGGAACATACATCTAGATAACTCATAGGTTAAAGAACAAATCACAAAGGAAATTAGATAATATTTTGAATGGAATGAAAATGAAAATGCTACATATGAAAACCTGTGAGATGCAGCAAAAAAAAAGTCATTTGTAAAGGAAAAATTCACAAGTTAAATGCATACATTAGAAAAGAAGAAAGGCTGAAGATCAGTTAGCTGATTACTCATCTCAAGGAATTAAAGAAAGGATAAAAATTAAACCCAAAGAAAACAAGGAGGTGGAAAAACAATAAAAACATAAATTAATGAAAAAGAAAATAAGCATACCATAGAGAGGAGAAGAAAGCCAAGTTGGTTCTTCGGAAAAAATAGTAAAATTCATAAACTCCTAGTAAGACATATTAAGAAAAAATCAGAAAAAGTACAAACAATTGATATCAAGAATTAAAAAAGGAGAAAATAAAAAGAACATGAAAAATACTAAGAACAACTTTTGCTAATAAATTTTAAATTTTAGATAAGATTTTCAAATTCCTGATGAATACAGTTAGGCAAAATTTACATTAGAAGGAATCTTTAAATCTCAGTAGTTACACAGCTATTAAAGAAATTCAATCAGTAATTAAAAATTTTCCCAGAAAGAACTGCAGATATCTTCATCAGCAGATTTTACCAAATATTTAAGGAAGAAATAACATCAATCTTACACAAAAACTTTCTAAAAAAAAAAGAGAAAAAGAAAGAATACTCCCTATGCCAATCATCAGCCTGTTTGCTTTCATGTGCTTTCTCTGGTCCTTGCACGCGCTGCTCTGCATTGTAGAGAACTCTATTTCTTAGGTTACTTTGCTAAATGACTTTCATATAGGTTCAGTCAAAAAGAGGCACTGGTGCGTAAGACTGGAGGGTAAGAGGAGGGGAGAAAACAGGATGTTTCTTTCTCTCTTACTTGCCTTTGAGCAACATAATGGCCAGCTGCTGAAGTCTCTTCTTTGTCCCAGCTCCGACTAGACTAGACTGCCCCTACTGTGGCTCAGGTTTCACCACTTCCTCAATTGTCCCCCTAGGCCTGGAGGTAGTAGAAATTTCCTACTCTTCTTCACTGAGCTACCTTGCTTAGTTTGTTCGTCAGCTGTGTAACAAGTTTTTGTACTTAATTCCTCTTTCTGTTTTCCAGGCTAAGCACTGCCTAATATAATTCTTGGTACTAGAAGTGTCCCCAGGGTATAGGCCCTCACAATGAGTTTCTGGAAGTGGCTTGCTCACCTGTTTGAGCTTACATTCAGAAAGGACCTCCTTGAAGGTGGAAACATAGAATACCAATAATCTATACTAAAATTATCTTCTATATTGCTTAGAACAAAGTGCCTGTTGTAAGGTTTTGGAAAATCACATATCTTTGCCACTTTATCAGTATAGGAGTAATAAGGACTATGTCTGTGAAGTAGGGTGGTTAACTACATTTCACCTCTGAAGGAAGAAATTTATTCTTGCTCTGACTTCTTCCTTTACAGCATCATGTACCCAGCATAGAATGGTGGGTAACAATGGAGATGTTTTTCAACATTTTATTATGAAAATTTTCAAATACACAAAAATGTTGAAACAATTGTATAATGAGTGAACATATAGCCACAACCTAGATTCTACAAAATTTATGAAATTCTAGAACTTCATATACCAAAAAAAAGCATAATATTAAAATTTGCTGGAGACAAAAACAGACTCTTCATAAAAGAAGATGTACAAAAAGACAATAAGCACGTAAAATGGTCAACCTATTTAGTAAACATAGGAATGAAAACTTAAACCACCATAATATACTATAACATGGCAAGCAGGACTGATAAAATTAAAATAGGTGTCAAGAACAAGTGCTGACAATGATGTAGAGCATCAGGAAAACCTAAACAGTGCCAGGGAGAGTGTCGATTGCTATAATCTCTGGGGAAAATATGAAAGCATTATCTACTATATCTGAAGACATGTTCATACTATATCCCAGCAGTTTTTCTGGGACATTTATAATAATATTCACAGTAGAATTGTTTATAATAGCCCCAAACTGGAAAAACCTCAAAATATCCATAACTAGTAAAATAGATTTTAAAATTGTGGGTTATTTATACAATGGAATATGAAACAGCAATGGGAATGAATGAACTAATGATGTAACAACACCCTGGATGAATATTGCAAACACAAGGTTGCTTTAAGGAAGCCAGACACAAAAGAGTATATGCTTTATGATTCCAATTATATAAAGCTTAAAAATAAGCAAAAAGGGAATATTAATCAGCTATAATCCTGTAATGGGAGCATTAGCAAAAGCAGAGTAGGCACCCAAAACTCTCAGAAGGAAATTCATCTCTCTGACAAGAATGTTGATCCAAAAAGTGCAATATGAAAAGAATCCCTTTTTCTACTTTTTGTCCTCCCACCACTTGGCCACCGAGAAAGACTCATTCAAGGGGAGTGCACAGCAGAACGGCTAGACTACAGACCCACTTCCTAGCCAGAGAACCAAAAGGGAGTCCCTTGGGGGCCAGAAAGTGTGGTGGAGATCACTGTGAAGAGGGAATGTGAGAAAGGAATCCCATCAGGTTCTGTGTGAAGTCCTGGGCTCAACCTAAACTACTCATGCAGAAACCAAGTACATATGGAAAAATAATCACTGACCCCCCCGCATAGCAAAATACACATTTTTTCAAGCACATATGGAACATTCACCAAAACAGACAATATCCTTGGTCATAAAACAAGCATCAACAAATTTGCAAAAGCTGAACTCATGCAGAGTATATTATCTGAATATAACGGAATCAAATTAGGAATCAAACAATAACAAGTACAATGGAAAAAATATCAAAACACTTGGAAACTAAACAACACATTCTTAAATAATCAATGCATCAATGAGAAAGTCTCAAGGAAATAAAACCACACTGAAGTGAATTAAAATTAAAATGCAACATGTCTTAATTTGTGGGATACAGCTAAAGGAGTGTTAAGGGGGGAAACTATAGCATTTAATGCTTAGATTAAGAAAGAAGAAAGGTCTCAGTTCAATAATCTAAGCTTCTACCTTAACTGGGAAAAGAAAAAACCAAAGCAAGTAGAAGAAAGGAAATAGAAGATAACAGAAATCAGTGAAATTAAAATGAGAAGATAAATAGAGAAAACCAAAGAAACCAAAGCTGTTTGTTTGAAAAGATCAATAAAATTCATAAAACTCTAGATGGACAAAGCAAAAGAGAAAGAAGACATAAATGGCTAATATCAGGAATGAAACAGGGGCTATCACTACAAGCCCTGAAGATACTAGAAGGATAAAAAAAGAAATACTAAGAAAAATTTATGTACATAAATTCAGGAACTTAGATGGAACTGAACAATTCCTTAAAAATCAGGAACCAGCAAAACTCATCCTAAATAAAATGGATAACCCGATTAGTACTGTAACTATTAAATCAATTGATGGAATACTTTAAAACTTTATGAAAAAGAAATGCTTATATCCAGATGGTTTCACTGACTATTTCTCCCAGACTTTTAAAGAGTTATCACCAGGGGCCGGCCTGGTGGCACAGTGGTTAAATGCACACGTTCTGCTTTGGCAGCCCGGAGTTCGCCGGTTCAGATCCCGGTTGTGGACATGGCACCGCTTGGCAAGCCATGCTGTGGTAGGCATCCCACATATAAAGTAGAGGAAGATGGGCATGAATGTTAGCTCAGGGCCAGGCTTTCTCAGCAAAACGAGGAGGATTGGCAGCAGATGTTAGCTCAGGGCTAATCTTCCTCAAAAAAAAAAAAAAATTGAAAAACGAGTTATCACCAATTCTATACAATCTCTTCTACAAAATAGAACAGGAGGAAGATTTTTTTCAACTCATTTTATAAGGTTAGCATTATCTTTATATTAAAACCAAAACAAGATGGCACAAAAAGAGGGAAACTACAGAACAATACCTCATGAACAGATGCAATAATCTCCAACAAAATAACAGCAAATAGAATCCAGCAATATATAAAAATAATAATACACCATGACCAAATGGAGTTTATCTGAGGAATGCAAAGCTGGCTCAGTATTTCATAATTAATCAGTGTAACAAACCATGTTAACAAACTAAACAGGGTACAAAATCAACATAGAAAAATCAGTTACATTTCTATACACTAACAATAAACTAGCAGAAAGAGAAATCAGGAAAACAAACCCAGTTACAACTGCAATAAAAAGAATGAAATAACTAGGAATAAATTTAACCAAGGAGGTGAAACACCTGTATGCTGAAAAGTATAAGACGTTGTTGAATGGAATTGAAGAAGACACAAAGAAATGGAAAGATATTCTTTGCTCATGGATTGGAAGAATTAACATAGTTAAAATGTCCATATTACCTATAGCAATCTACAGATTCAACGCAATCCCCATCAAAATCCCAAGAACATTTTTCAGGGAAATGGAACAAAGAATTCTAAAATTTATAAGGCACAACAAAAGACCCCAAATAGCCAAAGCAATCCTGAGAAAAAGACCAAAGCTGAAGGTGTCATACTTTCTGATTTCAAAACATACTACAAAAGCTAGAGTAATCAAAACAGCATGGTACTGGCAGAAAAACAGACATACAAATCAAAAGACTAAAAAGTTTTATAATCATTTCAACTGAATCAGAAAAAATATTTCACAATAACATACAACATCCATTTATAATAAAAATGCACAAAAAACAAAAAATATAAAGGAACTTAACCTGATAAAGGACATCTACCAAAAACCTAGAGCTAATCCCAAACTTTATAGTGAAAGACTGAGTGTGTTCCCCGTAAGATCAGGAACAAGGCAAGGATGTCTACTCCCACTATTTCTATTCAACGTTGTAGTGGAACTATTACCTGTGGAATAAAGCAAGAAATATAAATAAGAGGTATACAGAATGGAATGGAATACATTCCCTGTCCCTACTCTCAGAAGACATAATTGTCTATGTAGAAAATTTCAAGCAAACTACAAAAAACTCATAGAACTAATAAATGAGCCTAGCAAGATCCCAGGATAGTAAGTTAACACACAAACATAAATTGTGTTGCCATATAACAATAAACACTGGAACATGAAATTTTTAAAAATACCCTTTTCAGTAGCTCGTATAAATACAATACTCACGTATAAACCTAACGAAACATGCATAGTATCTGTATGCTGAAAACTGCAAAATGCTGATGAAAGACATCAAAGACCTGAATAAATGAAGAAAGGTAAACTGAAAGACTCAACATAGTGAAGTGGTCAATTCTCACCAAAATATCTATAAATTCAAAGCAATGCCAATCAAAATCCTAGCAGAGTTTTTTGTAGATATAGGCAGGTTGAGTCAAACAATTTATCAAAGGGAAAAGGAACTAGAAGAACTCAAACAATTTCTTTAAAGTATAACAAAGTTTCAGGAATCACATCACACTACCTGATTTTAAGATTTACTTTAAAACTATAGTAATCAAAACCGTGTGGTATTGGCTAAGGGGTAGACACATAGGTCAATGGAACCAAACAGGGAGTCCAGAAATAGACCCCCACAAAAATGGCCCATGAAGTTTTTACAAAGGATTAAGACAATTCAATTGATAAATATTAAATATTAGCCTTTTCAATAAGTGGTATTGGGACAATTAAAGATCCATATGTTAAAAAAAAGCCCTCATACTTAAACCTTACACTTTATGCCAAAATTAAGATCTAAATGTTAAAGGAAAAACTACACAACATTTAAAAAAAAAATCTAGAGTCAAATCTGAATGACCTGGAGTAAGGCAAGAGGTTTTAAACATGATGCCAAAAGCCTAATTCATAAAAGAAACAAAAAATGATAAGTTAGACTTACTCAAAATTAAAAAAATATTTGCTTTGAGAAAAAGAATAAAAAGTCAAGTTACAAACAGGAAGAAAATGTTTGCAAATCATATATCCAACAAAGGTCTTACATGTGGAATATATAAAGAACTCTCAAAACTCCAACATTAGAAAAGAAACAACATGGTTTTTAAAATGGCAAAAGATGTCAATAGACACTTCACCAAAGTGGATATGGGGATGGCTAATAAGCACATGAAAAATTCTTCTATACCATTAGCCGCAGAGAAATGCAAATTAAACCATGATGTGATACTACAGTGCATGTTTGAGAAAAGCTAAAATTAAAATGAAAAAAATTATTTTAGAAGAACATTACTAAGTACTAGCCAGGGTGAAGAACAACTTAAGCTCTTATACATTACTGGTGGGAATGTAAAATGGTACAACCACTGTGGAAAATCACTTGGTAATTTCTTCTAAATATACACTTACCATATGAGGCAGTAATGCCATTCCTAGGAGAAATAAAAAGTTATGTCCAGGGGCCGACTCGGTGGCACAGCGGTTAAGTTCACACGTTCCGATTCAGCAGCCCGGGGTTCACAAGTTCGGATCCCCGGTGCAGACAAGGCACTGCTTGGCAAGCCATGCTGTGGTAGGCGTCCCACATATAAAGTAGAGGAAGATGGGCACAGATGTTAGCTCAGGGCCAGTCTTCCTCAGCAAAAAGAGGAGGATTGGCAGCAGGTGTTAGCTCAGGGCTAATCTTCCTCAAAAAAAAAAAACAAAAACTTATGTCCATGTAAAAACCTACATGAACGCTTATAGCAGTTCTGTTCAAATTTGCCAAAATCTATTTATATTTACCCAAATATCTTTCCATGGCTTATGGGACAAACTGTGGTGCATCCATACAATGGGATACTACTCAGCAATCAAGAGTGAACTATTGATATACATAATAACTTGGATGAACTTCAAATGCAACTCGCTGAGTGAAAGAAACCAGTCTCAACAAGTTACATTCTGTATTCTTCCATTTATATGACTTTCTTGAAAAGACAAAACTATAGTGATAGAGAACAAATGAATGGTTGCCAAGGTTAGTTGTGAGGGGAGGGGATGACTATAAATAGCATGTAGAAATTTTTCTTTGGAGGGTATAATGAGACAGTTCTGTGTCTTGATTGCGGTCGTGGTTACACAAATCTACATATACATAGGCTAAAGCCCATAGAACTGTACACTAAAAGAAAAGAAAAAGGATTACCATTTGGTAATTTGAAAAAAAATTAAAACAAGAAAACTAGAAAGCTGGAGTAACTATATCGATATCAGAAATACTTGACTACATAAGAAGGAAAATTAATGTGGATAAATAGGGACAATACATAACGATGGAAGAGTCAATTCATCGAGACATAACAATCCTGAGTGTGTATACACCTAAAAGTAGAGCTTCAAAATACATGAAACAAAGACTAATAGGATTGAAAGGAGAAATAGTCACATCTACAATTATTTTTGGAGACTCAACACTCCTCTCCGACTAAATGACAGTAGAAAAGAGACAGAACATCTGGAAGTATCAAAGCCTCCTAACAATACGATTAACTAACTTGATCTAAGGAACATTCACAGAACACTCCAAACAACAGCAGTAGAATTTACATCATTTTCAAGTGAACATGGAATATTCATCAAGATGGGCCATAAAATAGCCATTAATTTTTTAAAAAACTGAAATTACATAAAGTATATTCTCTCATCATAGTGGAATTAATGAAAGAATGTAACAAAAGAGGTATCTGCAAAGTCTCCAATTATTTTCAAACTATACAACACATATTTACTAACCCACGTTTCAAAAGAAATTATTCAGATAAATTAGAAAATACTTTAAATTTAATGAAAATGAAAATATATCAGGATTTTGGGGGTTTATCCAGAGTCATGCTTTAGAGGGAAATTTATGTCAATAAATGCTTATACGAGAAAGAAAGAAAGGACTCAAATCAATAATCTAAGCTTCCTCCATAAGAAAATATAAAAAGGAAATTAAATCCAAGGCAGCGAAAAGGATGGGCAGAATATAGAAGAGAGAAGAATTAGTGAAACTAAATTTAGAAAAACAATGAGTAATATAACGAAAAATTTGTTCTTTCAAAAGATCAGATAAACTGAAATATTTGATGTCAGCCAGAAAAATTTTAAACAGAGGGTTGTTGAGAAGCGATGGCTTTGGTACAGATATAATTATGGGAAACTGTATAAAGAGAGCAAGGTCTATATGGTACAGGAGCTTTGAGAAAGGGTAAAAATGACAGAACACATAATATAATCCTAAAATCAGTAGATATCTTATGGACTAATAGCAATGTGTAATTTTTTAAAGTGTGGAATAGCCAGCAAATCATTTAGATATACAGAAAACGCATATAGAGGAAACAAAGTGAGAATATGGAAAACTAAGGAACATTGTTTATTTTGCAAGGGGAAAATGCTGGTTGAGTATAAAATGGTTTTGGGAAGAAAAGGGTATTAGCAAAGATACTAGTGCTTACTAATTTCATTTGATTATTTTTTTGAGAGTGTGAATACATATTGTAAAATGGGAAACAATAAAAATATTTCAAGATTATCCCATTGTAAAGAAATAAATTATGTTCATATACTTTATAACTGAAAATCTTTAGAAGCACCACTTTTGGATCAAAATAATTTAGTAAAACTCAGTTATGTATGAGTTTTACCAGAAAAAAGCTATAAAACAAAAATTAAAGAAAGTGCTCACAACGGGAAAGCGGATGTGTAGTTTTTCTAAAAAGGAAGGAAAAAAGCAAAAGATTTATACGATCTGAAGAGAAACCAGAGTATATAAAGAAATGGAAAGATATTCCATGCTCATGGATTAGAAGAATAAACATAGTTAAAATGTCCATAATACCTAAAGCAATCTACAGATTCAATGCAATCCCAATGACATTTTTTCACAGAAATAGAACAAAGAATACTAAAATTTATATGGAACAACAAAAGACCCCGAATATCCAAAGCAATCTTGAGGGAAAAAAAAAGCTAATCTGAAGGCATCACAATCACTGACTTCAAAATACACTACAAAGCTATAGTAATCAAAACAGCATTTTCTGGCACAAAAACACACACAGATCAATGGAGCAGAATCAAGAGCCCAGAAATAAAACCACACATCTATTCAAAGCCAATCTTTGACAAAGGAGCCAAGAGCATACAATGGAGAAAGGAAAGTCTCTTCAATAAATGCTTTCTGGGAAAACTGGACAGCCACATGCAAAAGAATGAAAATAGACCATTATCTTACACTATACACAAAAATTAACTCAAAATGGATTAAAGACTTGAAGATAGAACGTGAAATCATAAAACTTCTAGAAGACAATATAGGCAGTACACTTTTTGACATCGGTCTTAGCAGCATCTTTTCAAACACCATGTCTACCCAGGTAAGGGAAACAAAAGAAAAATAAACAAGTAGGACTTCATCAGACTAAAGAGCTTCTGCAAGGCAAAGGAAACCCTGAACAAAACGAAAAGTCAACCCACCAACTGGGAGAAAATATTGCAAATCACATATCCAACAAGGGGTTAATTTCCAAAATATATAAAGAACTCATACAACTCAACAACAAGAAAACAGACAACCCAATCAAAAAAGGGCAGAGGATATGAACAGACATTTTTCCAAAGAAAATATACAGATGGTCAACAGGCACGTGAAAATATGTTCGACATCATTAGTTATTAGGGAAATGAAAATCAAAACTACAATGAGATATCACCTTACACCTGTCAGAATGGCTATAATTAACAAGATGTAAAATAATAAATGTTGGAGAGGATGTGAAGAAAAGGAAACCCTCGTATACTGCTGATGGAAATACAAACTGGTGCAGCCACTACGGAAAACAGTATGGAGATTTTTCAAAAAAATTAAAAATAGAAGTACCATATGATCCAGCCATCCCACTACTGGGTATTTATCCAAAGAACATGAAATCAACAACACAAAGAGACTTATGCACCCCTATGTTCATTGCAGCATTATTCACAACAGCCAAGATGTGGAAGCAACCCAAGTGTCCATCACTTGATGAATGGATAAAGAAGATGTGGTGTATATGCAATGGAATACTGCTCAGCCATAAAAAACCAAAATCTTCCCATTTGCAACAACATGGATGGACCTTGAGGGTATTATGTTAAGCAAAATAAGCCAGACAGAGAAAGACAAGTACCATATGATTTCACTCATATGTGGAAGATAAACAAACACATGGACAAAGAGAACAGATTAGTGGTTACCAGAGGGGAAGTGGGTGTGGGGGTGGGTGAAAGGGGTAAAGGGGCATGTATGTATGGTGACAGATAAAAACTAGAGTGTTGATGGTGAGCACGATGCAGTCTATACAGAAACTGATGAATAATAATGAACACCTGAAATTATACAATGTTATAAACCAATATGACCTCAATAAAATATTTTTTTTAAAAAAGGAAGTAATAATATGGTGGTGAGAAAATTCCTGAGGCTCAAACAATACAGAATCTTATCAGTATGAGAGACTATTAATGACTTTGTTAGGATGGTGTGAGCATTAAAATTTTAAGATGGAGGAATTTTGACTGCAGAAGATAAGTATGTGAGATATAGCAAATAATCAAGCACATAACACCTACAGTAGAGAAGAAACTTTAAAAAAAATCATGAATTACAGTTCTTTGTACATGGTATTTACTTTGCGAAAGATAATCATGTGTTAACTTACAAAACTATGTGCTGTATAATTGCCTATCAAGGAAATTGCCAATCAGTCTTATGAAAATCTTGCACTGTTCCAACGAATATCAAGGAGAATTCAAATAACACTGCGTTTTCAGGCAATACTGGGAACTCACGGCAGTATTGACTGAAGCACCTTTTCAAAAAATAGCTTAATTTGTTTATTATGAGCTTGCGAAAAAGACATATAAATAACATTCATAAAACTGAATGTGATCATTATAATTCCTCTTGCCAAGATTGCCTACACACAGTCCTTTATATAAATATTGGATTTAATCGTGTCATGTGGAATATGGTCTAAATATAAAGATGATTCTTTTAAAAATATTTGTTAATAGTTTTTATGGAGGGAGAGCTTCATAAATGAGATAGATTCTTATCTGTGTAGCATTGTACCTGAAAGTCTGAAAGAAGTTGGGTGACTCCATGTAGCCTTCTTACTGCAATTCAAAGGTTTCTGTTTCTTTCTAGTTAACTAGTGGTAAGCACACCCAAGGCTGAATAGAATCCAGCAAGAGGTTGATCAACATGGGAAACAAACCATCCAGAGATTGTATGTTTATTTTTGGTAGCTTAAATCACACTTAAAATATTTATAATATTTTATAATTATGAAGGGAATTCATATGTGTTTCAGAAAGGTTAGAAAATATTGAAAGCATAAATAAGTAAATAAGCTATATTTCCACTAGCAAGAGAAAAACATTGTTGCTATTTTGCTGTATGCTCTCCCAGTTGTATGTGTGTCTACGTGGACATATAAATATGTGTGTGTGTCTGCGTGTTCTGCAGTCTTTCAATTCTGGTTTTAATTTGAATGTGTGAAATGTTGAGACATTTGTTATGCATAGATAAGTTAGCTTTTAAATTTTGTGTACAGGGCTTCTGCTTCTGGCCTGGATGAAGTAATAGGGACCAAATTTACATAACTACCTGAAACAACTAAAAAACAGACAAAATATATGAAACAAAACTTTTCAATTTATTGAAATTAGGCAACAAAAGCAGTGATTTCTGATAGACGGAAAACAAATGAGGTGAGCCCTATAATTGCCCCAGCTTACTTCCTGAAGAGAGATTGAATACCACAGTGCACAGTGGGGGAGCCCGATTGTCTCCTTGTGTGGAGGAGGTGGAGCTGGAAGAGCAGGGAGGCCAAGGCGGCTAGAGCTTGCAGTACAGAATGCTGGAGAGGAGAAAGGTGCATAGAGAGATCTGCTGAGCTCACAGAGGGCTGAGCACATTCCTGTTCCCAATAGTTAGAATGGGAAACCTCATCATTCACGGTACATAGTACAGTGGTTAGAGTACTCAGAAGGGTTCTGCCTTAGTAATTAAGAAATGATGGCCAGGGGCTGGCCCCATGGCTGAGTGGTCAAGTTCGCGTGCTCGGCTTCGGCAGCCCAGGGTTTCACTGGTTGTATCCTGGGTGCGGACCTAGTATCGCTCATCAGACCATGCTGAGGCGGCGTCCCACATAGCAGAACTGGAAGGACCTACGACTAGAATATACAACTATGTACTGGGGGGCTTTGGGGAGAAGAAGAAAAAAAATGAGGAAGATTGGTAAAAGATGTTAGCTCAGGGCCAATCTTAAAAAAAAAAGAAATGTTGACCATATATTAAACACTGGTCTCATCTCGCTTAAGAAAGTTTAAAGCAAGACCCAAAAGGATCATACTGTTTTCAAGTAACTTAACTGTGTCCCAGTTAACTCTTACAGGAACCACTTCAACTGTGTTCTTAAAGGGGGTTAAGCTACACAGCTTTAATAGACTGTATTTATTCCCTGCTGGCACTGTGACAAATTACCAAAATTATCATGGCTTAAAAGAACACAAATTTATTCTCTGACAGTTCTAGAGCTCAGAAGTCCAAGTTGAGTCTCACAGCACTAAAATCTGCGGGACTGGTTCCTTCCATCTCGAAGCCTGCCAGTATTCCTCAACTTGTAGCCACATCACTCCGATCTTTGTTTTAGTAGTCACAATGCCTTCTTCTCCTCTTTTTCAAATATCCTTTTGTTTCCCTCTTAAAAGGAATCTTATGATTACATGTAAGGCCCATCCACATAATCCAGAATAATCTCCATATCGCATGATCCTTAATTTCATTACATCTGCAAAGTCCCTTTTGCCATATAAGGTAACATCCACAGGTTCTAGAGATAAGGAGATGGATATCTTTAGCGGGGTATTATTCAGCCTACCGCATAGATTTTGGTTATGATTAGGGAATCTGAACATCAGTCAAAGGGATTACGTGCCATGTTGGGAGCAGAGGCAACAGGAAAAAGTAAAATGAGCCAAGTTCCTGTTCTTGTTGAGGGCATCTGAACATGACCTGTGAATAATTTCACAAGAAGGGAGCACGAGTGGAAAGACAGAGAGGGCCTGCACGTTACTCGGTGCTGAGAGGCTACCAGGTCAAGGGAGAGACCTCTCTCCCAGAGGAAAGTTTGAAGCAGGCCCAGGCCTAGGAGGATAGAGACAGGGATTGGGGTGAGCGGGAGGGAAGAGCCTGTGCAAAATCCTAAGCGAGGTGGTGGATTGGAGGGAGAATAGGCAGTCCCATGCTGAGAATAGAGAACAGGTGAGTACGTAGGAGGACGGTGTGTGACCGTGTATCTAGTTCAGGGCTGGTGGGCAATGAGGACTTGGGGAAACAAGAAATGAGATGGTAAAGTATGCTTGGGATGCAGAAGTTGGGGGCCACAAGTTGTTGGCAGCGCTGGAAAGTCAGGAAGCAAAACTGGCATTCAGCGCATTGGACAGAAGCAAGTCCACAGGCCTAGATGCTCTCACCACAAGCATCTTTGCCGCAAGCATTTTCGCCACATAACTAAGTGGCCGCACGGCAATGTTCCCGTAAAAGATAAAATCACAAAAAATAAAAGTGGGACATTAATTTTAATGGGCATAATGGGCATGCCCTTTTTAAGGGCATAATGAAACATGATAAAATGAATAATAAAATTAAAAAGATTTTACAGCAAAATACAAAATATTTGAATACATTTACAATGTGCGTAAGTAGATTCATGGCAATACTGCACAAAGAACTGACTTTATTTTTTTGTGTGGAATGTACCTAACTAAGCATTTGTCTTCCTTCCATGGGAAACGTGGGTTCGACTCTGAGCCCTCAAAGAGGAGGCCCTCGGCCCTCTTTTTCTCCTCCAATGCAGTGTGTTTCAAAATAAGAAACCAACTCTTGGGGCAAATCATTGTCAACTGTCAGCTCAGTAAAGCCATCAATAAAATGCTGCTAACTGGAAGAAATGCTCACTATTTTCAGACCACTGCCACCACCACATCTGCTCCTCACTGTATAGACCATTATGAGGGCTAGCTAAGGTTTATATCCTATAAAAATGAGAGTAACTGCAAGAACTTTGTCAATGGGGAAATAAAACCCAACTGACGAAAAAAACCAAAAACCAAACAAATTTAAAAAACTAAGGGCCGGCCCTGTGGCATAGTGGTTAAGTTCACATGCTCTGCTTCAGCAGCCTGGGGTTTGCAGGTTTGGATCCCAGGTGCAGACCTACACACTGCTCATCAAGCCATGCTGTGGCAGCATCCCACGTACAAAATAGATGAAGATTGGCACAGATGCTAGCTCAGTGTCAATCTTCTGCAAGCAAAAAGAGGACGATTGGAAAGGGATCTTAGCTCAGGGCCAATCTCCGTCACCAAAAAGAAAAAGAATAAAATAATGTTTAAAAAACCCACTAAACTGTCAACCAGTTATCTTTTTAATCTTTACAGCAGTTGATTGATCAATGGAGAAATGAAACCAAAACAAAGAAACTGTCAACCAGTTATTTTTTTAATATTTTACAGCAAAATTGCCTTGTGGCCAATTAGTTTTGCGGTGAAAATGCTTGCAGTGAAGACACGTATGGCAGAGATGTTCACCAAGAAAACACCGGACCCACGAGTCTACATCTGTATACCTGTGCAGGAGCATAACGAAGTCCATGCCTAAAGGATACTCTTCTAGCAAAGAACTTTCCCAACTGTGCTCAAAGAGCAGCCTAGAGTTCTGTGGTTGAGTGTCAGGACCCACTGCCCCAAGGGGGAAGAAAGGGTGCTGAGTGCACAGGACTCTGGGTTCATAGTCCTCAACTCAACCAGACTACTGTGCTTTCCTCCTGTTCATGGGGTGGATTTGTGTGGGAGGCTTCAGCTGGAAGAGTTGGTTCCACCTCTAAAATTTTGACAACCAAGGTCTCCCAGTTAGATCCGGGATGCATCATGGAGGTTTTCCAGTCAGATGTAAAGGGATAGGATGGATTCATGGAATCCTAGCGTCCAGGTCCCTTGGCCCAAGGTTGCCTCCAGCCCCTTGCTCCATTTGTCCTGAGCAACTTTAGTGCCTGCAGAGCTGCCAGCTGCCCAAACCAAGGCTCGAGGAAGTACGTGTCTGCGTGTTGGTGGATGTATGCTCAGCCTTGACAAGGATGCCAGGAGCAGAGTGTTAAAAGTAACTCGAGATGGCATGTACATATATGCCTGTACTCAACCAGAAACCCACCAACCAGAGGAATAATTACTGGAGGGTCCCATTTGCTGATTTACAACGTGCAGCCTGCTCCTTGCCTGAGCCTCCTGCCTCCATGGAATGAGCACAAAGTGTGCAACTGCTCACGTAACTTCAGAATTCCCACGGGAAACGCTTACTGGGAGTGTCCTTATGGACGTGTCCTCCCCAGGCCCAAACACCATCTTAGAGGTGGGGATGCTCTCAACAGGATGGTCCACAGCGCTTCCTGCATTGCCCCGCACACGTCCCCATCAGTTTAACGAGGAAGGGTGCCACCTCCACGGGTTTTCCAACCACCCTGCAAACGTCTGCACCTGGGGCCAGTCCTCCATCACAGACAGTACCTGGTGGCAATGTAGGGCCACAGTCATAGCCACAGGACACCTGCCCCTGGTGTGCCGAGAACTCAGAAACCCCAGGAGGCAGTCTGAGCCAGGGGCACCATCTGGACAGTTTTTTAACACCTGTCCACACCCAGCCCTTCATCTGCAGAGTCTGAGGTGATGAGTCCCCCCCCTTGCCCTTTCCAATTTCACCCTCCTTGCAGCTGCACACTCCTTTCCACTGCTCATGGTTATTCCTGGCCTCTCTCAGCTTTCGGTCCTCAGTCACCAACCCCACTCACTCACAAAGCCCCAACCTCTATGTATGGCTGCACTGCACCCACGGGGAAAGTCCCCAGCCCCCAGCAGACTTCATGACAGCTCCCTGCCCTGGGACCCTGGCAAGAGTGCTCTGGACCACTCGAGTAGTCAAGAGATGAAGCTCACCCGAATGATGCAGGGAGCCAGGGGTACTCTTCCTGAGAGAGGTAGGGGGACTCTAAGTTAGTGGGGGGTCTGGGTGCCACTGGCCCATTCATCCAGTAGACCTGCCCACTCAGACCACTCTGTAACCTCCAGCTGGTGAGGATGATTCAGAGACTTCCCCCGCCTCCTCGTGTTCCTTGTCCTGAACCCCTCCCTCTCCCCACCTTCTCTCCTTCAGGTCCCTTTCCCCCTACACTGAACTCTGGACACAGGGCCCTGACTGCCAGCCTGACCGGGGCTCCCTGGACTTGGTTTTGTACTTGGTCTCTCTCCTGGACTCTGGCACTCGCTCTCCATGGGATGCTCTCAATGCCCCTCACTAGCTGAGGGTGTCCTGTCTGGTCCCCATCCCTGGCTCCTGGTCATTCTGACCAAATCTTTCCTTCTCAAAGTAAAGGGAAAATGGCTTATTGACATTTCAGAATGTTAAATCACTTGTGATTTTTATGAGAATACAAATCGGTACAGCATTTTGGGAGTAAAATTTGAGAAGTTTTGGTAAAATATTAAACTAGTCACGCCCTTTCCACTCTAAGCAATGTCTATGTTAGTATGCTTATCTTCTTAGCAAACATTCACGTCTACCCAAGAATTCCTATTCAAAGTTGTTGATTTCATTTCATTAATCATACAACAAAGGGAAAACAGCCCTCTGTCAGGGAGAAATTATGTAATTGGTTCTGGTACATACATACTTTAGCATCCAGGGAGCAGTTTCAAAAGTGAAGTCGATCTGCATGTGCTGCCAGGGGAAGACCCTCCATCCTTTTTATCAAGTGACAGAGGCGAGAGGCAGATCAATATGTACATCAGACCCTATGGACGTGGAATAAAACAATATGTTTTCATAGCAAATCTATCTGTCTATGGAAAAGACCACGGATGGCTTTAAAATAACACACACTAGACTTTTAACTGTGGTGACCTCTGAGCAGGAGGCTGGATTGTGGAGAAACTTTGAAAAGGGAATGCTGTGATTTATCTGTATTTTTAGAATTTTTAGCAATAGGAACACATTCACTACTACCTTTGCAATTAAAAGACTTATATAAACCTCACAATAGAAAAGTAGCTGTGTCAAAGCAACTGCTAGTTGATACAACAGGCCAACCCTGACATTTGAAAGGCTAACACAGGAAAAGTGTATTTGTTGTGCACATAAATTCTGACATGGTTTGCGAGGGGCCTTCTGCTCTAGGTGACCCAGGGATCCAGGCTGCTTCCATCTTGTGGTTCCACCATCCCAACACGGGGTCGCTATGTTTACTGGTGAATCGAGGGAGAGAGCATGGAACCGGCATACTGGCTCTCAAATGCCTGGAGGTGACAAACAATGTTTCCGCTCAGGTCTCCCTGGCAAAGGGTCGTCACATGACCCTCTGTAACTACAAGTGGCCTGGCAATGTAGTGTCTCCTGTGTCCAGGAAAGACAGCTAGACAAGATATGGGTGAGCACTCTACAGGATGCCATGTTACATAGTAGGTGCCCAACATAAAGCAACCATTATAACTTGTTATGACAACAACCATGCTCATTGTGTGGAGGAGTTTCTGAGGTTACATTTGCCTTCAAATTCTCTGAAGTGTTAAGTGCCTACTATGCAACAGATGCTCTCAAATACAGAACCACATCTCATTGTAAGAGGATCCTGTCAATCTCAGCAGGTAGGGTTGCCTTCTTCGCTCTATGGCACTTTTCTGCACTCCCTTTGCGATACCGTCTATAATCTCAGTAGGCTTCCTTCTGATGCAGGGGTGAAATCTTAACCTGGGAGTCTCTGCTACCCTCCACAGGACTGAACTTCCCTGAACAGCGTGACCTCAGGCTCACTGAAAGCCAGGACTTTCCTGTGTGGCAGGTACCAGACCAGAGACAGTGGGAGAATGGTTGTTTTTTCTTTGTAAATTTGACCTAACACGTTCACAAGGGAACCATTTCTCACCTCCTAGGAGGATTCCAGGGCTAGCAGGAATTTGGCTTCAGTGGATGATTCCTCCTCATCTACTGCTTGTGATGAGGCGTTAATTTCTGACCACTTTAATCAGCTCTTTCATCTGTGTATGTGTTCAGTTCCCAGCATCAAATAAGGAGACCGTTAAAGTCCTACGGCAAACACCAGGATGGCTTCACAAATCCTTATGTAACTTCAGGGTTGTATCCCAGGCCCCAGTAGATTATAGGCACCATCAGTCTCTACACACAGCCCATTTGGCAAAAGGCGAGTGTGTCGAAGGCTCCCAGGGAGGAATGACCAGGTGTCTAAATGTCACAGTCCAGAGTAACCTTTTCCATGAAAGCGGCTGTGGCTCTCCAGGATCGAGGGTGAGCTATGGAGGGCCCGGGGACCCCTGCAGGGAGTAGGAATGCTCTGTGTCGGGGCAGGGCAGGAGGTTCTGTGCAACCTTCAGAGGAGGCAGCAGTGACGAGTACGTCAGCCAACAGGTTCCAGAGTTGGATGGGAGGACACACGGGGGAAGACCAGGGGAAGGGTGCTGTCACACCAGAAAGAGCTGGGACTGGACAGAAATGGCGAGACCTGGAGTCAGCTCTCAACAAGCCTCGGACCATCCCCAAATTGTATTTGATTCTCATTGTTGCCTTCGTTCTTTAGGCCTGCTTTCACTAGCTGGGCCTCAGGGTCCTAATTTTGTCACCTGAGAGACATCATGGAGAACTGGAAGAAAAATGAATGAGGAGTCAGAAGGTGGGCCGCAGGCTGGGATGAGTGGCAACAGCGTGGGCTCTAGATGAATCCAGACCCAGGTCTAGTCTGTCTGTCGCTTACTAGCCATGTGATCCTGGGAAAGTTACCAAGCCCTATGACCCTCGGGCTCTTCCTCTGCGAAGGCAGTGGGTTGGTGAGCCCTGTCTTGTAGGACTGCGGGAACGGATGGGATGTGTGGAAAACGTCTGGCACAGTGCCTGGTATACATGGGAACTTTGAGGACTGGCAGTTATTTCTAGGATTGTTTTTCTTTTTACTGAGGAAGATTGGCCCTGAGCTAACATCTGTGCCCATCATCCTCTATGTTGTATGTGGGATGCTGCCACAGCATAGCTTGATGAGTGGTCCATAGGTCCGCACCCAGGATCCAAAGCTGGGAATCCTGGGCCGCAGAAGCAGAGTGTGCGAGCTTAACCACTATGCCACCGGGCCAGCCCCTCTAGCATTGTTTTGATCCCAGATTTTCCACTCTCTCTTCTGGAATTTTGCTTGTTTATTATCCAGGTCATACCAGAGAATATGTAGCTTAAGAGGACATGGAATAGCTAATCAGCCAAAAAGGATGATTCATAAATAAAACTCATGAAATCTTCCCAGCTAGAGGATATATGTGAAAATTCGGGGGTGGGGGAGTCTTCCCAGCTGGATGGAACAAGAGTACACAGAGCTCCTAGAAACAGAGTCAAGGACCGACTCCTTGCCTCCCTCCAAGCTGCTCTTCATCCAGACCACTACTTCCTTTCATTTCACCCCACCAAAATCTAGCCCTTGATTACAATTGGCCAATTAAACTCAATTAAGATTAACACCTAATTTATGCTGTGGGCTCTGGGTCTCCCAGGCCTGGAGAGGAGTGCCAGACTGCTTTCTTCCAGGTATCACTTCAAACGAATGTGACCATATTTCTCGGGAAATCCTTGCAGATGATGGATGTCAAACACCACGTTCTTCAGTGTGTTCAACAGCAATGCGACAAGAGCCCAGGACACCTTCCCTTCCTGCCCAGGTGGAGATTTCTCTCTGGTTACCTGTGATCCCTAAGAAACTCTTCAGAGTAATTTTCCAGTTCAGACTTGCCCCTCAGCCCTAAGACACACTGTGAGTCTGGCCATTGCCACCACCGAGCTTCATGACAACCAACTCCCACAGAAGGAATCACAGTTTCCCGAAGCCCCACACTGCCCTGGCTCGGGGCGTTTACACGTGAGCGGGCTCTCCTGGGGCCGCACCACCTCCCACCTTCTTTGACTTGTCCTGGAGGGGACACCTCACCATTTTCCTTCTAGGACTGCGGCTCCTAGACTCTCATTCTATGGTTGTGAGGGGGCCCTGCGTCCCCGCACCCACAGCTGACACAGAGCCACCAGAGAAGCAGAGGCTCAGCGAATGTCTGGGGACGAAATGAGCCAGTGAGCAGAGAGTTGAATTGCTTCTATTTAATTTCTTCTACATTCTTGGATAAGTTAAAAAGAAAATCTTGGTATATATCTCTTCATTTTACACAATGATAGTCTAAAATGATAATTCTAAAAGGAACCATTTAAATTTTTTATCTCATGTGAAGTTCTTTCACATTTCCAGTGAAATTCCTATTCCAATGTCAAGTTATCTTGTTACAAAAGAAACAAAACAGAAGGTATTCCTCTTTTATTTTTCCACAAAATGGCAAAACTTTCTTTTAAACTGGGTAAATAGCAATAAATGTGTGACCAATGTCATTCATAAACTTAGATTTGGAAGCTAACACATGTTCAATTAAAAGTAACAACATTTTAAAATGCAAAAAATAAAAGAAAGAGGGGCCCGCCGGGTGGTGTAGCGGTTCAGTTAGTGCCCTCCACTTTGGTGGCCCAGTTTTCATGGGTTTGGATCCCTGGCACAGACCTATGTGCTGCTAATCAAGCCATGCTGTGGTGGCGTCCCACGCACAAAAGATAGAGGAAGACTGGCATAGATCTTAGCTAAGGGACAATCTTCCTCAAGCAAAAAGAGGAAGATTGCCAACAGATGTTAGTTCAGGGCCAATCTTCCTCACCACAAAGAAGAAAAGCAGAAAGAAAAAGAAGATGATACATTTCAAAGTCACCAAAAAGGAACACAAAGCTGTTATGCCCTATAATACCCTCAGCCCCAGCCTGGCCCTCCACTGCTTAGATCATTGACTGCCTTCCTAAAACACAGAGTGAAGAATCTGCTTTAGACTTCACTCAGGGCAGGAGGAGCTACTGGGCACGGTACTACAACTTGCACTGGCCGTGTCAGTAGCATTATCCGTGCTGGCAATTCTGGCCTGAACTCTCTCTTCCTGATCTCTCAAAGCTTCCTCATACGACACTGGGAAGGACCTGGGGTCACTCCCAATGGCACTGGCCAAAAACTCCAGGAGACTCATCTTGCTGGTTTCAGCGTGGGCCCTGGGACCCCACAGGAACTCGTAGCGAGCAGGATCGCTGTTGGGTACCTGCCGGTACTCCACGTACTGCTCCTGCACCCAAACTTTAGTGATAAGCTCCCTGGGCTCCCCGTAGATGAAGTGCTCCCTCCCGGCACGCACCCCCATGACACTCAGTGCTTCCCAGACGTCCTCCTCGGGGGCACAGTCGCCCTGCAGGAGGATGACGCCCAGGAGCATCACCAGGAGGCCGGTATTGGGCATGCTCTGCTCATCGCTCAGCATCCCATCGTAGGTGAGGCCTAGGGTGGTGACCAGGACATAGGCGTGGTCGCTGGGGTCCACTTCCTTCACGTCAACGCCAAAGACGAGCTGCATGCACTCAGAGGCTTCACTGAAGATCACAGGGAAGTGGTCCTGGTAATCTCTGAGGACCGTATTCAGCATCTCTTCTGCCTTTGTGGTGGGCTCCTTTGTGCGATACTTGACAAGCAGGAACTCCACCAGCTCAGCCACCTTGTCATCAATCACGTTTCTGGGAAAGGACGCAGTGTATGGCAGGGCCTGCGAGGTGCTCGGACCCTCCTCTCCTCGGCTGCTGGAGCTGTCGTCTTCAGACTGGCTCAGTGGAGGGGAGGCCATGGCAGTGGGGGAGGGCAGGCACTCTGGAGGGCTCTGGGGAGGACTCGGGGCCCCAGCGACATCATCAACCTCCTCTGGTGTGCTCAACAAGAGAGGATAGCAAGAGGAAGAGGAGGAGGAGGGGAAAGAGGAGGGGAAGAGGAGGAGCAGGTGGAGGACGAAGAAGTATCCTCTTCCACAGCCACAGGAAGCAGTGCACCCACTGGGCCCTGCGTCTCGCTTTGGGACTGAAGGCCTTCCTCAAGCATGTAGCGCCGTCGCTTTGGAGCACGAGGGATGATGACTCCTGTCAGGGCAGCCGACAGGAGTGTGGGCAGGAGGCGACCAATGGGGACCCACGGGCCTGGGGGGAGAGGGAGTGTGAGCAGCCTTAGGTGAGAAACGCACCCTTGGCGGCTCTGACAGAGGTGACTTACGGGCCTCCTCTTAGGGACGCTCTCGGCTTCACAGGGCTCTGTTGTCCAGGGCGGCCTCTGTCCTAGGGATCTGAAGGAAGAAGTGAGTCGGCCCCTCAGGGAGCACCCAGCACAGCCCGAGGTTCTGGGGCTGACTGTGGGCTGGGGTGGGGTGGGCTCCAGATCTGTGGGGTCTGACAGGAGGGCTGGGCTGGACTCTGTGAGGTCGCCAGAGCTCTGGGGTGGGCGGTCCCCTCTGAGCTCACTCAGGGTCCTCACCTTTCCCCTGGCTGGTCCTGGGCCCCACCGTGCTGCTGCCCTGAGGCAGACCTCTCAGAACAAGACCACGCACCCCTGAGACTGAGTAGAAGGAAGCGAGGGGGCCCACATCTGGCCACAGTTGCAGAGGGGCTAACAGGAGGCACCAAGGGACAAGAAGTGCGACCCAACTCTGTGGGTTCCACCTGTCCTGGGATGGGTGGTCCACTCAGTCTTCACCTCGACACCCTGCAGGGCCTGGGTCAACTCCTCTGTTGACCTGAGGCCACCCTCCTTAGGACAAGACACCGGAAGAGGAAGTGAGGGGGACTGAATCCACCCACCGATCCCGGGTGTCCCCACGGCAGACAGCAGGGTGGGGCTGGCCTGGGCTGCACGTGTCCCGGTGTGTGGGGGGGTCCCCAAACCCTCACCATGACCCCGGCCAGGGCCTGGGATCCTGCCTCTGCTGACCTGAGTCCAGACCCTCACATCGAGGCCCTTGCCCCCTTCCCGAGACACCGACCTGGAAATGAGGAGGGGCTCAGCCAGACAGGCCCTGCCGGGGGTGCCAGAAGGCCAGTAGGGCCAGGCCAGATTTCCATGGGGTCCCACTTTGTCCTGGCAATGGGGGTACACTCACTCCTCCCTCGGGGTCCTCACCTTGGCTCCTGGAATGTGTCAGCTGAGCAGATGTGCTTCCTCAGATGACCTGATGTCGTCCTCGCAGACCAAGGTCCTCACCTCCCTGAGCCTCTGAGAGAAATCGGAGGAGATTGCACATCCACGCCCACCCGCCTGCCCCCACCGCCGCCATCCCAAAAGGCTGGCAGCGGGGACCAGCCCTGTAGCCTGGGGTGGGACTTCCCCCAGTACTCCTGTAGGTTATTCGTCTTTCCTCCTGGCCCCCCGTCTGGGACACCTGACATCTCCCCCTTAGACCAGGCCCTCTCCTCCTGAGGGCCCCCCCACCTTCCTGCCCAGGCTAGAAGTGAGCGTGCCATGTGGGACCACCGCTGACTGTTCCTTCCAGGGCTGAGAACAGGGGACAGCCGGATTCTGTGCCGTCCTCTCTTTGCTGAGGTGGGGGGTACCTTCAGTCCTCAGGAAGGGTCCTCACCCTGACACAAGGCAGATCCTGGGACTCTGCCCTCAGCTGACCTGTCGTGCCCCTCAGACCAAGACCTCACCTCCCTGAGATCCCCCATCCCCAACCATATGACGGAAGTCGGAGCAGGCCACGTCCAGCCCTCCCTGCCCCGGGGCCTCCCTGGGCCGAGAACAGGGAAGCTGGCCTCTGTGAGGTCCCTTCTCTTCTGGGGTGGGGGGAACCTCCATGCCCTCCGTTCCTCCCAAAGGCTCCTTGTCTGGAGTCCTGGCAGATCCGGGACCCCTTCATCTGCTGACCAGATGTGGCTCCCTCTGCTGACCCGCCGTCGCCCCACAGAACAAGGCCTCACCTGGCAGAGCCCGAGGCAGAGGTGAGTGGGCTGCACCACCTGCCGCCACCCCTGCCTGGGGTCTTCAGGGGTGACAGGGGCAGGGCCGATTTCAGTGGGCCCCCCTCTGCCGGGGGTGGGAGTCCCCTCAGAGTCTTCAAGGTATTCCTAGTTACTCCTGGCCAGGCCTGGACCCTTCCCTTCTGCTAACCCGAAGTAGCATCCTGCAGGCCAAGGCCACCATGCCACTGAGACCCCGAGCAGGAAGTGGACGGGCCACCCCTCCTGACATCCTGCCTGGCCTCGCAGGACTGATCACAGGGGCAGATTTCTGCTGGGGTCGCCTATGCCTGGGCCGGGGGTCTGCTCAGTCCTCCCTCGGGGTCCGGGGACCCCACCCTCGGCTGACCTGAAGTCACAGTCCTCACCTCCCGAGACTCCGGAGGCAGAAGGCTGGACACGCCTCCCGAGGTGGCCCTCTCTGGGGCCTCCCAAGCCCGAGCGCAGGGCCACAGGCTCCCTCTCTGTCCTGGGTCCAGGGTCCTCAGCCCTCTCTCGGCGTCTCCCCGGGACTCCAGCAGGCCCTGGGCGCCCCCCTCCGGCCCCTCAGGCGCTGCTCTCTGACCCAGTCCCCAGTCTCTCGGACACCCGGATGCGGAAGGCGGGAAAGGCCGCCTCTGGTAATGGCGCCCCGGGGCCTCCTGGTGCTGACGGCCGGGGTGTCTTTCTGCGGCATCCCTTCTGTCTT
Source organism: Equus przewalskii (assembly GCF_037783145.1). Taxonomy (NCBI): domain Eukaryota; kingdom Metazoa; phylum Chordata; class Mammalia; order Perissodactyla; family Equidae; genus Equus; species Equus przewalskii. The sequence goes on along the minus strand of NC_091863.1, from coordinate 121,396,492 downwards.
CCCTCAGGGTCTTCAGCCTGAGCCCTGGCAGGTCCCTGGATCCTCCCTCTCTGGACCCAAAGCCCTCACTGCTCTGAGACCCCCTGGGGAATCTGTGGGGGTCACCTCAGGCCACTAAGCCAGGGGGACGCTCAATGCTGATGGCAGGGGCTGGGAGGGAGTCCCTGGGGTCCTTGGCCACCCTGTTCTCCTTCCTCGACCCCCAGCAGGGCCTGGCTCCGCCTCTGCCCCAAGTCCGCTCCCTCCCCGAGGCCCTCCCCAGCAGGCTCCTCTGAGGAGGGGGGCGGGGGCTCAGCAGGACCACCTCCCGTCCCCCAGGGTCCCTCAGAGCTGACAGCAGGGGCAGAGGTGGACGCCGTGGGCCCGGAGCCCTCCCTCCCGGGGCTCCCTGGGCACCTGGCTGAGCCTCGGCTCCTTCCTTCTGCTGCCCCGGATCCGGCCTCCCTCAGTGAGGCTCTCAGCCACCCCCAATCCGAGGCGGAAGCCGGGGTACACGTCACATCCGAACACCGTGGCTAGGGGTCTCCCAGGGCTGGTGGCAGGGGCAGAGCGGCGTCTGGGGATCTCTTGGCCAGCCTTCTGCTGCTCTCCTTTACTCTCGCCCGCCCTGGGCCGCAGCCCCGCCCTGCCCCCTGAGTCTGTGTCCCTCACCCCCAGGCTCTGACCCCCTGTTGGCTGCGGAGGGGGCGGGGAGCCCTCGGCTGACAGCCCTGCCCGGGGTGCCCCAGAGCGCACAGGAGGGGCACGGGGCTTCTGTGGGCCTGTGCTCTGGGGCGGGGGCAGCTCTCCGGCCTCCCTTGGGAGGGTCCTCGTCCACCCTGGCCGAGAAGGGCTGCCGTCCCGGGAAGGGCTGGATGGGGGCTGCGGCGCCAGGGCCGAGGGGTTCATGGGAGAAGCCCCCTTCCCGTGGGGTCTCGACACCAGCCAGCCGGACTCGGCGAACCATTTCTTTTCGGGATTGCGTTTGTCCTGTCCAGGTTGAGCAGCTGCGGGGGCTTCGGGATGCTCCTCCGGGTTTATGGTGACCTCCTATTGCGTGCTCAGTGCAGGGATTTTCACTCATTTATCCTCCTTCCTAGTAAGAAATACATTGTACATGTCTGCCCACTGCGGGAGCCCTGTATCTACATCTAGAACACATCTGTAGCTGATATGTGCTGCTAGACTCGTGTGTGGACATGCCACGGGAGTATGCACCTAGGCACTTGTATATGCACCTATGTTCCTATTAGGTCTTTATAGCTATATGTAGACTATACGTGTGTATGTCTTATTCATGAAAGAATACCTTCTCTTTATGTGATTCGCTCTGATACTGCCTATTCCGTTTCTTGTCTATTCTTTAAATTGTATTAAAATGAGAATCTTTTGAAAGGCCAGTCCTCACCCGCTAAGATGGTGTCAGGTGATTATTAGCACAGACTCCGGCCTCAAATGCCTTAATCAACCCATCTTTCCCGCCGTCCCGGTTTTGCCCCAGGGCCACTGGCCTGTGTGTCCTGAGGGCCTGCTTCAGATGTGTGCAGTGAAGCAGGAGCAGAAGTTTGAAACCTTTCCTCCTACCCATCCCGTCATCTGCATCTTTCCAGCCTACAGCCCTTCCCAACTTGACTGCCACTGCCCACATCCCACCCAAACACAAATACCAGCTCACTGCAGTCTGCAGTCTCCCCCAGGGCTTTCTCCTGTTCTGTTGTTTAGATGTCATTCATATTGTGTGTTGTTTTTGAAGGCTTTATTCTTTTTTAGAGCCTCTTAGGTGCCCAGACAATAAGAAGGAACAGAGGAGATTTCCCACTCACACCCTGCCCCCTCACATGCATCACCTCCCCCATTATCGACATCTCCCACCAGACTGGGACGTTTGTTATCATTGATGAACCTACATTGACACATCGTATCCCCCAATGCCCATCAGTTACATTAGGGTTCACACTTGGTGTTGTGCATTCTGTGAGTTTGGGCAAATGTGTAATGACATGTGTCCATCGTTAGAGTGTCATCCAGAGAAGTTTCACGGGCCTAAAAGTCCCCTGTGTGCTCTGCCTGTTGCGCCCTCCCCTCACAACCTCTGGCAACTGCTGTTCTTTTGACTGTCTTCATTTTATTGCCTTTTCTAGGATGTTCGTATAATTGGACTCACACAGTATGGGGCCTTTTCAGATTGGCTTTGTCCACTTGGCGCTATGCCCTTAAGGTTCTTCCATGTCTTTCCATGGCTTGGCAGCTCATTTCTTTTTTGCACTGAATCATATTCCATTCTCTGGATGTACCACAAATTATTTACCCATTCACCTACTGAAGGACATCTTGGTTGCTTCCAAGTTTTGACAACTATTGGCAAACCTTCCCTAAATATCTGTGTGCAGGGTTTTGTGTGGACATACATTTTCACCTCTTTTGGGTAAATACGCATATGATTGCTGGATCATATAGTGAGAATACGTATGTTGGGTTTTGTAACTGCCAAACCATCTCCCAAAGTGGCTGTACCATTTTACATTCTCATGAGCAATGGATAGGAGTTCCTGCTGCCGCACTTCCTCGACAGCATTTGGTGTTGTCAGTGTACCAGATTCTCACTATTGTAACAGGTGTGTAGTTATTTGTGTGTGTGTGTGTGTGTGTGTGTGTGTGTGTTTACTTTCATTCTCCATTCTGTGGCTTCCCAGGGTTGATTTTGGGAGTGGAAGACAGAAGTCCGAGCTTGATTGTCATCTTGGTCCCTACAGCCTTTCAAGCAGAACTGACAACTTTGCGCTATTCTGTCCTCGAGGAACATAGCATACTGCTCCCTCTGGGAGGACTTCGTCTACCTGAATTGATCAGTAAACTTGTATCACTGAGTTCATAAAGATCTTGTGTGTTTTCGTTTGGCTTCTTAGTTAAATTTTGGATCTTGTTGCTGTCGTGAATGGAGATTTTCTGTTACTGCACATGCTAAATAGTTTTTGCTGTGTTGTGGCAAGGCTCTTCATTTTCCTATAGTCGTGATCTGCCATCCACTCTTTTCCTGAAGTCTGTTTTTCGCTTGAATATTCAATGTACCCATTCCTCTCAATTTTCTAGAAAGGTGATGATCTTCTCACACCCAATAGAAACTCTTTCTTTTCGATTCTCATACCTGACACTTATTTGGACACCCATGGCTCTGGCTTTGTGTTCCAACGTGGCTTCAGAAAGGAGAGGTGATATCATGTATCTGTGACTTGTCTCTGACAAGAGTGCTTCCAGCATTGCACACTTCAGCGTGTTTGCTGTTGCTTTCAGGAAAGCGAATTCCACTTCTAATCTTCTTCTGCTGGAAGTTTTTTCCATGCACTTGTGTTGAATTTCATTCAAAGGATTTTTCTGTACCCGTTGATGGGATCAAAGGTTTTCTCCTTCTTATCCCTGCTAATTTGTAGGGAATTACAATTGAAAGTGTTTTCTACTGTTAAATCATATTTTCATTCATTGGACACAGCCTGTTTGTCCATTTAATTCTCTACTATGTTGAATATGCTATTCATTTATTTAGAATAGCTGCTGCTATGTGAGTGATTTTGTCTTAAGTGTTCTTTTCGTGGTGGGGTCCTCCTCCAGTGTTTAAATCAAGGGGAATTTGCTTGGGAAAATGAGTTGAACAATTGCTCGTATTTTCTATGGTTTGAAAGAGTTGACATAAATGATAACGAGTTCTCCCTGACCGTTTGGTAGAACTGGCCTCCAAAACTGCCCCGTCCTGGAATGCTTGAGGGCGGCTTGAGCTTAAATACAGTTTCAGTTTCTATTGTACTATTTAGGTTTTCCATTTTTTCTGTGGATCCGTTTGGTCATTTTTAATGGTCCATTTTAGCTAGGATATCAAATGGAATGGCATGTTTATGATAAAAGCTTTGTATTCCAGAAAATCTCAAACATGTAAACAGTAGATAATCATGTCTTACACCCGTCTACCTGACACCCAGTGTCACCGGTCTTCCATGCATTTTCCTCCCAGATTCTCAGAGGTCATTGACATGCTGAGGGTTTTTAGGTCTTTCAAGCGACATTCCAAGCCTGCAGATCACTCGGGTCAAGCGGGGAAAAGGCACAGCCAGGCTGACTAACTTTTGAGGGTCTTACCCAAAGCATTGGCGGCAGCTTCCAGAGCATCATGTGCACATACTCCTGTCCTGGGGACGTCGTCCCTTTTCTGGCTGCTTTCTAGGAGGAAACACAGAAAAGGAAATTGGAAACATCACAGCAAAAGGAAGTTTAGGGCTGGCAATTAGGAGCTCAAAATGTTTCACACCTTGAAAGAGCTTGTGTGAGCAGAATGGTTTCAAAATGACCACGTGGAGGGCAGACCCTCCAAGTTCGTGCTGTGCTTTGGGGGAGAATTGGGAAGGTGGCTCCAGGGCTCCAAGAAACCGTGCAGATGGGAGCTGGGGGCAGGCCCGAGGTAATGCGTTCCTTTCAGCATTCAGGGCATCCATCCACCAGGAGGACCCTCCCTCGCAGAACTTTGGGATGCAGAGTTTCGAGCAGGAGGTGGGCCTGGAGGAGGTCTTGATGCCTCCCCAGGGCCAACTCCCACAGCCCAGTGTCTTCTCTCTGTCCCAGCCCAGGAGCGCTGACCATCCCCCCGGCCGCCTCTGGAGCAAGTTATAGCATGTTTGCCCGGTTCTGACATGTCAGATGGACCATCCTCAATAGCAGATTTTCAGCCAGAAAGGAAGGCCACCTCAATCAGTGTACACAGGGGTCAGAAGACATATCCTGGTTGAGAGTTGTCACAAGGTGGGGGGAAGGTACATCTTAGACACACAGTGACAAGACCTACGTCTACTGACCAGCTAACTTGGGCATCTTACAAGAAGGTCACATCGTGTATAAACTCACACCAATGCTTTGAGCTTGTGCTGGTGCTGCGCCCATCCTACAGATCAAGAAATTGAGGCGCAGAGAGTTTACGTGATTCGCTCGGCTTATGAGCAGCAGAGCTCGTATTCAAGCTGAGCTTTCCACGGGTGCAAAGCCCTGTCCCTGCACTGGCCTGAGCTGTCTCCCCCACAATCAAAGGGGTTCCAGCGGTCCTCCCTGGCGACCTCATGTGTGACGCTACATGCCACATAATTTAGGGACTGCAAGGAGGCCAAGCAGTGGTGGCAAGGAGAGCCTGACACTGGACCCTGCCTACAGGGCCTCTCCTAGCCTGATCGGGTTGCCATTTCTCCTGACATGGAGATGGGGGCCTTGGAGAGAGGCGGGGTCTAGGACGGAGGGTGTGAGGATAGAGAAGGTTATACTTGGACGTGGGTGTTGGAAGTGCGGCCCTTTGAAGGCTGCTCCTATTTTCAGGCATGGGCCATGCTCTCCCAGTCACCTGCCCAGTCTGCTCCCCTTCTCTCCCAGCTGGTTTGGGGCTCGATATTTTACTGAAGGCTCACTCCTGCGGGCAGGCTGGACGTCAGGCACGTGGCAGGGCAGCAGTCCAATGCACAGAGTCCACGGGGCTGGAGACTCTCATGCATGCACACTGGTTAAGTGTCTGTGGAGCCCTTTGAACAGCCCCTTCGTCTGAGTACTGGGCAGACATGGCTTTGCCCCCTGATGCTGTCTTGTGGATGTCCCTTGGCATCACACCCTTCATCTGCCATCAGACCAGCCCTATTCCTGTGCCCAGCCCCGGCTCAGGGACCGAGAACAGGCAGAGGCCTGGGACGCCGTACTTGCTCACGAAGGGCCCTGGGGCAGCGGCCAGTGATATTTGCCACAGAGGAGGGCAGGTGAGAGCCAGGGAGGAGGTCAGCCACTTGCCAAGGAAGCTGGAGTTCTGAGCAGGCTTCAGCCACGGCTGGGGAATGGGGGCTTCTTAGAGAAGCAGGACCATGGCTGAGATGCCTCACACAAGCCCCTCACGGGGCAGGTTCAGGGCATCAGAGAGGATGTCAGAACCTTCCTGCTGATGGGCAGGGGAGCTGCTGTGTGCTCTGCCCTGCCCTATTCTGGACTGGCTGGGGACCCGGTGTCATGTGCCCACACAGAGCCTGCTGTGGAGTACGCTGCACCCTGGAAATGCCTGCCTGACGCACCCTGTGAGGCACTTGGTGCATCCCGGCTGCTGCAGCCCTGTGGTCCATGGCTGCCCTGGGCGAGCGCTGTCCCACACCAGTCAGTTCCCTCCAAGAACGGACACTCGGGGTCCCTGCTTCCATTCTGGAGTGCCCCACATGGGTCTGGTCCTGGGACTTGTCCCATGAGCACCCACTTCATGATGTGGTCCGGGGATCCAGCTCACCTGTAGCCGCATCTGCTGCCACGTCCCTCCCCTGGGGGAGTTCAGATGTGATCTGGAGGGTCCTCCTCCTTCCTCCTCTCCTGGGACAGCTGACCCTCTTCACAGCCTGCCTCCTGGGAACCCAAAGCCCTCTCCTGCCCGGCTCCTTTCCAAATACACCTTTGAGTCTAGGGGTGTCTGGGTCCTGGGGAGCATCCTGGTGACCATGCCTGCCATCTGCTAGAAACTTTCGTCTGCTCAAACTCTCTGTTTGGGGACACCAAGGTCCTAGCTGGCTCTGTGAGTGTCTGAGAAGACACTCCTCCCTCTGGCTCAGCCTCAGAAAGCAAAACCTCATAGTGACCCTGACCAGGCCATCATCTTAATCAAACCTTTGGCATTACATAGGGAATTATTTGAAAATGACTTATAATCATAGTGATTTGGCTCACACCCACATGGCAGTGATTATTACTTACCAGCCATTAGGAGACTCAGCAAAAGGCTACATCACGTCCTGCCAGCTCTCCCTGAATTTCAGCTCTGCTGAAAGAGGATTCTTATCTGGGGACCTCCAAATGCAGATATGTGCACAAGAACATCGGCACCGGGGACTGAGCGGTTGTCAATAGGGGGACAGGCGGGACAAAGCCCCACGCTGGGCAGACCCAGGAGGCCAGGTTGGGGAGAGAGTGGGCAGAGTGGACAGCAGGGCTGATGGAGGCACAAGGCTGAGCCCCAGGAGGAGGACACCCTCAATCCCTACAGGGCCATTCGGCAGCAGGCTGCTGGCCTCCTAAGAGAGATGCATCACAGTCCTGAGGGGACTGAGGGGTGTAGCACAGGGGCCTAAGGGAGCAGGTGGCAGGAGGAATTCCTGCAGCCAGCCTCCTGTGGGGCAGATCCTGTTTTGAACATCTTCACCCCTGCCCAGGGCCCCGAAGGCACGGAATCTGGCATCTCACCTCTAAGGGTCTAATGTGCATGGCTTAAGTCCCTGGGTGGAGAAACAGCGTGGTCAGTGTCCTGTGTTGTCACAGCTTGAGAATTAATCCACAACCCCTGTGGTGCCTTCTATAGAGAAGGCTGTGGCAGACAACGCACCTGCTGCTATCAGCAGCAAAGAGTCCTCATAGGACCCTTCCTGAGCACAAGAGGACTGGCAGTGCAGTTTCCCCATTGGTCCAGGGAGGAGAGGAAGACGAGGTGTGGGGGAGCCCTTGACATCTCTCCAACACGTACTACCGTCGCGTAATAGATGCTCAACAAAAAGCAGCTGTTATAATTTATTACGACAAAATCCCCTTCATTTGTGGGAGGGGTTTCTGAGAAAGTCAAATTTGCCCCGAAATTCTCCACTTTTTGCATGTGCCCACCTACTATGTGGCAGGTGCTTCAAATCCAAGGTCACGTCTAATTTTCACGTTATCCTCCAGGTCTCAGCAGGGAGAGACTGCCCTCTTCACTCCACAGCACAGCCTTAGCCTGGAAGTCTCTGCTACCGTCCACATTGCTGAACGGGCCTGAACACGTGGACACGGGCGCATACTGGATCTTTACTGGTCAGTAGTCATTTCCAGGATGATTTTGACCCCGGCTCCTACCACTCTCTCCTCTGGAAATTTTTGGTTTCCGTGACGTCTCAGAGAATTTGCAGCTTAATTGGAAACTGACTAGAAACTCAGCCCCAGTTGCTGCTCTGCATGGTTCCCTCCCTGAGGCTGTATTATTCCATTTCAGTGTGGGGTCTTCCCCAGCCAGGGGCACCTAACTCAAAGCTCCCAGAATTCCCATCAAAGACGGCCTCCTTTCCTCTTTTGCAGCTGCCCTTCCATTCAAACTGCCTATTTTCATCCCTTTAAAATCGAGCCCTTGCTTACAATTGGCCAAAATAAACTCCAGGTAGCAGTGAGCTTGGAGTGCTGATCTGCAATGTTTGTTGATGTTCATTGTTCTGCGTTTCCACAGGCCACGTGAGGCCCAAGGAGCTCTGGGGAGATGAAGTTCAGCTGCCTCTCCTTCCGGCAGCCCTATGCAGGTTTTGTCTTAAATGGGGTCAAGACCATGGAGACGCATTGGCATCCCCTGCTGCACAGCCCCCGGGACTGAACCATCGCCATCCACATTGCTCACAGGGACTGTGAAGACGCAGCCTGGAAGGAGCTGCTGGTGGAGAGGCTGGGGAGGACGCCCGCTCAGATTCGGGCCTTGCTCCGGGAAGGGGAAAAGTGTGGCAGTGGAGTGATAGCCGGCAAGTGCTGCTGTGCTGAGCACCGCTCAGACACCTCCCAGGGCCGCCCCCAGGGCTTGTTTTCTTTTGAACTGCTGTGTGTGGGGTGTGTGGTTTCTTTCAGCAACACACCTTCAGAGGGGGAGCAGGGGGCCCTGGGCTGGGGGTCTGCCTGCCGAGGTTCCACGACCCGGGGTGAATCTTTTCTCCATCCTGGGCCTCAGTTCCCATTTGTGATCCAAGGGGCAGGGTCAGGTCCAAGTCTGCATGTGGGGTTTGCCTGTGTGTATGTGCTTGTGCGTGCATGCGAGTGAGAGAGACCCTGAGAGGCAGCATAGCACACAGAGCGGGTTGGACTGGCCTCTGGACTCAAGCTGCCTGCCTGGCTTCACGTGCCTGTCCCACCCCCAGTGCCCACTGCATACTGGGCAAGTCCCCTGACCCCTCAATGGTTGAGGCCCCACATCAGCTCCTGTCCCCTGGTGAAGTGCTTGGGGGCCTGATGGCCTGTAAGTTCCCTGCAGGGGCCGGGGCCCTTGTGATCTGTTCCTGCTGCCCTCAGCAGTCTGGCTGGGATCTGCCCGTTATTTTGGTGGGGTTGTTGAGGACAGGACCCTCTCCTCCTCATTGTCCCTCACTCAGCCTCTCTCAGAATCCCTTGGACAGAGTTTGGCACGTCAGGAGTGCTCACTCAGAGTGACCCACTTCACTCCGTGTCCATTGGGCGATATCATCTTAGTCTCCGGTGGCTGTAACTTTGAATACCCATGTTGTCTGACAGGCAGCCCTTGGTTTATGGAAGGAAAAACATCTCTGTGCTCCTCCCTTTGTGCACAGGGCTCGTTGACATTGGGGAAACTTTGCAGGGTCCAGAAAACTTAGCTCCCGATGAGGTGGTGGAACTGGAAAATCAAGCCGTGCTGACCAACCTGAAGCAGAAGTTCCTGACGGTGCTTCCAAACCCCAGGTGGCTGCTGGAGCCCATCCCTAGGAGAGGCAGAAAGGATGTCTTCCAGGTAGACCTCCCAGAGCACCTGATCCCCTTGGGGCAGGAGGCCTGAGGAGCGTGGGCTCTTCAGAGGAAGGTCACCGAGAGACCAGCTAAATTGTGACCCAGCAGCTCGTCACACGGTGGACGTGGAAATCAGGTTAGGTGTGGATTGGCACCGCACGGGAGCGCGCTACCCACTATGTGCTGTTCACCTAGACAGATTCTCCACTCAGATGCAGGGACGGGGAGCGGGACTTTCCTTGCAAGATGCCTCTCTGGGCTCAGTGACAGTCTCAAGGACTTTGACCTTCAGGAAAAAGGGAAAGCTGCCAGGGAGTTCTTGGCGCTGCCACTCATTTTGCTCCAGCTGATTTCTGGATTGACCAAAGAAATACGTTTTAAGAGGACTCATTAGTGTTCTCCCCTCTCTTTGTTCTGGTCAAACTCAGTGTTTGCACAGCACCCAGGGGACGTTGTGTAGAGGCTGGGAGCGGGCGCTGAGTGATTGCTGGAGAGTGACCAGTCCTGGATGGCCTCATTCCTGATGAAGAGGACCTCAGACTTGGAAACAGAGCACCTGTCTGTCCTTGCAAATGACTCTTTCTCTGTTGTAAAAGAGTCCCTTGGCGCATGGAGCATGCGTGTTAGACATGTCGCACAGCTACTTCATGTGCAAAGAAAGGAGCCTAAATACAGCTCTTTCAGAAAATTGCTAGGTAGTGTTGTTTATTTTGTGGGAAGTCTTTTTTCTTTCATTCTCTTTTTTTTGGTCATTTATTGGGAAAATTTCTAATGGTTGTTACCTATGAGCATGATGGGCTTTCCCCCAGGCAGTTGTCGGACATCCCTCGGCAAATGAAGTGGCCCTACTTTTAGATGGACCTCTTGGAAGACCCCTGGCTCTTGGGCAAGAAACATTCAGCTGCTGATCAGAAACTTCCTGGCATCATAGGGGGACCCATGAGGAAAGACCCTCCAGTTTCAAGATATGTCAATAGTGGAATAGTGTAAGGTGATACCCCCAATCAAGAACCGGGCTGTTCTGTGTCCTGACCACCAGGCCAGGCTCAGGGAAGGAGATCTTCTTGGGCTCCCCAGTCGTTGGCTGAATGTGTGAAAATGCTGGTTCTTCAAATGAAAGAGGACAACGGGCACCAAAGCCTGTTTGGGGCCTGGATTTCCAGCCTCCTCAGGCTTATCTGGTGAGGTGTGTATAGGACCGCAAGTTAGAAAGAACACTGACTCACAATTCTCATAAGATTGTTTATTTACTCCATCAGAGTTTTGCATCATGGTTATAAAATGGTAGTTTTTATCTGTCACCAGTGACCTGTGAGCTTAGGGACCTGGATTGTCCTTGAAGCGCTCACAAAGTGAACACTTGTAATCTGAGGAGCCTTCCTGCTGCTCGTCCTCATCAGGGACCTCATGTGGAGCCATCTCTGAGAGGGAAGCCAGCAGGATGGAATAACAGGTGTTGTATAAGGACATCACCGAATCATAATTGGGGTAATCTGGGGGGCTGGTGGGTGGTTCCTCTGCACCGTCTCCCCCGGCAGTAGCCAGGGGCACAAACAGAACATTCCTGGATGTGCCCTCCCCACTTGGGCTGCCTGGCTCACTTGGGTGACGATTTTCTGTGGCATGTCCTGCTACACTGCTCACAGAGTGGTTTTCAGAGCACACGAACGACCAGGTGTCACTGGGTCCCTGAGCTTTAGGGCTTTCCTTCTGGGCCTTTCTGTCACCTTCTTTGGTGGGTTCATTGCGATGGATTCGTGGGGAGCGCCTCGTAGCTTCTACCTGCTTCTTTCTCTTTGGAGTTGTTGCGCTGGCCCCTGGCTGAGTGGTAATTCTCAGGTTGCCTCTTCTCCGAATGTTCTCAATGAGCAGAGGCTTATTTCTCTGAAAGTTGGAGTTACGGTACATCTGAAACGAAATCAATCCTGTTAGTCATCCTGGGAGCAAATATTCATTCCCCCCATTCCTAATCATAATGGTCTTGTTTTCCTAGGGAGAAAAGATCTTTTTAACTTGCTGGCAAGTTTCCTTTTGCCCTAGAGCCTGAGCTCACTCAACATACATAATGCCTAGGTTAAGGTGCATCTATCTCCTTGACATTAACTGACCTCTCAGAGTCTTTCGTCACACCTGCAGATTACCTCTGAGGGGGCTGTCCTTTCAAAGGAGCAAATATACCTTCTCATCTTTCCATAAATAAAGCCTCATGTGAAAAAAGTTATCCTCAGAAATTAAACCCTTTCAGTGCATCATTCATCTTGGTCTACTAGGAAGATGTTCGAGGGATGGAGAACATGGGAAAAAGAAGGACGTTCTACTTTACCATCATTCTCTTGTTCCCTGGAGAGTGAACCGAAGGGTCGTTTGGACGTATTTTGCTGAAGCCGTAGAGATTCAGTTGGCGGATAAAACTCTTCAAGCTGTCTGTTTCAAAAATTCTCCCTGGGCCTCTCCGTTGAAGAATCTCCCTCTGGAAAAGATCCTCTTCAATGATCACGGTGTCTCCCTCGTCATTCCAGCGCACGGACGTGAAGGCGTCGTCCTCAGCTACCATCCAAAGCTTTCTTGGGAAGGAGAGCCCGAGAAGGTGGTGGTTTTCTTCCACGTGGACGATGCCTTGGTTTGGGTCCTGTGGTCGCGGGTTGTCTTGGGGGCCTGGATCTTGGCTTATGGCTTGGTCACTGCAGGTCCCCAAAATCTCCCTTGAATCCAACTTTGGATCCAGGGATGAATTAGTTGGGACCCCTGTTGCTGGCTCTCGGTCACCTGATGGGGCCTGCTTGACTTCATCTGTCTGGTCGGTACCCTGACTAGCCATGGAGCTAGTCTAGGTCAGGAGCACTTTCTATCTGAGATCATATCCCTGAACTCTCAGGTCAGAAATGCCTTCGGTCAGGGTGGGGATGCCCAGTAAATACTGTCCACAAAATTCTAGAGTCTCGGTAGTGCGGCAACCGGCTGCTTAAGTCATCGTTCCCTTTAGTTGTCACATGATGTCACAAAGGTGGCTCACAGCTGGTCTGGAGAGGAAGTTCTGGCCAAGTGTGGGGGAGGGGAGGGGTACAGGGTCCCAGTTTCTCTCTTTTCTAAAAGGAGAGAAACGCGTGGTTCAAGTTCCCAGAAAAGGCTCCCGTCAGTCGCCAGGCACATTGTTTCCTGGGGCCAGGCCCTGGATGGGTTGAGAAAGCACGATCCTATCTCCACTCCCACCCCTAAAGACGGGGAGGGGGCCTGTTGCTGACCCCTCTGATGTACTCAAAGGCCAGGCCCTGGTTAGTCCTAGCTTGGCTCCCACCAAGACTAGGCGGGTCAGATGGGCCTCTGGGGGACCGTGCCTCCCAGAAGACGGTGGTACCTAGCAGGCTGATTGGCAGGGTCTAGGTTGGTAGCCCCCTCCTTCTTCCTCCTACCCCTACTGCCTGCTTTTGTCTCTTCCGGCTCCTCCTGCTGGTTGATTGGTCCTGCTCAGATGGGCCCAAACAAAGAGTCCTGTTTTCTTGCCCCGGGTCAAGTTGTCTCCAGATTAGGGCTGTACTGGAGAATAGCGGGAGTGCTCCTCGGGTTCTTCAACCTCGGTGTCACCCAAAGCACCTCAAACACAGTTTTACCCACAGGACCAGCAAGTGAGTGGATAGCTGCATCCTCCACGGTGCTTGGGAGGGAGTCTCCTCTTGAACTCTGCTTGCCTCCAAATCTCATCCTTCTCCAGATCACAGTGGGATTGTCTTTAGTTTCCGTTACCTCCCCATGGAAACTCTTCTTCTTGCCCAAGACGTGCTCACTTTGGGAACACCTGTGTTTGCCCTTTTCAAGTCACCTTCCCCAGATGCCCTGATTCAACCTCCTTTGAGGCTGTCTCTACAGCCCTTCTTTAATTTAAAGTCCTTTCTTTAATAGAGTGGTTTGGCTTCTGCTCTCCCAGATTTCTGGCCTCCCACTTCCAAATTGGATCTCTTTTCGTACTACTTCCCCTTTTAATTACTTGATTTGGGGAGTTCAGCATCTATTCTGTTCTGTTGAGACAAAGCATTTCACTGCCCCTTCCCCTGAGCCAGCCTTGCTCTCCTTGCCCCAAGCCCACCCCCACCCCTGACCCGTGTGTCCCTCCCCCGCCATTACCTGGTTGGTTAGGTCCACTGAATAATTTTTTTGGTCTTGGGTTAGATACTTTTCAAAGGGCTTACTTTACAGAGACAGGAGTTTTCGTTTGGCTAGCCATGAGTAAAGGAAGCCAATATGAAGGTACCCATCAATGCGTGCTTGAAAATAGATGAGAATCTGGGTGTGGGATGGGACAGAACTCAAATGAAAGTCATCCTTACCACAGAGGAGAGGATACGACAGTGATTTTGGTGATACGTGTTCTCTAGCTGTTGTGGGCAACTTTGTTCTTAATATTCACTCTGCATAGAGAGATAGAATGGTACCATGGGAAGGCCTTGCCTGCAAGGATCCTAGGTCCTTGTCCCAGCTCTGCCACTAAGTAGGGTCCTTTGCCCTCTCTGAGGGTCAATCTTTTGTTTCTAAAAGGGGAGTGCAAAGAGGGTTTGAAAGAGAATCTCCCAAGATGCCTTTCAGTCTGGGGACTGTAATCCTTAACGGGGCCACAAGGTCCACATTTGGGCTTGGTCTGTGGTCTTTGTGCTTCTAAACAGGTTTCCAAAGCGTTTATTCAAGAAGTCAGTTTATCCTGTAGGGACATGCCCTCAGAGGCTAAGAATTTAAATGGAGGCCATTGGTGGCTTCTCAGAAGGGGGCTCCTGGAGTCTTTGGATGAACAGCCAGCTTCCTTGAGTTGCACACCAGAGTATTTTTGCCTCAGTGAGTTCTGTAAAGACTGAGAATGAAATTTCCTTGTGGCCTGTGCTAGCTCATGAACTCGGCTGATGACTTACACAAAGGCATTGGGCCGTTTGGTGGGAGAGGACAAAATGACTTGGGATACCACAGTCTGGCATCCTGCAGAGAACCAGTATTTACTTGATGTGATCTAGGCACTCTTACATCCTAAGTGTTCTGTAGGACCATTAACTCATGTTCTTTGTTTCAGGTGTCACAGAATTTCCGCTGGGGTTAAGAATCTAGGACACGAGGCTCATCTTGTCTTCTGAAGATGAACTACTCAGGGTGCTGACTTCAGTCTAGTTGATGAAATGTGTTATGGAAACAGCTTCCCTCGACTAAGCCTCCTCAGTCCCAGAATTTGAAACCTGGGTCCTGTGGCTGCCAGTCAGACGATCTTTATCAGGCACCTGCCGTACTCAAGACCCTTTGAGAGAAATGACTGGTTGGCTCTTCAATTTTCCAGAGGCCCCAGAGATGACTCATAGGTGTCGCTGCCTTATGGATGAAACCCCCAGAGTCAGGTCACTCTAGCAGATCACAGCTGATTGGGCTCTGGGGACAGCCACCCCGGAGGGAAAGTGATTTCAGTCTGGACTCCCTGTGGGTTCTGCACAGCCTGCAGCCATGGAGAAAGTGCCTAGCTATGTGGCCTTTTCTGCCTCCCCCTCCTTCCAGCCCCCCTTGCCGCATGGGTCCAGGTGGGAGCTGCGTCCTTACTGGTCTCCCTCCCTCCCGGGTATCAGTTGTGCCATTGCAGTTGGTTTGCTTTGCACCCAAGGGATTCTTCTCAGCCATGGCACAGACACAGTCCCTCATGACATTGGGGACCTGACTTTTCTAGCCTCCCGGCCACTGTGCTCCTCTTATCCACTCAGGTGTCTGCCAGCCCAGAGGCCCTCCAGCCTCTTTCACTCACCATCTGCTGGTCTCCAGCCCTGGGCCAGCCCCACTTGGCCCTTGGCGCTATTCTTTGACAGGGAATGGTCCTCCTGCTGACCCCTCATATGACAATTTGTTTCTCTGTCCGGGGGCCACTCAGCTTGTCGGGATCTTGCTCCAAGGCTGCCTCCTGCTGAGTGACATCTCTTAGACACTTGGGCCCCCTCTCCAATGCCTCTCTCCCAGCAGCTCCCTTGCCTTCCCCCCTTAACCTGCTCCGGCTGCTGTAACAAAATACCACAGACTGGGTAGCTTATAAACAACAGAAATTTATTTCTCACCATTCTGGAGGCTGGAAGTCCAAGATCAAGGTGCCAGCATGGTGGGGTGAGGGCCCTCCTCCTGGTCCCTAGCCGCCACCTTCTCGCTGTGTCCTCACACGATGGAAGAGGCTGGGGATCTCTCTGGGGCCTCTTATACGAGGTGACTCCCATCCATGGGGCCTCTACCCTCATGACTTAAGCACCTCCCACAGGCCTCGCCTCCTAATGCCATCATCTTTGGGGGTTAGGGTTTCAACAGATGCTTTTGGGGGGACACAAACATTCAGATCATAGAGCTCCCCTTCTGATAGTGCCCTCCTGACCCATAAACCCCTGGACGATCTCATGCTGTGAGGGACTCCCTTCTAATGCAACCCTGTTGAGGCACCACCCAGTAAAGCTTGTGGTGTGTTGCTGCCTCCCCTGGTCATCTCTTCCTCCTGGGTCAGCCTCCAA
Organism: Equus przewalskii; assembly: GCF_037783145.1. Taxonomy (NCBI): domain Eukaryota; kingdom Metazoa; phylum Chordata; class Mammalia; order Perissodactyla; family Equidae; genus Equus; species Equus przewalskii. Next base: position 121,380,503 of record NC_091863.1, on the reverse strand, counting down.
TCCCTCGAACCCGCTACGGTTGGCTAATGAGCTCTTATGAAATCACGTGTCTGACCCTTAGAGGCTGATGATTATCCAACCTGAGGTGTGTTGTTTTCAGGGGTCAATTGGGAGGGACTCTAAGGCTGACAAGGCAGAAAGGGCTTAGGGAAGCGTTGCTTGTCACTTGGACTTGGACCCCTGCTGTCTGGCCTTGCAGCGTCTCAGCTTTCCTGCTGCTGCAGAAAAGCCATTGACTTTCTTTAGTACCCCAAACCCACAAATCCTAATTGGCGGGCTTTACCTCTCAGCTCAAACCTGAAACTGTCCATGACGGGCTGTTTCGGCCTCAGCATGAGCCCTGCTGAACGGAAAGCCGGCCAAGCTCAATGAACAGGTCTTGGATTCGGGGACTGTTGCAGATTTGGGACACCCTTCTGTGGGTATGAATCTGTCAAAGCATGTTGAGAGCTGTTCTGCACCGTCTGGGTCTTTTGCAGATGCCCACGATGAAGGGCTCGATATCGGATGGGACCAAGTGAGATGGAGCTGCTCATGGGCACTGCATTTCCGAGGCGGACGGTTGCACTCCTAACTTGGAATGCCTGTGGAAGTTGTACATTGGGGGCAGGCCCATCACAGGGACTGGGATCCCTCCATGCACTCCAGACACATCCCACTTAGACCCCCTCTTGGGACGTTCCTCTGCCATTGACTAGGCGGGTTGGTTGCAGTTTGCAACAAGGACTGACTGTCTGACTGTTTGCCTCACCTTTCTCCTGGTGCACGCACCAGGCAGTGTGAGTGTTAACACAGCTGTCCCCAGAAAGGCCTTGTCTTCTTCTCCACCCCTCACTGGATAAGCGATCAGGACGAAAAGGATTATGTAAGTCCATTTTGAAAATTGTTGAAAAGTCAGGATTTCATCCTGACCACTTCCTGAATATGATGTGTCTTTCTGGTTCACTTGTATGACAACGTTTGTCTGGGAAAATGCCTTTGCCCCTCTTGCATACAATCCTTCCAGACAGAAGGGTCTGGGGGAGAAGAGGGGATGATGGAAACAATGTAAAGTTTGATCACTGAATGGGACACATTGATTTTGTAACGATGGAGGAAAAATAAAACTGGGCACTGGGGGATATGTGGTGCAGGGGAGAGCTTTTTGATCTTGGTTCCCAGAACTGCTCCTGGAAGCTTTGCTTTCCTCCTGAAGGAAAACTCACCATGCTGCCTTTGCAAGCTGCTGCAAGTGATGGAATCCAAACTGACTGCTGAGCCTGGGAGCACACCTGACAGCACTGACTGTGACACAGCCCGGGGTGGGCCCAGCTCTGGCACTTTCCACTGAGAACAGCTGCACCACACGTCATCGACACTGGTCCTGGACAGCTAAAACTGTTTGTAACAAAACTCCTTCACCACACTCTCCGGCTCCCAGGTGACCCCCTTGTGGTCCTCTAGCTAAAGAGTAGGTCTTCAGTCTCCTGACACTACTGTGCACTTCCCCTGAATGGGTCTGACTGCCTGGCCAAATGGCAGGAGCTTAGAGAGATAAACAACAGAAAGCATTCCTCTCACACTTTTTGTTCCCTCTGGCTTCTTTCAAGAAGTTGTCTTTCTCTTTGATTTTCCTCAGGTTGAATATGGTATGCCTAGATATAGAGTTTTTCGGTTATTTATCCTACTTGATGTTCTCTGAACTTCCTGAATCTGGAGTCTCATGTCTATCATTCCTTTTGGGAAATTCTCAGGCATCATCACTTCAAATATTTCTTCTGTTCCTTTCTCTCTTTCTTCTCATTTTGTATTCCAATTATACATATGTTACACCTTTTGCACTTGTCCCACATTTCTTGGATATTGTCTTTCATTTTCTTCATTCTTTTTTCTCTTTAAATTTCTGTTCTGGAAGTTTCTGTTGATATTTCTTCAAGCTCACTCATTCTGTCCTCTGCTGGGTCCAGTCTATTGATGAGCCCATCCAAGGCATTCTTCATTCCCGTTATAGTGTCTTTTTTTAATAAAATACATTTGTTATTGTGGTAAAATATACATAACATAAAATTTACCATCATATTTTTAAAAATACAGTTCAGTGGTATTTTTTTTTTTTGAGCAAGATTAGCCCTGAGCTAACTGCTGCCAATCCTCCTCTTTTCGCTGAGGAAGACTGGGCCTGAGCTAACATCCATGCCCATCTTTCTCCACTTTATATGTGGGACGCCTACCGCAGCATGGCGTGCCAAGTGGTTTCATGTTCGAACCCTGGATCCAAACTGGTGAACCCAGGGCCGCCGAATCGGAATGTGCAAACTTAACCACTGCGCCACTGGGCCGGTCCCAGTTCAATGGTATCAAGTACAATCTTATTCTTGTGCAATCATCACCATCATCCATCTCCAGAATTCTTTTTATCTTGCAAAACTGAAACTCTACGCCCATTAAACAATAACTCCTCATTCCACCTTTTCCCAGTCCCTGACACCTATCATTCTACTTTCTTGCTCTACGAATTTAACTACTCCAAGTACCCCATATAAGTGGAATTGTACAGCATTTGTCTTTTTGTGTCTGGCTTATTTTACTTAGCATAATGTCCTCAAGTTTCATTTGTGTTGTAGCACGTTGACATAAACAAATAAACAGCTGGTTATTTTACCAGAAAAATGGGTTCTTTTGGGAACAACAAAGAATTGCAATTGGGGACATGTGGTCTGTGGCAAACCACAGGCATGTCCAGAGAAACAAAGGAGGAAAACATTCTCTTATGAAGTTGGGTGGGGCTATTATGTACACAGAGTCCATTGGAGAAACTTGGAAGTTCGAAGTCTAGTGAGTTTTCATTGGTGAGTTATGGCCGTCTCTCATTGGCTGAACTGTTGCTGGACAAGGAGGAATTTCTTCCTTCCTTCCTTCTGCTGGGGTAGTAAAGTATATCACTTCCTGTGGGAGATGCAAGGTTTGTCTCTTCCTCTTGGGGTCTATAGTGTTCAATGAGAGGCTCGGGCATGAGTGTTCTCTCTTGTTGCCTCCTGACTCCATTTAAAATGAGGTTTCTTCTTACTAATTTTAACAAGCATATGTCAGAATTTCCTTCCTTTTTAAGGCTGAATAGTATTCTATTGTATGTTTGTACTACATTTTGCTTATCCAGTCACCTGTTGGTTTACTCCTGCTCTTTTAGTGTTCTTAGACTCAATTTCCACATTGGGGTGGGAGGCGATTCCCATACGTACAAAAAGCACTTCTCGGACACCAACAGGGTGTCCAAGAATTCAAGTCAATTCTGATACTATCTACCCAGAGACAGTGTCAGATTCTATAAGTTAATGGTTCAGTCTTACAAGATTGCCCCACCCCCCACTTCAGATGCCAGTCACAAGCTCAGGTTGTTACCTGTGCTTCTAACTGACCAGCTACAGATTTGAGGTTCCAACGACCCCCTCCAACTCAGGGTGCCAATCGCAAGAGCAGGTACTTCTGACTAACTGGCTAGAAATCAGAGGTTCCCATGACCCCCTCCTTCAGTTAAATTAATTTGCTGGAGCAGCTCACACAGCTTTGAGAAACACGTCACTTACTAGATCACTGATTTATTGTGAGAGGATATAACTCAGGAACAGCCAGATGTAGAACTGATAGGCACTAAGGCACGTAGGAAGGGGCATGAAGCTTCCATGGCTTCTCCAGACAGACCACTCTCCCCACACCTCCACTTGTTCACCAACCTGGAAGCTCTCTGAACCCTGTCCTCTTCGGTTTTTATGGAGACTTCATTACTTTGTCATGTTGATTCAATCATTGGCCACTGGTCATTAAATCAACCTCTAGGCCCTGTCCCCTCCAGAGAGTTCAGGGGTCGTGGGGGAGTGGTGAGGTGGGACTGAAAGTTCCAAACCTCTAATCACATGGTTGGTTCTCATGGCAACCAGCCCCCATCCTTGGGTAGAGTCCAAAAGTCACCTCGATAACATAACCAGAGACACCTCTGTCACTCTCAACACTTAGGAAATTCCAAGTGATTTGGGAGCTGTGAGTCAGGAACCATGGACAAAGACCAAATATATTTGAAAAATATATATTTTTCTTATAAATCACAATATAGCACCCACATTTAGCTATTACAAATAATGCTGCTATGAATGTGGGTGTACAAATATCTTCTTGAGATTCAGCTTTCAACTCTTTTGGGTATATACTCAGAAGTGGGATTGCTGGGTCATATGGTAGTTCAATTTTTAATTTTTTGAGGAACCACCATACTGTTCTCCACAGTTGCTGTATCCTCATACATTCCCACCAACACTGCACAAGGGTTCCAATTTCTCCATATCCTTGCCCACACATAGCATTATCTAGGTTTTTGGGGTTTTTTGGATAGCAACCATCCGAATGGGTATGAGGTCATATATCATCATGGTTTTGGTTTGCATTTCCCTAATGATTAGTGAGGTTGAGCATCTTTTCATTTGCTTATTGGCCACATGTATCTCTTCCTTAGAGAAGTGTCTATTCAAGTCATTTGTCCATTGTTGAATAGGGATATTAGTTGGGTTTTTTTAATTAATATTTTTTTGAGGCAGATTAGCCCTGAGCTAACATCTGCTGCCAATTCTCCTCTTTTTTGTTGCTGAGGAAGACTGGCCCTGAGCTAACATCCATGCCCATCTTCCTCTACTTTATAGGTGGGACACCTGTCACAGCATGGCTTGACACGTGGTGCATAGGTTCCCAGCTGGAATCTGAACCGGCGAACGCCAGGCCACCAAAGCGGAACGTGCGAACATAACTGCTGTGCCACCAGTCTGGCCACTAGTTGTTTTTTTTCAAGTGAGGTAGATCTATATGTGCTGTCATGGCAATATCCTGCATCCATCTTATTAAGTGGCAAAGGCATATGACAGATCATCATGTATGTTATTACCTATGTACTTTATAAACACCACACATTTCATAATGTATATATGTATGAAAAATCCTAGAATAAGCTTTGAAATAATGCACAGCAATATGCTATTTGTGGTGACCTTAGAGGAGGGGGCTGAATTTGGGAAGAATTTTGTAAAGAGAGAAGTTGTGATTTAAGCCTAATTTTAGAATTTTTTGCAACAAGAAAAAAGGCAATATATGTAATATATAATACATGAAATATACTGCAACCTTCATATTATAAAATATTTACATAAACCTAGCAATAGAAAAGTAGCTGTGTCAAACTAACTTCTAGTTGATGCAACAGACAAACCCTGACATTTGAAAGGTTAAGACAACAAAGGCGTATTTTTTGTTCATATAAATTCTGAGGCGGTTTGCCAGGGACCTTCTGCTCTAGGCCACTCAGGGATCCAGGCTGCTTCCATCTTGTGGTTCCACCATCTCAACACGGGGTTACCATGTTTACTGGTGAAGTGAGAGAGAGACAATGGAACTGGCATACTGGCTCTCAAATGCCTGGATGTGACAAACAACACTTCTGTTCAGTTCTCCGTGTCAAGGGGCTGTCACATGACCCTTCCCAACTATAAGTGGATTGGCAATGTAGTGTCCCCTGTGTCCAGGAAGGACAGGAAGACAAGATATGGATGAGCATTGAAGTTTCTCCCATGCCCCGTTACATAGTAGGTGCCCAACACAAAGCAACCATTATAACTTGTTATCACGACAACCGTGCTCATTGTGTGGAGGAGTTTCTGAGGTCAGGTTTGCCTTGAAAGTCTCTGAAGTGTTGAGTGCCTACTATGCAACAGATGCTCTCAAATGCAGAACCACATCTCACTCTAAGAGGATCTTGTCAATCTCAGCAGGTAGGGTCGCCTTCTTCGCTCTATGGCACTTTTCTGCACTCCCTTTGCGATACCATCTATAATCTCAGTAGACTTCCTTCTGATGCAGGGGTGAAATCTTAGCCTGTGGGTCTCAGCTACCCTCCACATGAGTGAACTTCCCTGAACAGCGGCACAGGTGCCCCCAGGCTCACTGAAAGACAGGACTTTCCTCTGCAGCAGGTACCAGACAAGAGACAGTGGGAGAATGGTTGTTTTTTCTTTGTAAATTTGACCTAACATGTCCACCAGGGAACCATTTCTCACCTCCTAGGAGGATTCCAGGGTTCGTAGGAATTCAGCTTCAGCGGATGATTGTTCCTCATCTACCGCTTGTGATGAGGCGTTAACTTCTGACCACCTAAACCGGCTCTTTCATCTGTGTATGTGTTTAGTTCCCAGCATCAAATAAGGAGCCCATTAAAGTCCTGCTGCAAAGACCAGGATGGCTTCACAAATCCTTATGTAACTTCAGGGTTGTATCCCAGGTCCCAGTAGATTATAGGCGCCATCAGACTCTACTCACAGTGCATTTGGCAAACAGCAAGTGTGTCGAAGGCTCCCAGGGAGGGATGACCAGGTGTCTAAACATCACAGTCCAGAGAAACTTTTTCCATGAAAGTGGCTGTGGCTCTCCGACAGGATCGAGGGTGAGCTATGGGAGGGCCCAGGGACCCCTGCAGGGAGTAGGAATGCTCTGTGTCACGGGGAGGGCAGGAGGTTCTGTGCAGCCTTCAGAGAGGGCAGCAGTGAAGACCCTGTCAGCCATCCAGCTTCCAGAGTTGGACAGGAGGACACATGGGGGTAGACTAGGGGAAGGGTGGTGTCATGTGGAAAAGTGCTGAGACTGGACAGAAATGGGGACATCCAGAGGAGTCAGCTCTCAACAAGCCTCGGACCATCCCCAAATTGCATTTGATTCTCATTGTTGCCTTCCTTCTTTAGGCCTGCTTTCACTACCCGGGCCTCAGGGTCCTAATTTTCTTGCTGAGAGACATCATGAGAACTGAGAAGAGACATGAATGAGGAGTCAGAAGGTGGGCTGCAGGCTGGGATGGGTGGCAACAGTGTGGGCTCTAGATGAATCTGGACCAGAGTCTAGTCTGTCTGTCACGTACTAGCCATGTCATCCCGGGAAAGTTAGCAAGCGCTATGACCCTCTGGCTCTTCCTCTGCAAAGGCAGTAGGTTGGTGAGCCCTGTCTTGTAGGACTGCAGGAACAGATGGGATGTGTGGAAAACACCTGGCACAGCACCTGGTATACATGGGAACTTTGAGGACTGGCAGTTATTTCTAGGATTGTTTTGATCCCAGACCTTCCACTCTCTCCTCTGGGATTTTGTTTGTTTGTTATCCATGTCATATGAGAGAATATGCAGCTCAACAGGACACACAATGACTAATCAGCCAAAAAGGATGTTTCACAAACAAAACTCACTAAATCTTCTCAATTAGAGCATATAGGTGAACATTCGGGTGTGGAGGATTCTTCCCAGATGGATGGAACACAGAGCTCTTAGAATTAGAATCAAGGCCCAACTCTTTCCTTCCCTCCAAGCTGCTCTTCACCCAGACCACTACTTCCACTCATTTTACCCCAGCAAAATCCTAGCCCTTGATTACAACTGAGCAAATTAAACTCAAAGGAATTAAGATTAACACCTAATTTATGCTGTGGGCTCTGGTTCTCCCAGGCCTGGGAGAGGAGTGCCAGGCCACTGACTTCTGGGCATCACTTGAAAGGAATGTGACTGTATTTCTCAGGAAATCCTTGCAGATGATGGCTGTCAAACTCCTCGTTCTTCACTGTGTTCAACGGCAATGCGACAAGAGCCCAGGACACCTTCCCTTCCTGCCCAGGTGGAGATTTCTCTCTGGTTACCCGTGATCCATAAGAAACTCTTCAGAGCAATTTTCCCTTTCAGACTTGCCCCTCAGCCCTAAGACACACTGAGGGTCTGGCCATTGTCACCACAGAGCTTCATGGCAATCAACTCCCACAGAAGGAATCGCAGTTTCCCGAAGCCCCACACTGCCCTGGCTTGGGGCGTTTACATGTGAGCGCGCTCCCCTGGGGCCGCACCACCACCCATCTTCTTTGACTTGTCCTGGAGGGGACACCTCACCACCTTCCTTCTAGGACTGAGGCTCCTAGACTCTCATTCTATGGGTGGGGGTGTCCTGCTTATCCTCACGTCCCCACTGCTGACACAGGGCCTTCCAGAGGGCGGAGGCTCAGCAAAAGTCTGGGTAAGAAATGAGCCAGTGAGCAGGGTTCTTATTTATTCAGATTAAATTTCTCAGCCTTTCTTGAATAACCCAGCAAATCTGAGTATACATATATTTTTTAGTTTGATAGAACGACAGACGAGAAGGGATAAGAAGCCAAGAATCAAGTGCCTTCTACTTTTATTTCTCTATTTCTTGACCCCATCGATTTGACTGCTAAGTTCTTTCACATTTCTAAGGAAATTTCTGTTCCAGTGCCATGTCACCTAGTTCGGATCACAGACCACAATGGAAGCTGTCCCAATTTCTTTTACAAAACAGCAAAACTCTTACTCTTGGACAGGATAAGTACAAATTCATATGTGATCAATGTCATTCACAAACTCAGATGCTAAAACTAATTAAACCTTCTATTAAAAGGAACAACATTTGAAAAATTCCTAAGGGAAACCAAGATCCATCTCCAGGATCCACCACAGAGGACAGGAACCCACAGACACTACCCACCGTGTCCTCCCACCTCGGCCCTCCACTACTTAGGACACTGTCTTCTCTCTCTTGAAACACACAGTGAAGAAGTGGTCTCACTTCATGCCCTGGACGTGGGCGTGGACTATACCTGGCTGTACCCAGGCTCAGGCACCTCTTCTTCATGGCTCACAGCCTCCTCCCACAGGTGGAGGAAGGAACTGGGATCCCGGTTACCGAGGGGGGGATGTGGCCTCCTCCTCCTCAGACCCGGATAGCTGTGCATCCACCAGGCCCTGGGCCTCTCTTGGATCCTGATGGTCTTCCTCATGCTTGCAGAGATCTCTTATCTCACAGAAACGCATGATGACTGGTCTCAGGCAGCCAGCAGGAGTGTGGGCTCAAGGTGACTGATGGGGACCTTGAAGCTTGGGGAAGAGAGGGAGTGTGAGTGGCCTCAGCTGAGAAATGCACCCTTGGTGGCTCTGACAAAGGCAAATTAGAGGTCTCCTCTTAGGGGTGCTCTTGGCTTCACAGGGCTCTGTCCTCCAGGGCAGCCTGTGCCCTAGGGCTCTGAGGAAAGAAGTGACCTGGCTCCTAAGGGAGCACCAAGCACAGCCGGAGGTTCTGGGGCTGGTGGTGGGCTGGGGTGGGATGAGCTCAGGCTCTGCAGGGTCCCTTCGGTTCTGGTGTGGGGGAGCCCCTGGATGCACATTCTGGGTGTGTCCCTCGCCTTGACTCCTTGCACTGCCTGGGCCTCCTCTGCTCTGAGACTTGAGGACACGAACCTCAGCCCATGCCTTTGCTTCCAGGTTCCTTGATCCCTTGTAAGAGGAAACATGGGGCACCTCAGGGTGCAGACTGTAAGCACAGCCCTGGGCCCCCAGGGCTAACAGGAGGGGTGGGCCAGACTCTGTGAGGTCCCCACTGTTCTGGGGTGGGTGGTCCCCTCTGAGCTGACTCAGGATCCTCACTGTTCCCCTGGCAGGGCTGGGACACCATCCCTATGCTGGCCTGAGGCAAACCTCTCAGAACAAGACCACACACCCCTGAGACTGAGCAGAAGGAAGTGAGGGGGCCCACATCTGGCCACATCTGCCCAGGGGCTAACAGGAGTCACCAAGGGACAAGAAGGGATAGCCAAACTCTGCGGGTTCCATCTGTCCTGGGATGGGTGGTCCGCTGTCATCACCCTGACACCCTGCAGGGCCTGGGTCAATTCCCTCTGTTGACCTGAGGCCACCCTCCTTCGGCCAAGGCCTGGTTTCCTGGAGACACTGGAAGAGGAAGTGAGGGGGACTGAATCCACCCCCCGATCCCGGGTGTCCCCATGGCAGACAGCAGGGTGGGGCTGGCCTGGGCTGCATGCCTCCTGGTGTGTGGGGGGGTCCCCTCAGTCCTCACCGTGACCCCGGCCAAGGCCTGGGATCCTGCCTCCGCTGACCTGAGTCCAGACCCTCAGACCAGGGCCCTTGCCCTCTTCCCGACACCACCGACCTGGAAATGAGGAGGGGCTCAGCCAGACAGGCCCTGCCAGGGTGCCAGGGCTGACAATAGGGCCAGGCCAGATTTCCATGGGGTCCCCTCTTTGTCCTGGTGATGAGAGTACACTCACTCCTCCCTCGGGGTCCTTGACTCTTGGAATGTGTCAGCTGAGCAGATGTGCTTCCTCAGATGACCTGACGTTGTCCTCGCAGACCAAGGTCCTCACCTCTCTGAGCCTCTGAGAGAAACCGGAGGAGGCTGCACATCCACACCCACCCGCCTGCACCCACCGCTGACATCCCAAAAGGCTGGCAGCGGGGACCAGCCCCCGTGTCCTGGGGTGGGGGTTCCCCCAGACCTCCTGTAGGTCATTCATCTTTCCTCCTGCTGGGGCCTGCCCTTCCTCCCAGTCCCCCGCCTGGGACAGCTGACATCTCCCCCTTAGACCAGGCCCTCTCCTCCTGAGGACCCCCCACCTTCCCGCCCAGGCTATAAGTGAGCGTGCCATGTGGGACCACCGCTGACTGTTCCTTCCAGGGCTGAGAACAGGGGACAGCTGGACTCTGTGCCGTCCTTTCTTTGCTGAGGTGGGGGGTACCTTCAGTTCTCAGGAGGGTTCTTCACCCTGACACCCAGGCAGGTCCTGGGACTCCGACCTGCGTCTGACCTGTCGTTGCCCCTCAGACCAAGGCCTCACCTCCCTGAGATCCCCCATCCCCAAGCATGTGTCAGGAGTCGGAGCAGGCCACATCCAGCCCTCACTGCCCCGGGGCCTCCCTGGGCCGAGAACAGGGGAAGCTGGCCTCTGTGAGGTCCCTTCTCTTCTGGGGTGGGGGGAACCTCCATGCCCTCCGTTCCTCCCAAAGGCTCCTTGTCTGGAGTCCGGGCAGATCCGGGACCCCTTCCTCTGCTGACCAGATGTGGCTCCCTCTGCTGACCCGCCGTCGCCCCACAGAACAAGGCCTCACCTGGCAGAGCCCGAGGCAGAGGTGAGTGGGCTGCACCACCTGCCGCCACCCCTGCCTGGGGTCTTCAGGGTGACAGGGGCAGGGCCGATTTCAGTGGGCCCCCCTCTGCCTGGGGTGGGAGTCCCCTCAGAGTCCTCAAGGTATTCCTAGTTACTCCTGGCCAGGCCTGGACCCTTCCCTTCTGCTAACCTGAGGCAGCATCCTGCAGGCCAAGGCCACCATGCCACTGAGACCCCGAGCAGGAAGTGGACGGGCCACCCCTCCTGACATCCTGCCTGGCCTCGCAGGACTGACCACAGGGGCAGATTTCTGCTGGGGTCGCCTATGCCTGGGCCGGGGGTCTGCTCAGTCCTCCCTCGGGGTCCGGGGACCCCACCCTCGGCTGACCTGAAGTCACAGTCCTCAGCCCCTGAAGACTCCGGAGGCAGAAGGCTGGACACGCCTCCTCTGGTGGCCCTCTCTGGGGTCTCCCAAGCCCGAGCGCAGGGCCACATACTCCCTCTCTGTCCTGGGGTCCACGGTCCTCAACCCTCCCTCAGCGTCTCCCCGGGACTCCAGCAGGCCCTGGGCGCCCCCTCCAGCCCCTCAGGCGCTGCTCCTCTGACCAAGTGCCCCGTCTCTCTGAGACCTGGATGCAGAAGGCGGGAAAGGCCACCTATGGTGATGGCGCCCTGGGGCTCCCAGCACTGACCGCAGGGGCATATTCCTGCGGGGTCCCCTTCATCCTCCTTCAGGGTCCTCAGCTTGAGCCCTGGCAGGTCCCTGGACCCTCCCTCTGTGGAGCTGAGGCCCTCACTCCCCTGAGACCCGTGGGGAAGTCTGTGGAGGTCACCTCAGGCCACTAAGCCCAGGGACTCCCAAGGCTGAGGGTAGAGGCCAGGAGGGACTCCCTGGGGTCCTAGGCTGCCATCTGCTCCTTCCTCGACCCCCAGCAGTGCCTGGCCCCGCCTTTGCCCCTGACTCTTGTCCCACCCCCAGGCCCTCTCCAGCAGGCTCCTCTAAGGTGTGGGGTGGAGGCTAAGCCTATCTGCTCCTAGTCCCTCGGGGTCTCTCAGGGCCGACGGCAGGGTCAGACCTGGACACCCTGCGCCCGGAGTTCACCCTCCCGGGGCTCACTGGGCACCTGGCTGGGCCTGGGCTCCTTCGCTCTGCCACCCTGAATCCGGCCTGCATCAGCGAGGCCGTCGCCTCCTTCAGACTCCAGAGGGTGAAGCCAGAAGAGGTGACATCTGGATACCATGGCCAGGGGCCTCCCAGGGCCCAAGGTAGGGGCAGAGAGGGCATCTGTGGTGTCTTGAAGCCTTCCGCCTATTCTACACTGTGACTCTGGCAGTGCTGGGCCCCCTGCCTTCTCTGGACCTGAGTCAGTGTCCCTCAGACCAAGGCTCTGACTCCCTGAGTCCCCTGAGCAGGTTGGAGGACAGAGAAGTACAGTTTCCCACATGCAAACATCAAGCCCAATTTTTGTCAGGTAAATACCTGCCTCATCTCCCTACGGTGTTAAAACCCAAGCCTATGTACTATCTCTACTGAGATGAACATGACCCCCAGATTTGAAACAAGACTAAGATAGAAATTCGAGAAAATCTATTCACTGAAGACAGATTGAAGGCGGTGATTTCAATCTTGAAAACAGAAAACTGAGGAGAGCTATGTGGACACTGGGAAAAGGAAGTGCGATGGAAAATTTCCCTGGCAGTAGCCAGGAAGTGAGTTTCAAGGTGCATAAGAGAAATTTTTAGGAGAGTGAGCTAATTCACATCTCCACAGAAACTTAAATATATCCACATTACCTTAGAAGGACTTTAGGTAAGACATACAAAAACTATAGTGTTCATGGTGAAGGATGAGAAAGAACAGAATGAACCACCGAAATGGGTGGTCATGGGGAAATGTTTGGAGAAAACATCCTTTCTCTGCCATGCAACCCACCAGAATTGAACATAGGGTGGTGAGGAACAGTGTTCAGTCAGTTTGAGAAGACTCTTTCGGGGTGCTAAAGAAATGTTCCCTTTCTCAAACTAAAGTATCTTGGTCTCCTCACCTCCCCCACTGTACATGGAGGTGTCAGGATGGTGCTTTGTGATATCCAAACAGCACTTGGCCTCCCCAGCATCACCCCAGACAAGGACACATCAGTATAGTGCTTTGTGATGTCTAAGCCCCTCCCCCAGGGCTACCATTGGCTGTAGAAAAGCTTTGCTAACCAATCAAAGCCTAAGTGTGTGGCTCCTCATTATCCTGGGAATGGGTATATATATGCAGGTCAGGTGGCATGGGGTAGACCACCACTGGGAGGTGCTGACATGGCAAAGGTGACCAGGAAGCCAAAAGTTTCTAGCACAGTTATGGAACAACTGACCCCAAGCAGCAAAAGGTGGAAGAAGAGGAAGATGCCCTGTCAACCCACATCCAGAGGCAGAGTCAAGGTGAGATGACCTCACCCAAGCTCCTCCTTCTCTTCCCTGTTAACACTCCCCACAAGGCTCCTTTCCTGTTCTTGCCTGGCAGAGCCCCTCCTCAGTCACACTCCTTCTTATGAAGCCCTTGTTCCCATCCATCCCTCATCATCCTCCCCCAAACCAATGTCCTTCTTTGCTCACCCTGTTGTCCTTGCAGGTGTCCAAGACAACCACAGGAGTAAAAAGACTCCTTCAAGTGTGTTCAAGAAAAAAAAAACCTCTCCAAAAACTACAACCCTTTCAAGGAAACTTAAGAAAGCTAGAAAACCAACACTATTTGGTTACTATCACAGGCTGAATGAAGAACTGAATAAAGTGAGCCAGAGCAGGACCCAGAGAGCATGGAGAAGTCCACCACTTCAAGTGATGACCTGGTCAGCCAGTAACTTCAGAGCGAGGCCAGAGACCTCAGAACTATCTTCAAAGTCTCTGAGATCTGGCCCCTGAAAAATCGCCAGCAGTGTAGAGTCTAAATCTTATACCTACAGGGTACGCCAATAGTGATGATTAAAATAAAATCAACAAGTTATTGAAAAAATTTGTGTGTGTTTGTGAGTTCTCCGAATGTGGGGAGGAGGAAGGAGGGAAAGAGGCAGGTACATGAGAAAGGAAGAAGATTGGGCATCAGACCAGAAGGGCCACAGATAGCCAGACATGAACAATAAGGACTGGGTGAGGTCTCAGCACTGAAGACAGACAACAACAAAAAGATTATACTTTATCCCATAGACAAGGAGGAAAATGGCTTGGTGTTTCTGACTGTGTGTTTTTTAGGGGAGCAGGGCACGATGTCAAGGTGTAGATTGCAAGAACCTATGTGGAGTGAGTGATGTGCATGACTGGTAGTGCCCCACCAAAGGGCAGACAAATACATCACTTCTAGGCCACTTACCTCATAGTCATGTTTGTTGTGTCCCATCCTATGCTATAAGCAACTGAAGGTCCTCAAAATGACCAAAAATCTCATGCTACTAAAAGTCAATATCAGCACTCCCCAACATTGAAATAATGGTGTTTGGACACCCAAATACCATACCGGTTAGGCCACTTTCTTCTTAAGAAACTTGAGGTGGAGTAGTGGCTTCCCAAAGGTGGGGCAGTGGGAGTGGTTCACCCCCAGTGCAGGCAATAAATTGCAGACAACTTTTTAAATTAAAATTTTAATTTTGAGATAATTGTAGGCTCAGATGCAGTTATAAGAAATAGTAAAAAGAGCACCTTTGCAGCCTTTAGCCAACTCCCCCTAATGGTACCATGTTGTAAAACTGTAGTGGTACAACATCACAACTGGGATATTGGCATGGACACAGTCAAGATACAGAACAATTCCCTCATTTCAATAATCCCTCATGTTGCCCAATTATGGGCACATCCACTTCCCTCCTACCTCCACCCTCTCCTTAAACCCGGTAACTATTCATTTGTTCTCAATTTCTATATTGTTATTTGAAGAGTATTATATAAATTGAATCATATAGTGTGTACGTTTTGGAGATTAGCTTTCTTTCATTCAGCATTATTTTCTGAAGATTCATCGAAGTCATTGTTGTATATATCAACAGTTCTTGTCTTTTTTTATTGCTGAGTAGTATTCCATGGTGTGTATGTACTACAGTTTGTTTGACTATTACCGCATTGAAGAACATCTGGATTGTTTCTGGTGTGTGTCTATTATGATTAAAACTGTTCTGAATGTTCGTGTATGGGCTCTGGGTGAAAAAAAGTTTTCACTTCTCTGGACAAATGTCCAGGAATGTATAGATCATACAGTAGTTGCATATTTAGTTTTATAAGAAACAGCCAAACTGATTTTCAGAGTGGCTGTACCATTTATATCCCCACCAGCAATGTATGAGTGATGCAGTTTCTCTGCATCCTCACCAGCATTTGTTGGCACTATTTTTTATTTTAGCCATTCTGGTAGGTGTATAATGATATTTCATTCTGGTTTTGATTTGCATTTCCCTAATGGCTAACAATGTTGAACATCTTTTCATGTGCTTATTTGCCATGTGTACATCTTCTTTGGTGAAATGTCTCTCTTGTCTTTTGCCTGTTTTCTAATTGTATTGTTTGGAAGTTTTTCACTGTTAAGTTTTGAGAGTTCATTATCCTAGTGCCTGGTGCTTTATTGAATATGTGGTTTGCAAACATTTTCTCTCAGTCTGTATCTTGTGTTATCAACCTCTTAACAGATAGAGAAAAAGCTTTTAATAATTATAAAGTCTAATTTATTAATTTTTTACTTTTGTGGATCTTGCTTTTGGTGTCAAGTTGTAAGAACTCTTTGCCTGGCCCTATATCCTAAAGATTTCCCTTGTTTTTTTCTAAAAGTTTTATAGTTTGGTGTTTTACAATTAAGTCAGTTATTCTTTTTATGTTAATTTTTGCGTAAGGTGTGAGGTTGGAATCAATTATTGTTTTTGTTTGTTTGCTTTCGCCTACAAATATCCATTTCCTCCATTGAATTGCTTTTGTGTCTTTATCAAAAGTCAATTGGGCATATTTGTGTGGTTCTATTTCTGTATTCTTTTATTCCATTGATCTATGTGTCTATTTCTCCACCAATCTAACATAATTTTGATTGCTGTAGCTATAGAGTAAGTCTTGAAATAGGTTAGACTGATCCATCCCAATTAATTCTTCTTTTTCAAAAATGTTTTAGCTGTTCTAGTTCCTTTGTCTTTCCATATAAATTTTAGAATAAACTCATCTATATCCACAAAGGTCTTGCTGATATTTTGACAGGAAGTGCATTATAGCTGTGTATCAGTTTAATAGATACAAGACCAGAGAGGTCATCTATTTCTCCTTGGGTGAGTTTTGATAGTTTGTACCTTTCCATGAATTGATCTACTTCATCTAAATTATTGAATTTATGGCCCTAGAGCTGTTTGTAGCATTCTGTTTTTTATCGATTTAATATCTCTAACATCTGTAGTGATATTCCCTCTTTCATTCCTGATATTGGTATTTTGCGCCTTCTTTCTTTTTTCTTGGTTAGCCTGGTTAGAGTTTGATCAACTTTATTGATATTTTCAAAGAACTTGTTTTTTGTTTTATTTATTTTCTTTATTGTTTTCCTGTTTCAAATTCATTGATTTATCCTCTAATTTTTATTATTTCATCTCTTCAACTTACTTTGACTTTAATTTCTTTTTCTTTCTTTAGTCTCCTAGGTCAGAAGTTTAGGTTATTGATTTTTAGGTCTTTCGTATTTTACAACATAAACATTTAAAATATGCTATAAATTTCCCTCAAGGATGACTTTAGCTGGATCCCACAAATTTTGGATGTGTATTTTTATTTTCATTCAATTTAACATATTTTTAAATTTCTCTTGAGACTCCCTCTTTGACCTATGGATTATTTAGAAGTATGTCTTTAAATTTACAATTTTTGTACATCTTCTAGATAGCTTTCCTTTTTTGATTTTCAGTTTAATTACATTATGGTCTGAGAACACACTTTTTTGTTTCTTCTCTTCTTTCCAATTTGTTAAGGTTTGTGTAACAGCCAAGAATATCATCTCTCTTGATAAATATTGCATGCATACTTGAGAAAAATGTGTATTCTACTATTGTCGGGTTCAGGGTTCTGTAAATGTTAATTAGGGGCTTCCCTGTGGGACCTTTTCCATAACTGGCATAGTGGCCCAGCTAAGACAGCCAGAGCTCTGCTCCTGAGCAGCTGCAGGTCCCTTTGCCTCCTTTAAAGAGAGTACTCTACAGATCAAGGGGGAGCTGTGATTGCCAAGTAGGTAGGCTGGCAGATCCGTCAGTGACCTTTGAGGTCCTCATTGTATGAAAGAAGAATCTGGGGACCAGAGACAGCAGGGATTTGCCCAAGGTCACCAGCAAGTCCATCAGTGGCAGAGCTCAGCTGCTAATGCCTACCAGACCTGAGATCTTCCTAAAGTGCCATCATTCCCTGCAGTTTTACCTGCCCATGTGAGTCCCAGAAAGGGTACTACCTACCCTCCATCTGAATAGGCCATGTGATTTGTCCTGCCAGCCTCTCTCCACCCCTCCAGGGTCAATCCCAATGGTCCCCACAATTCGGTAGCCAGGCAGAGGTTCACAGCCACTCACAGACCCCCAGATGACTGAGAGTAGAATGTCCTGAGAGATCCAAGACAAGACTTTGTCCTCCTAGCAGGGAGCCTCACCCACCAAAGGCCGCAGTCTGGGAGGCTGGGTCCCTTCCTCAGGATGCGTCTGTGGACTCAGCACGTCTTCCCAACAACCTTGAGAGGTCCTGCTTGTCACCCTCAGAAATGGAGGCTCTGGGGCCAGCCTGGTGGCATAGTGGTTAAGTTCGCATGCTGCATTTTGATAAGCCAGGGTTTGTGGGTTCAGGTCCCATGTGCGGGCCTACACACTGCTCATCAAGCCATGCTGTGGCAGCTTCCCACATACAAAATAGAAGAAGATTGGCACAGATGTTATCTCAGCAACAATCTTCCTCAAGAAAAAGAGAAGGATTGGCAACAGATGTTAGCTCTGGGCCAATCTTCCTCACCAAAAAAAAAAAAAGAAAGAAATAAAGAAAGAAAGAGAAGAAAAGAAATGGAGGCTCAGAAAAGTGAAGTCACTTGCTAGAAATCACATAGCCACTCAGGGGCAAAGCCAGGATTGGAACTAACTGCACATGATCCTCCTTCACTGGCTGACCTGGAATCTCTCACTAGGAGCTAGAAGGCAGCTGTGGTATAATGAAAACAAGATGCCTGAATTCCAGTTCCAGCTTGGCCCCCTCCTGGCTATGCAGCTGTTACACAGCCACTTCATCTTTGTGAGCCTCAATTTCCCCAGCAGTATAGTGTGGACCACATTGCCAACCCTTTCTAGCCTTTGGTCAGTCCACAAATGCTTACTGGACACCGATGTTGTGCCATATTGTGCTAAGCATTACAGTTACAGCCAAACAAAGTCTTAGGGAGCTTACAGTCTATTGAAGGAGGGCAGTTAGAATACATAAATAAATAACCATATTAGATTATGTCAGGCCTGCTAGTTTCTACAAAGAAAATTTAATAGAGAAATATAGTGAAAAGTGGTTGGATGTGGCTTTAGCTAGGGTGGTAGGGTGTTAGGGTTGGCATGTAGCTCTAGTGGAATCCACATGTAGAAGTGCTCAGCAAACCAGGCCAGTGGGGGTGAGCAGTGAAGACTATGATGTGAGGGGTCAGGTCAATTTGCTTTTTACCATCAGAATCTCATATCTCACCCTCCTGGTCTCCCACTATCCCCAGCTTGAATCATTGCTCTGGCTCCGGGCCCTATTGCTCCCCACCCTTCATGCCTCTAGGACCTTATTCTTAACAATCTTGTCCTCCTGTCTGAGATTCATCTTTCTTTAGCTCCGGCTGAGATTAAGCTTCTAGAAGAAACCTGCCCCTCTGTAGCCCCGTCTCAGGACTCACACATCTGTCTTCTCATGCTCTAGCTCCATAGGGTGTGCTTCTGTAAGAGTAGCTCTCTGCATGTGGGTATTTCACTTAGCCTACCAGATAAGATCTCAGAGGGCCGTGACTGCTTCTGAGCCCTTTGATGGACCCAATATTACCCAGCACACTACTTGTCATAGGGGAGAGGAGGCACTCAGGTTATGCTGCATGGCACTGTCAACAGTGGCAGCAGGGCTTGCTAGCTCTCAAACTGATGGCTCTGCAATGCCCTGCATTGCTAGAGTAGAGCCAAGCAGAGGCTCGTGGGACGGAGGAAGGGAATGCAGGAGCAGAGGGCTGGGTTTGTCCAAAGCCACCGGGATAGAAGACCTAGAGCTTTCTTCCTTCTTTGCTCTTACACAATACTTTCTCCCGCCTTTCTCCTCATCACTGGATGATCCCTCTCAGGTTTCTCTGTCTAACCATTAAGCGTATGTGCTCTTCAAGACTGTGCCCCAGGCCTTCCGGAACTCTCATCTCTGTCACCACACACTCCTTGTCTAATATCATCCATTTTTTGTCTCTGGCCTGACCTCTCTCCTGAGCCTCAGAGCTGAATATATAGTTATCCCCCAGGCCCCTCCCCCTGGAGGTCTAACAAGCGTCTTAATTTCAACAAGTCCACAAACAGCCTCATCTCCTATATAAGAGCACCATGATTAATCCCACAGTCAGCACGGAAACCAAAGCTCAACACTCCTGTCAATTTTACTCCTAAATTTCTTCTGACTCCATCCTCTCTTCCCTGTCCACATTGCCGGTGTTAGGTTACAAGATGGGGACCAGGGCAGCAAGCTAGAAATATCCCTTAGCTGCTGGCTCAGTTTCAGATTTGCTCCCCACAGAAAAGAAAGACAGCTCTCAGAAACAGCCTTGGTGAGTAATAAAGGTTTCAAGATCCCCTGATAAATATAGACCAATTGATTGGAAGCTCCTGATTTATTCACTTGCTACATTCTCAAGAGATTCCTGTCCCAACAACAGAGGACCATGGTGTACCTATAAAATAAGGTTAGAAATTTCTTTTCTTTTAATTTTATACTTCCCCTTGCTTGAAAATGGAATTAGGAAAATTTTCAAAAGTACTTGAAATACAATTGTATTTTTAAAGGATTGGGATATCAGGGCTAAAGGAAAATAGAAATTAATTAAAAAAAAGATGGAGCCAGGAGTAAGTTTGTACATACAATGCATGCTGTGGGATCCTGAGCTTTCAGTTAAGCTTGATACCTTTCAGCAGCTCGTGCTAGAAGAAAAGAGCTCTATTACGTGATCCTCAGTATTCAAAAGACAAAAACCGACCAGTTGCTCACAGAAGCCAAACTATTTTCAATGATGTGAGAAAAGAATTGCTTCTAGGTGTCTTCATGGAGGGGACAAGATGGACCATAGTGAGCAATATCCTCCAAAACATATAGCAGTAAGTGTTTTAAGAAAGGGTTCTATCAGAATTAGAGAAGGTTTTCCTGGATTCATGACTTAAATGTGTATGTTAGCAGAGTGTGTGTGTATGTGTGTATGTATGTGTATGTCCTGGAGTTATAGTTTCTCTGGTTAGTATTTTTTGCCATTGTTCTCTGAGACTCCTGCGTTATCATACTTACTACACTTGTGATCATCTGAAACCCTTTTGCATTCGCCTCTCCCTTGGTTGACGTGTCAGGTTTATGTCATTTGGGCATTTGTGTGTTCATCCAGCAATGACTTATGGATAACCTACTGGGTTCTCATAATTCAGTGGTGAAGAAGATTGACTTAGTTTCTGCCAACATGAAATTGAAAATTTAGTGTGGAGAGACACGAGATAAATAAGTTGATAAAAATAAAATAATTTCAGATAATTATGATGTCTTGTCAAAAATAAAACAGAAGAATGGGATAATGTTTAGGATGGTCTGAGAGATGCTAGCTAATTTGTATAAGATGGTCAGGGAAGGCCTTACAGGAGGTAATATTTGAGTTCAGATTTGAATGAAGAAAAGGAAGCAGGCATACAAAGTTCTTGGGGGAAAGTGATTAAACAAAGGGAATGATAAGTACAAATGCTTTGAAGTTGAAAGCAGCTTATTCAAGGAACAGGAAGAAGGTCAATGTATCTGGAAAGGAGTAAGCCAGGAGGAGAGTGGTAAAAGATGCACGTGGAGAGGTAGGCAGGGGCCAGGTCATGTAGGACCTTGCATGTCATAGAAAAGAATATGGGGTTTTATTCCATGTGTAATGGGAAGCCACTGAAAGATTTCAACGGGAGAGTGGCATGACCTGATTATGTTTTTAAAACTTTACTCTGCTATGTGGAGAATGGATTGAAAGTGGGGAATAGTGGAAACAGGAAGACAATGAAATAGGATGCTGTTACAGTGGTACAGGAGAGGGAACATGGTGGCTGGGAGATGAAGAGAAGTAGTGATGAAAGTTAGATATGTGGGATGAGGGAAAGAGAGGAATCAAGGATGATGCTTAAACATTTGGCATCAACAGCTAGTTCACTGTGATGGGGAAGACTTCAGGAACAATAAGTTTGGGAAGAGGAGAATCAAGTGTTCTTCCCTGGACAAAATAACAAAATCCAAATCAAAATTGCTTCAACAGTTTAGGAACTGTGATGGCTCATGGAACGCAAAAAAGTCCACAGCAGCAAGGTTTCAGGCATGATATGATGAGAGCTCTGGCTTAGTTGTTTTTAATCATTCAGCACTGTCTTTCTCTGGGCATCAGTCTGACTTACTTCGTGGTGGCAAATTTGCCGCAGTACTTGCAGGCCTCACATCCATACATCACATCTGTAGATCAAGAAAGAACATACGTAAAATTCCCTGGCAGGAAAAAGTTTTGTAAGTCCACTTGGGTTAGCTTGGGTCACACACCTGCCCTGGAAGCAATCACTATGACCTAGAGAATGGAATGTGTTGGCTAACTGACTTAAGTTAGGTCATGCATTCCTCATCTAGATCTGAGTGGGTGGAATTAGGTTTTCTAGAAGCATATGGATACCCTCAGAAAATCATGGGAGGTGAGGAAGCTATGGGGAAGCAGGAGGAAGGGACTGGATGCTAGAGAAGCAATCAACTGGTGTCCAATACAGATGTGTTTAATTTGAAATTCTAGTAGGACATTTAAGAGGAAATATTGGGGAAGCAGTTGGATTTATGAGTCTAGAGAGGTCTGAGCTGGAAATTGACATTTGGGAGTTGTAGGTTTATAGATGACATTTAAGGCCATTGGAATGGATGGACATTGGAATCTATTGTCTAATGGATGTCTGTTGGCTGAATATTGGAGTCCGTTAAGGTCATTAGAATGGTTTGGACATTGGGAAGGATGGACACTTAGAGGGTTGCAAGAACAGAGAGAAAAGTAAGGAGCTTCAAGGACTATGGCCTGGAATATTCCATTATTTAGAGTAAAAAGGACAATCAACAGATTGTAGCATCATGGAAGTTAAGAGAAGAAAGTGTTTCAGGAAGGAGGAAGTATATATGGGAGTTGAATACTGCAGAGAGATCAAGAAAGATAAGGACAGAAATGTGACTTGGACTAGGCAACATATGGGTCATTCTTGATCTTTACAAGACACATTTTAGAGGAGTTTTGGAGATAGAAATTTGATTAGAGAGGGTTGAGGAAAGAATATGAGGTGAGAAAGTAGACACAGCCAAGGAAATAATTCTTTGAAGTAGCTTTGCTGTGAACGGGAGCATAAACTTTGGGGCCTGAACCTCGTAGAAGATAAGCTCTGTGAGGGCAGAGTAGTTGCCTGTATTCTTTTTTCACTGCTGAGTCTCCAGCACTTAGAACTCTGCCTGATATGGAGTAGGGATTCAATTAATATTTGTTGAATGAGTTAATACTGATGCTGGAGAAGAGAAGGGGACCCAAGAGACATCTTGGGTGCAAAGGTATCCAGTAAAGTTCTATCCCTTCAGTGCTTCTGGGAAGAGTGTTGCAAGGTGTCAAGAACTCATAAGAAGATAGAGGGGACCTCCCAGGAATCACATATTCAGTGTAAAGGTAGTCACTCAAGCAGCTGATTTCTCCATCTCTCCCAGAAACATGATGCCAGTTCTGACGGCTCCAGGATGAGCCTAAACCTGAAAGGGGACTATGAAATGATTTGATAGAGAGAGGAAGCTTTCCCTTTCTTATATGAGGTATTTATGGAATATCTCTTTTGGAGATAAGCTGGTGATATCCTTTGCCCAAGCTCCCATGACATCCAGCCAGACAGTGTGAAATCAATAACACAGCCAACAAATCTGTGAGTCAGAGTTGTGTTTGTTTAGTTTTAAGTTACCTAAAGACTCCAAAGTGCCATTGATGCTAAAATGAGTATACTAGGACCAGTAATCCATACCTCTTGTGTAGGTTTTTGTAATAGTCAAGGGGAGAAATAATGAGGACCCAGACTGAGATAGTGGCAGTGAGGAGGAGAAGTGAGGGACAGACTTGAGAAATGTTAATCAAGGGAAATTATCAGGATGTAGTGACTAGTTGGATACCTCCCAGATTCATGTCGTTGGTGACTGTGAGGATGAGGTAATTATTCTCTGAAACAGGAATACAGGGAAGGAGTTAATTTGCATGAGGTAGGGTGATGGGGAGATGACAAGATCATTTTGGACTTATTGCATTTGGACTTATTGCCTGAGCGGTGTCCAGTTGGTGATGTCAGGCAGATAGTTTGTTATATGAATTGGGAGCTCAGGAGAGTTATAAGTTGCAGATATGTTTGAGTGTGGGTGGAGGACGTCATGAGCTTAAAGGTGGCAGTTGTAACCATAGTAGAGGAGAATGTCCAGGGAAAAAGTCATGGACTTGAGGAAGGAAACTTGGGGTGTCTAATATTTGATGGATGATCAAGTAAGTGGTGACCCCAAAGAGAATGGGAAGAGAAATAGTGTGACTAAGGAGTACAGTGTTTCAAGGAGGGAGTGGTCAACAGTATTCAATCCTTCCAAGGGGTCAAGTAAAAAGAGAATTGAGACTTGACAATGGACTTAGCAACCTGGAAGTCACTGATGACCTTGACAAGAGCAGTTTCTGTGGAGTGGTAGACAGAGGTCAGAGTACAGTAGATTGTAAGTGGGAAGTGGGCAAGTGGTGGAAACGTTGAGCACACACATCTCTTTCCAAGAGTTTGGCAGTGGAGGGGGTGGAGGAAAGATATGGTGGTAGCTGGAGGATAAAGAATCAAGAGAGGAATTTTTCTTTAGACTGCAGCAACTTGAATATGTTGTCAGGTTTGGAGAAGAAGATATTAGAGAAAAAGAGTATGAAGGAGCAGAAAAGAGAGGGAAACAGTGATGAGGTGACAGAAGGGGAAAGATTAAAGACTTAGGAGTGCGAGCATGAGAGAAGTGCTTTGAACAGAAGGAAGAGCCATCTCTGAGACTGGAGGTAAAGTGGTCATAGAAGAGTATCATAAAGTGATAAAGAGGAAGAGTCAGGAATTTGAGAGATGTAATTTCTGATGGCCTCAGTTTTGTCAGGAAAGAGCAAGGTTGCTTTCTGTAGGCAAGAAGGATGACAATTGACTAGGAATCTTTAAGATAGAAAAAAAGGTTGAGAGTAGTGACTGGTAAATGTAAACATTCAAAGAGTTTTGCTGGCCAGGTTATTAGCAGACATACAAGGGCTTTTTGAGCTTGCCTCTCACTCATAGCCTAGTGATCCAGCCTTATCTGCTGGATTAAAAATGGGGGTGAAGCTCACTATAGCCAAGGAAAGGATTGCCTGCAATGATGATTGCTCAACTAAGGATAGACTCTGATTTATGAGGCTAATCATAGTTGTGTGATGTTTTCCAGCTGGACTCAGGGCTGGGTCTAAAAGCAAAGTTGGATTGTAGATTATTAGTCTGTCCAGGGTTGGGGTTTTGTTGAGTGGGTGCAAGGGAAAGAAATGAATGCAAAGATATCAAGAGTAATGGAAACAGAATTGTTCCACTGATCCACTATGTATGGGGGCCTGGCTTGGGAGGAAGGAAGAGAGGCTTGGAGGAGGCTGCTGGGCTGAGAGTAAAAGGATGTATCCAGGGGCTGGATGCCTATCTGAAGTCAAGGAGAAGGCACATTGAGAGTGATGGTATGAAAGAGTTCAAAGGACTAGGGCACGTGGTCAGGGGATGTGATCTGAGAGCTGTTGTTGGCAACTTAGCTGGGTTTTTAGTATCTGAGCTTTTGGATGATGCTCCACATCTCTTTGCCCATTGGCTGACAGCTCCCTGGAATCCTGCCTCAGGTAAAATTTGGCAGCAGAAAGTGTGTGAGTGGACTTGGAAAATTCGAACTCCTTTTGAGATGGGGAAGGATGATAAACTTGGGAGCTGGGAGAATTATATGGAAAGAACATTTTCTTTCTTTTTTTTTTTTCTGAGGAAGATTAGCCCTGAGCTAACATCTGCCACCAATCCCCCTCTTTTTGCTGAGGAAGACTGGCCCTGAGCTAACATCCGCGCCCATCTTCCTCTGCTTTATACGTGGGACGCCTACCACAGTATGGCTTTTTGCCAAGCAGTGCCATGTCTGCACCTGGGATCCAAACCTGTGAACCCCAGGCCACCGAGAAGCGGAACGTGCGAACTTAACTGCTGCACCACTGGGTCGGCCCCTGGAAAGAACATTTTCAAATGAAAATGACATCACAAATGACTAATTAGAAGAAGACTTTTTGTCTCCTGGATCAGTTGAGAGATGTGTATGATTTGGAGCATAGTGACTTTTTCATTTCCTTAGAAAGATATGGGACCACTATAGGGCTTTTCTTATGTGCAATGGCATTAATTGGGCTAAAATTGGCTTTGTTATCTAAAAATAATAATAAAAAAGGGAAATTAGCCAAATTAACAGAAACCTGAGTGTTCAGCGGAAATGATTTGTACACTTAACAACTTGGAGCAAGGCTGGACCAAAGAAATCACCAGAGGTTCAAATGCAGGGTGCTGAAATATGCTAGCTTAGTGATGTAACAAGCTGGCCTGGGTCACTGGCTGACCATCTTCAGCCAGGAGCCAGCTCTGAAGCTATCTGGCTGTGCACTGGCTGCGGAACCTCACAGCTTTGACACCTTTCCTTGGTCCTGCTGGGGCCAACATGATCTGGAGGAGTCTGCGGACCATGGGGAATCACAGTCAGCCGGCTCTGACTGCTCTGAACAGTCCCAGCATCCTGTTTGTTTGTGAGCAT
This sequence comes from Equus przewalskii, assembly GCF_037783145.1. Classification (NCBI taxonomy): domain Eukaryota; kingdom Metazoa; phylum Chordata; class Mammalia; order Perissodactyla; family Equidae; genus Equus; species Equus przewalskii. The sequence continues at coordinate 121,354,457 of NC_091863.1, read as the reverse complement.
TTGAACCTGTTCTCACCTTTAGTTTGTTCCTGTGACAGACAGAAGATTATTAATGTACTGGGTTTTTTTTTTTTTTTCTCTCTCCTCCTATGAACTCTCATACTGCTTCTCAAACTTTAATCACCATAGGAAACACCTGGGTAAATTGTTCAGCATAGATTCTGGTTCAGTAGGTCTGGGGTGAGGCCTGAGATGCTCCCAGGTATCCTGATGCTGCTGGTCTGTGAGCCACACTTTGAATAGTGAGGCTCTCAGCTGGGGTTTCCCCAAAAGAACATTCTCTCATTCACCACCTCCCCCCTTTTCCATGAGCATTTACTGAAAATCTCCCAAGGACCAATCAATGGGGTAGGGGATGTGAGGTGAGAAGAAAAGAAAGGGGATACATAAAGGAACACGATAAGAGAACAGGCAGTGATACAGAGAGATGAATAGAGAATTGGGGGAATACAGAGAAGAGACTAAATCTGCCAGGGGTTTCAGGAAGGATTCACAGGGGAGGTGACATTAAGATGGATCTTGAAATCTGAGTTGGAGGGAACCAGATGGAGAGGTGGAGAGATGGTCCCAGCAAAGGGAAAAGTCGTGCAAAGACCTAGAAATGTACAGCATGTTGGGCAATGGTGAGAAGTCCTGTGGCACCAGAGTCCTGGGGAACAGATGGGTTGTGAGTAAAATACAAGCTCACAAAGGCTTTGTGTACCCTGCTAAGAAATTTGTCAGCAAATATCTTTGCATGTTTACACTTACCATCTGGACAAAAGCTCAGACAGGTAGGTTGGACAAGCAGATATCTCAGAATAATAGTAACTTCCTGTTGCTTCTACCTTCCACAAATGCTCATTCCTCCTGGACTTGACTAGGCCTACACTGGGAGAAAAGGGATGACAGAGAGGAGGATACTGCAAAGGGGCAAAGCATTTCAAGAGCTACCATTTGTACCAAATTAATGTGCTAATTACAAATGAGTTTTATTTGCATATCAAAGCCAGCCCGAAAGCTCCAGGCTACTACTTCAAGTCTACTACTTTGCTGTGAGAATCCATGAGCTTTATGTAATTGAAATAAATGGACGTTTTTTCTTTAAAGGCCGTATATAATCAGGTCTTTAACCAATTTATACAGCCAGCCTCCATTTCCCACTATGCACGTCCACGTCACAGCCAGATTCCATCTGTACAATGAAGGGGCCAGGACCTGCTAAGTTTCTTTGATTTAGCAGGGTAAGGACAAAATGGAGAAAGAAAGAAAGAGAGAGAGAGAGAGAGAGAGAGAAGAGAGAAAGGGAGGGAGGGAAGGAAGAAGGGAGGAAAGAAGAAAGAAAGAAAGGGAGGAAGAAAAGAAGAAAGGATGGAAGGAAGGAAGGAAGGGAGGAAGAAAGAAAGAGGAAGGAAAGGAAAGGAAAGAAGGAAAGAAGGAAAAAACAAAAAGAAAAGAAATGGTATTTTTTTAAAAAAGTAGCTAGGTAGCTGCCACCACAGACAAAACCGGAACTACGTAGAACATTGTTACACTCATTTTACGGTTTATACAATAGCTAATCCATATTTTTAATTGCATATAGAAGGATGACATAATCTTTTCCTAGTTTAAGGCCTTTTAAGCTCATAATCAGGCCCTGTTCTAGTGAATTCTACCACCTGGAGCATAAATGTATGAGTGCAGGTGTGATGGTGAACTGGCCCAAATGGCCACAGCCATCAGCTCTGAGTATTTATACACTGGCATTCAGTTTCACTCCCACAATAAAATTACCCACCAGGATAAAAGACTCTGCCTTTACTTACAAACTAATTTTATTGGATTTAGTTGCATTGGTCACACACCTTTTATTTTTCCCCTGGCTGCATGGAGCTAAATAACTGACTTGATTAAGTCTCCCATTGTTGATCAATTTCTTTGGGCATAATGAAGCCATCCCACATGTACAGAAGAAGCGAGCAGGTATGTAATGAGCTGCTGCTTCCAATCTCTCATCCTAAACAACTGTGAGGATGCTAAGTAGCATCCCCTGGATTCATTACTGGGCCTGGATGATTCATGCATAGTGGCCCAGGAAATTTGGTTACTAACCACTGTGCCTCTTGGGGAATGGCAGAGGTGGCAGGAGAAAGGGGAAAGAAAGGAACTTGGTGGAGCCTGACTAAAAAATTTTCTGTCAAGCCTGAGAGACTAGAGAGGCAGATCTCCTGATTGCCATTAGAACTATGGACCTGGGTAGTTGTTGTACTTGGCTTCCAATCCTGCGCAAGTCATTTCACCTCTTTATTCCTCCATCAGTGGAGGTGCTAACAGCTACCTCCCAAATGGAAATATGAGGGTCCATTCATTCACTTCTTCATTTAACAAATATGTATTGAGTACCCACTCTGGGTCACGTCACGTGGAGGAACTCGGGATACGTTAGTGAAAAGAGTAGACATTATCCTGCCTTCCTGGACTTTCTGTTAGAGGATCCATGTAATAAGCCAATAAACAAATGGTGTGATCAAAGAAGGCCTCCATAGGGAGGTAGCATTCGAGTTGAGATCTACATGATGAGATCGAGCCAGCCCTGCAAAGATCAGGGGGAACGGATTCCAGGCAGAGAAAACAGCACGGACAAACACTGGGAAAAGCCTGGCTTCTGAGAAGAAAAAAGAAGGACATGAGGGCTTCAGCAGAGTGATCTAGGTGAATACTGGTGATGCGTGAGACTGTAGAGGCAGGCAGGGCTCTGCAAGACCATGGAAAGGTATGTGTATTTTATACGGCTTTTATTTGAAGTGTGATGGGAAACCACCGGAGGCTTTTAAGTATTGAAAAAAGATGAGCCAGTTTAGCTATTTAAAAGATCCCTCTGGTTGCTCTGGGGAGAACGGACTGGAAGGGTCAGGAATGGATGCGGAGCGGCTGCCACAGTGATCCAAACACAAGATGTTATTGGTCACTGGAATTAAATGAACCCCTTGGGTCATGCCTCTGTTAAACAATTGATTTTATGTAGCTTCTCTTCCATCCTTCTGCTTCACTATCCAATTTCCTCTCACCCTGTTCATTACCCAGTCCTGAAAGTGAGCCAGAATTCTTTATTGGAAGTTCTGGGCAGTAGAACATGATAGAATGGAGGAATAGGGGTGACTGAAGGAAGGAGGGGTTGGATGGATATTTGTGATGGCCCATGTCATCCTTCTATGTCCCCAGTGCCCAGCAGATCCTCAATAAATATTGACTGAATGGATGAATGAATGACATGATAAATAAGTCAGTTTGTCTCCAGAATGAGCAATCATGGATCCTCTGGATTTAGTGATGAAGGAATTATAAACTTTAGGTTAGAGAGAACATCCACATCTCTCATAAAGGAATACAGAACAAGAACTTAGGAAGAGGGGGCCAGCCCCGTGGCCAAATGGTTAAGTTCGTGCACTCTGCTTCCGTGGCCCAGGGTTTCACCAGTTCGGATCCTGGGCACGGACATGGCACCGCTCAACAGGCCATGCTGCAGCGGCGTCTCACATAGCACAACCAGAGGCTCTCACAACTGGAATATACAACTATGTACTGAGGGGTTTGGGGAGAAAGAAAAAAAGAATATTGGCACCAGATGTTAGCTCAGGTGTCAATCTTTAAAAAAAAAAAAGAAGAACTTAGGAACAATCTTTAGATAAGGTGGGCTCCACTTGAAGAAAATAGCTTTGCTGTTTTTGGTAAGAACAGACTCAAAGGAAATGTTTCAAAGTGACTTTAGAAAGTTATTTTACATGAGCACTGAACACATCTTCATCGTTGATGATATGGCAAGCATGAAGGATTTGGATTAGTTGTAAATAAGTTCCCAATATCCCAAACAATTCAGCAACCCCCCTTCCCAAGTTTTCTCCATCTCAGTAAGGTGCACCACCTTCCACCCAGTCTCCCAAGCCAGAAACCTGGCAGTTATTCTAGACTGCATTCTCTCACTCCCTTACAGCATCTAATAGATCTCCAAGTCCTCTGAAACATTGTATCTCTTAAACATCTTTCTGATCTACCCACTTCTCACCCTGCCCACTGACACCACCCCATTCCAGGCCACCATTATCTCTTGCCTAGACTTCTGTGAATGCTTTCATAATTGATGCGAGGAATGACACATATAGCTAACAGTTGCTGCTTAGCCCCTTTAAATGAAAAGCTTCACTCATCAGAGTTTCAAACATTCTGCTCGCTTTTTACCCTTAGCCCCCTGCCTGGCGGGTCTATTCTTACACCAAGAGCCAGCAGCAGCCCTGTGTCTATCCCTAACCGAGACAGAGACTTCTGGTCTTGGATTTTGCTACTCTCTAATTGGCTATTAACTTTTGACCGCAGGCTGCTTTTTGCAGGACAACAGGAGACAAACAAACTAAAGGTGTAGAGTCCATGAACTTTTCTCCTTTTGGTCCCATCCAAAAGCAGACTGAGTTAAGAGTTTGAGGTATGTGCAGAAAGCCCTATCTTCTCACAAATATTGCTCACTGACTTGTAAACTTGCCCAAGAATGGGTTAAGTAAGGAAGCATAGGCTTCATTTCTGTAGCCATCATCTGCCCCCTCTAATCCCATGCCCAAGACCAATAGGTGTGGCCCACAACCTGACTTTGACACTGAGACACCACATGTGGAGGGTGAACATACCCTTTTACTATCCCCTCATGATCAAAATGCACACCAAATGCATGAGCCCTCGTTTTTTGCTGCATCCTCAATAGCCTTCATCTGAGCGATAGCTCTTTCTTGAAGTTTAACGGGGCTAGAGCCCTGGAGCCTTGTAGGAACTAAACCAAGTAGTGGTGTTCTAAAGTCATGAGAAGAAAACCTGAAGGCAGGAGTGGGCAGAGGGCAAGGATCAGGAAGCAGGTCTGGGTTTTCGGTTGTCAGGTTAGAAAACACATTAAAAATGTCTCATCCTTTAACCACCTGCTTTACCTGTCCCACACTTTGCTTGCACATTCACATTGCTTCCTCTAACACTTGTCCAGCATAGTCCTAAGCACAGATATGTGGTTAAGATGTATGGTTTCTGGAGTTAGATCACCAGGGGACAATATGCCAGCCTTACCATCTCTTAGTTCTGTAACTTTGGCCAAGTTACTTAATCTTTCTGGGCCTAAGGTTCTTCATATGTAAAATGGGAGTTGTAATAGCACCCTACCTAATGGCATTGTAAGGATTAAATGAGACAATTCACGTAAAGCACTTAGAATACAGCCTGATTCCGAGTGTGCCAAAAATGTAGCCTACTACTATTGTTTTTGCTGTTAAAAAAGATGTTGAAAAGGAATCCCTGACCTGACCTGCAGCTGTACCTGCCCAAGTATGTGTGACTACTCAGCCTCTGAACTCTCTGCCACTCTAGAGCTTTCTTCTTTGTCCTCCTGTTACTGCAACTACCCTTTTGCCCCTCCTCCTGGACCTCCTGTCCAGCCAAGACCCCAAGATATCCAGGCTACTTCTGATCCCAGCTCAATATTCCAGCCCCACCTTGAATCAGTGCCACTCTTGTGCCAAGTAGAAAATGAAGAACCATCTGTTAAAGGATTTCAAAGATGACATTAATTTTTATTAGAAGAAAAAAAGGGCTTCTGCCAAAAGTCTCTTTTATGTGCAGGTATATATTATGTCACACAGGCTGTAAAATAATTGCCTGGGTCTTAGCCATTGCCATCAACAATACTTTCTACATTACCCTTTAACCAGGGCATAGCAATGCACTAAACTTTCTGGGTCATTCTCCATTTCTGTTGCTCCTAAGTTTGATCCCAGTAGTACTTGATATTAGGAATCTTCATTAAATTTTCCTTTTAAAAATAGCCTATATCCTTTCATGTGTAATTTGCAATTTTACTTATTTTCTATCTCTTTCCAGAAGGTTACCTGTACCTTTTAGCATTTTCAGATGTTCTGTGATCTTATCAGTTTTGGCCCTCATATTCAAGTCTATACGGAAATATTCATTCTTTCAATTAATATCTATTGAGTACTGTGTCAGTCAGGATATTCCAGTATTTCACATTGCATGTTAGGTGCTCTGCACTGGAAGTGACACACGCAACTTTCACTCAAAACTTATTGGTCAGAACCACTCACATGGCCATACTCAACTGCTAAAAGACTAAGAAATGCAACTCTACCATGTGTCCTGAATACAAAGAGCCAGAAGCAGCTGGTGAACAGCATTAATGACTACCATAATGCTTACTATGTGCTAAACACTGTGTCAGAGATAGGGATGTGTAAGTGAACAGGATGGATTAGGTCCCTGCTCTCACAGAGCTCTCCTTTCCGTGTGTGTGTGTGTGTGTGTGTGTGTGTGTGTGTGTGTATTGGGGGGTTATGACTGACATTGAAAAGTAACTGCAAATATGATTAGAGTTATAGACAGGAAGTACAGGATGCTATGGGGTGTATAACAGTAAAACAGGCGGGCTAATCTGGTCTGAGAGGAAAAATGAGCCCCTCTAACCAACCCCGGGGAATTGACATTTACAGTGAGCCTAGAAGGAGGAACTGGCTTTATCGGAGTGTGGCTGTGTTTTCAGCCTGCTCCTGTCTGCCAAGCTTTGGCTCTTGGCTGGAGGGTCAAGCCAAGGAGATCTGAGTTTTCATTCTTCACTCAACGTGTTAATCCTTACCACTCTGACTTCATTCACATCCAGCAGGGCTGCTTCCAATCTAATAGAAACCTGCTCTGGAAGACACTGGACACAAGTATGATGACAGGGAGTATAGGGTGAACTGCAAGCCAGAAGACTTGCATCCACTCACCAGCTCTATGACCTTGGATAAATCATTTAACTTCTGAAGCCTCAGTATTTTCATTCTTTAGATGGAGATAATAAACAGTCCCTGCCAGCCAGTCCTCTATCTTCACATTGTCTGATCATGGATACCTTTATAGCGTTTGCACAGAGAGGTTCACCTTCAGGATTAGGCAATTGCCATAATGGAAATGCCTGCGATCACCTACCCAAGGGAGTCTCAACTGAGGCTTATGCAGCCCCGTAAGAGGCATCTGAAAATGATGGGGTGTTTTTGGTTGTCACAATGCCTGAGGAGACATGACTGGAATTTTGGGGGCTAAACACCCTGCTGTGTGAAGGATAGTCCCACACAACAAAGAGTCCTTTACCCAAAATGCCAATAGTGCCCTGTTTGGAAAAATTGTACACTCCATTTGATATCAATGTGTCAGTGGGTGTGGAAGATGATCTCCAGCTATCCTGCTAGGAATACCTCCCAGCAACTTCGGGAAAGAATTCTGCCTGCAATTTCCCCATCACCCATGCAGCTCTTAATGACTTAGCTTGAAGACTGTATTAGTCAGGAAAAGCTTGGTTTCGCTGCAGAAACAAACAACTTCAAAATCTCAATGGCTTAAAAAGACCGAGCTTTATTTCTCATTCATATTACATATGCAATGTCAGTTGAAAGGGCTGCCCTGTTCATTAAAATCATTCCAGATCCCAAGCTGATGTAGCAACTCATGCTGAAGTAAGCAAAGAAATGAACAGGAAAAAGATCGGGTGGCATTAACTGCCCAGCAAAGAATTAAAACAAGGTCATGTGATAGAGAGGGGCTGAGGAAGCTACTTTGAATCTGGCATTCAAGAGACGCTTCCCTAAGGAAAGCCAGTTGAGCAGGATGTCCCAGACAGAGTGAACTGCAAGTGACAGCAAAGAGGCTGGAAAGACAGGAGTGTAGCATCAAGAGGGGAGTGGAAGGAGAGGGAAAGGCAGCAAGACAGCTGGATCCAGAGTATAGAGGGCCTTTGGAGCAACCATAAGGACTTGGGTGCTTACTCTGAATGAGATGGGGGCCATTGTAGGACTTTAGGTGGAGAAGGGATGTGATCTGACTTGTGTTTTCGAAAGAGCATTCTGGTTGCTTTGTAGAGCCTAGAATGCAGGGGCAGGAGTGGAAGCAGGTAGCCCACTGAGAGGCTGTGACAGTTGTCCAGAGGAAAGCCCTCTCTGCACTGTGCTTCCTAGGGAGAGGTGAATAGGACATGGGTTGAGTTTAGACCTGCTTCAATCACATGAGTGGCTGAGCAGCTGGGAGAAGGTTCTTTCAATACAGAGAGACACCTTTATTTATTTATTTTTCTGATGCTCTTCTCTTTCTCCAAGCTCTTTTATTTGCCCAGGAGTAACGAGCACAGGGAATATGACATCTTCCCTTCCAAGAAAAGCCTTCAATATGATTCCCAAGATTGTGGAGCTAGGCAGCAGAGAGGCCACCTGATGTAGTCAAGGCTGTAGCCCTGCTTTGCTGTGGGACCCTGGACAGGTTCCTGCCCCTTTGAAGATCCGTTTTCTCACCCTTGACCTGGTGGTGGGGTTGAATGGGTTTTGTGCTTGGCAGGGCAGTGCCCTGTGCCATGTCCATACTGCCACTGGGTATTGGGCTTTCTACTTCTTCTCTCCCAGCCTCCGTATGTTTGGGATTGGACTGCTACAGCTTGGGCAAGCTAGGTGCTCCCAAGATCTGGGCACTGATGGGGCTGAGGCCACCCCAGAGACTAAGTGGCCTGGAGCACCATGTCTTCTGAGAGCTTCTCCTCCCAGAGAAGATCAAAGTGGAGACTAAAGATACCTGCAGGCTATTAACAAGACTTAAAATACTGATTTATAATGATAGCAGGTGATATTTATTGACTGTTTACTATGTCCCAGGCACTGTGGAAAGTGCTCATACCAGAGCTCCAATACCAAAATTAATACACAAAATGAAATATAGTGGAAATACTTGGAAGAACAAATTAGAGAAAATTAAATGAAAGTGATTGTCCATGAACCATGTTCCATCCATCTGGAATCATTCATTCTATGATCATTTCCCTGGTACCAACTCTGGGCTAAGCATCTTGGATGTCATCACTGCACTCCAATTACAGTGGAAACTTTTAGAAGTGTTGCCCAGGCATGTTTAAGGCAGGTTATTCAGGTTGTTCCTTTGACGGTTCTTGCTGTCAGTCACTGCCTGTCTGGGTCTGTGCCCTTGTCATGAACCAGCCTTAGCCTTCTCCCAAAGGTCTCTGATCACTGGTCACCTACCCAAACTGATCTGTTCCCTAAAGGTGGATGGTACTAAAAGTACCAGCAAGGCATTGCCAAAGTCACAGTTGTCCTGCCCTTGCCCACTACTGCTACCTCAGCTCTCCATTTCCCTTTAGGGACTGGTAAAGAAGGGTCATGTTTCAGTTTCTGTCAAGCATTTAGGCCTTGGCTAGTGCTTGTGGGAACATTCCTGAGTAGTTTTGCAAGTCCTGAGGTCCAGATTAACTTGAGAGGACCAGGCGGAAGGTGGCGAGGGAGCATCGATGTGCTTAGGAGGGTGAGGGCAGGTGAGGAGCACCCTGGCCTGGCTGGAGACAGAAAACAGATCTGCCTGTGGCACTGTCCCCTCCCACTTCCATCATTACAACCCTGTCACACTGAAAAAAACCTTCTTTCAAGGCTCCCCAGTATGGAGAAAGAACAGCTGACACTGAAGCTTCCACAACAAAAAGAACCAGAGCAAAGGAAAAATTAGTAGTAGATGAGTTCAGAGGCTAGAGAAAGCTGGTTTGAAATAGGTCTTTCGTTGAGTATCAGCAGTGGTTAACAAAGTAGTACGTTGAGCTGCATGCTAATCATCTATGCCCAAGGCCAGCCCTGGCAATGTCTTCCACTGGGAAGGGGTACTCTGAGCAGCCTCTCGGGGTACAGGCTCCTACCTACTGAGGCCCAGGGGCCTTAATTCTCTGTTGAAGTATTCCCAACAGAGGACTTCCCAGGCTTTTCCCCTGGCCCCCACTACCCAAAGCACCAGAGCCAGTGGAAGGAAAGCGTAGCATCCTGACTCCACAGCTGCTGCTTCTGAACTAGCCCCAGTGGGACAGGTGCAGTGGAAGACTCAGCCCAGGTGGGGTAGGGGTAAGAACACCAAGCCAGGAGTCTGAAGTAGTGTCAAACTTGATTTCACCCCTGGCTGGCTGTGTGGCTTTGAACCAGCGCATGCTCCCTATCTGAGCTTTAATGCCCTTACTGGTATAGTGCGGGTGATAGAGAAGGTGGACTCTGAGGGCCTGCCCATTCTACACTTGGGATGCTGGGATGCTGGGATTTAGGCAGTTCCTTATCCTTTTTGCCACACATGCCACCCACACTCATCCTCTCTCCAAGAAGGCTCAGATGGACTGGCCTCCAGGCCTTCTGCAGAAAAAGTTCCCTAGTTGGGTCCCCATCCAACCTATCAATGGTTCAACAAACGCCTGAAGGAAAGCATTTAATCCCAGCAAAAGAGGTTTGATCACTGAGTCCTGGTAATTGCCCCCAAAGGCCTCTAAAAGCTGCTAAAATAATCCTATTACTTACGGGATTTTGCCAAAAAGAAAATGAACAAAATTGTTGCTTTTATTCTGCAGGCTATTTAACTGAATGTACTTCTCAGTAGAGCCAGAATCAGGACTGGGACCAGGTTGAGAACCTTATGGGATTTGACATCTGACGAAGCTTTTGGAATCAGGTGTGGCCATCCCTGTGGCAATGCACCCGTTCTGCGCCACTGCGTAAAGAGCAACCAAATTCTCACCTGAGCTCACACTGGCAGTGCAAGTGCATCTGAAGATTTCACGGGAGCCCATTCTCTCTCAGCAGCTATGCCCTGGGCTGCCCCACAGACATCTTGCACTCCAATGTGGTCAAACGTGACTCCATCAGCTCACTCCCACTCTCCTGCTCCTGCAGGACTCCCCATCTCAGGAGGGGTACCTTCATCTTCCTGGGAGATTCCTGGGAGGCATCCTGGGAACTTCTTTCCTCCTTCCTCTCCCTCTTGTGTATTTGAGGTACAAACCCTATCCATTCTATCTCCTTAGTATCTCTTGAATCTGCCCTCTCTTCTTCAGTCCCAAAGCCAGTGCCTCAGATGAGATCCTCCTCAACTCTTGCTGAAATCCTTTGAATAGAACTCTCTCTTTTCTCTCCAAATTATCTATTTTTAGACTAGCTTTTCCAAAGCACAGATCTTCATGTCTCTGTCTACCCCCATGCAGTTCAAACATCTTCCTTGGTCCCGGGACATGTGCTGAATAACATACTTGACAGTGTGGCTACAAGGCCCTTGGCAGTTGTCTTATCCTGGCTGTTGCACCTCATCCATTCTCACCTCTTCACCCACAAGCACCTCAGAATTCATCCTGCTGCCTGAGCAGATTCTGCTCTTTATCACTTTTTTGTCTTGTGTACACAGTTCTCTCTGCCTGGAATGCCCTGAGACTGATTTCCAACTGTCTAAAGAATTGCTTCTCGAAAGACTCAGCTCAAATGCCACCCCCTCCAGGACACCTTGTTGGATTGCAATCCCTTTGGTTATTTGGCTGCCGGAGTAATTTGTAGCTCAGAGAACCTATTACTGATTTCCTTATGTAATGATTAGCTGGCCACAGGTCTCCCTGCACCTCCAAATTGTGTACATCAATAAAGCAAGGGCAAAGTGTGACCTATGACAAAGTGCCCAGTAGAGCAGCGAATAGACGCTTTGCAAATCTGTGGCATTGAAGCGAAGCAAAATCCTCTAGATGAGAACCAAGACCATGTCCCTTTACCGTAGGCTATTTCAACTTGGGACCAGCTCCTGGCATATGAGACTAATATGGGCAGGTGGAGGCCCGGAAGCCACATAAATGTGCAGGATAGTTTACCAAATCTCTGCCCAGTCAGTCAATTTACACAGGTAGCTGGATTCTGCCTACAGATGAAGCTGCAGCGTGGGCAGAGAATTACTCATCTGTTCAAGACACAGCCAGGATTCTTCCAGACCAGAGAGCTGTGCTTGGCAGGGGTACAAATAGCTTCAATTTCCGGATCTTTAACAACTTGGTCTAAGTAATAACATAGACCTACCTCATAGCTGCCTGCAGTGAGGGCCAAAAATCCCCAAGCTTTACGTCTGAGATGAAACTTGTCCTTAGCGTTAAACGTAAATCCTCAAAGCTCCAGACAGGGTCCTGATGAATAGACTGACTGAGCCTTGGGACTCCTTGGGAGGGAGAGAACATTGCTGGGCTGAAGGCCCAACCAAATGAAGCAGAGAAGCCCCGGGTGGGCTTTTGAGCTGCTTATTGCCTCTCAGCAAGCCTCTGGTGGTAGCATAAGTGTGGCACAGCTCAGACTGCCACATTAAGGGGGCCACAGTAACTGCACCTGGGTCTCAACTTCCTGCTGAGGGTTTCAGGGCTTCTTGTTCTCTAAAGAGCTGTGGTATCTGTCAATGTCTACAGGCACCTAGGTGAATTACAAGACAGAAAGCAAAGTAAACCATAAACAAACAAAAAAATGTCTCCAATCCCGGAAAACTGACTTCTGCTCTGTTACTGGGCAAAGCCAAAAGACCAAGAGACCCAGGTTACGTCCCTAGCAACTGTGGAGAGATGGTTGATGGGTAAACTACAGAAAGGACAGTGAGGTCGTAGTGGCTTTCAACCCAGGAGCTCCAAGATTAGCAAATGTTGCTTCCTCTGTGTCCACTACCTACCCAGAGCCTTGAGATCAGTATTCAAGTCTCAACTTTGTCATGTGTTTGTGGGTTATCACTTGTTCAGTTCAGTTCAGTGCCCTGAAGTCCTAAATTCTGACCACTACCTACAAAGCAATCTTACATAGGGTTGCCTAAAAAGCATAGCCTAAGGCAAAGTTTGCATCCTAAGGTTTTATTTAGAAATTCAGTCTTAGGACAGCCAGCATGAAAGAAAAAGTGAAATGAGATAAGAAAGGAGAGAAAGCAAATGGCAAGTGGTAAATTACGGAGCTGGCCACCGTTTCAAAAGAGATTCAGCCAGTTGCTCAGTCACGTTAAACATCTATGGACAGGTGGAATGGAACCACCTTGTCTCAAAATAGTCCATCCTATCTCCTATCATCCTATCTCCCATCTCACCCTATGTTGCTTATCATTGAAACTCAGAATCTGTTACCTCACCTGCACTTCCAGGTTGAGTTATCTGGCCCCTCACTTACAGAAATGAGATTCCATATTCCATAAGGCAAGTCATCTGAAGTCTAGAAGCTTCTATTGGGTCCAGTTAGATCAGGCCTGAGTAACACCATAGTGGACTCAATGGAGATATAATGGAACCTAGCCCTCACTTGGGGTAGGGAGGGGGAATGACTGAAACAACTAGCAATGCTAAGTAATAAGGCAATAGCAGTGGCAAATGGGGCTTTTCATTGACAAAGTGATCTCATGTCTGGAAGGCAGGTGGGTCTGAGTAAAGCTGGTGTGGCAAGTAACTTGAATCTAAAACAGAGAGCCTGATTGGACCAGCTTTATCTGGTGACACGCTCCTTGCTCTCTGCACTTCAGCCACACTGAACTTTTGTAATTTTCCAGATCTGTATTGTTCAAATAGCTATAGCTACTTAAACGTAAATTTAATTTTAAATGAAATTTTAATTTTAAATAAAACTGGGACTTGCACTTCTGGCCAAGATGATGTAGCAAGGACTGGATTCATACTCCTGCCTGCAGAAACAAAAATATATGAAACAATAGTTTTCAAGACACTGGGCATCAGCCAACAAAGGAAATGGGAAACAAAGGTGGTAAGCACTATGATTGTCCCAGCTTACTGCCTTGAAAGAGTTTCCAAGCTGTGATGCAAGGAGGGGGAACCCAGGCAGAGCCTGAAAGTTTCCCTCGGTTGAGGAGATGGAGCTGAGAGTCTGGGGAGAAAACGGCACTACAGTTCAAACGCAGAATATAGGAGAGGAGAGAGATGTACAGAAAAAGAATTCCAGAGGTCTGCAGAGGGTTCCCCTCAAGTACTCAGCTGAGTACTGATCAGCACATGAGTGTGAGGAAATGACTCAAGGCTGGGGAAAGAAAGGATGAGAGTGAAGAACATAGTACTCCCACAGAGACTGGCATAGGACCTGCTCCCACCAGTCGACTGGAAAAACTCATAATTCACTTGGCATTTGGTAGGGTACCCAGTAGAATCTTCCTTCAGCAGTGGGGAATTATTAGTCCTAGTCTGAGCAATGCCCCACTCCCACAAAATAAATATTAAAAGCAAGACACAAAGGGATAAAACTGTTTCTAAGTAACTTAACTGAATGCCAGAAAAAAGCTCAAGAATATTTAAAGGAATATAAAAATATCTAGCTCCTGACAAGGTAAAATTCAAAATGTCTGGTTCGAAGCAAACATTAGCAGGCATGCAATGAACCAGGAAAATCTAAAACAACAACAAAGAGAGAAATCAATCATTTGGGAAAAAAAACCACAGAACTGACAAAAATGTCAGAATTAGCAGACAAGAACATTAAAACAATGATTATAATTGTGTTCCATATGATAAAAAAGTTAAGTAGAGACATGGAAGATATAAAAAGACACAAATAAAACTTCTACAGAAAAAAAACTACACTGTATGGGATAAAAAATGCATTGTATGAGATTACCTAATAGAAGATTAGATACTGAAGAAAAAAATATTAGTGACCTTGAAGACAGAGCAACAGAAACCATCCAAAATGGAAAGCCGAGAGAAAAGGGAAATTCTTTAAGAATAGCAGTGCATCACTGAGCTGTAGACCGACTTCAAGGGGCCTAATAAACATGTAATTGGAGGGGGAAGAAAGATTGTGACAAAATAATGGCTAATTTTTTTTCAAATTTGATGAAAACTATAAATCAAAAAGCACGACAGACACCAACCAGACGAAACATGAAGAAAACTACACTGAGGCACATCATATTCAAATTCTGAAAACCAGTGGTAATGAGAAAATCTTAAAGGAGACAGAAAAAAGAGACATGTTACCTATAGATGCACAAAGATAAGGATGACACAAGATTTCCTTTGGAAATATGCAAATAAATAGACAATGGATCAATATTTTTAAAGTATTGAAATGAAAAGAAAACTGTCAACCTAAAACTTCATATCCAGGAAAAATAGCATTCAAAACTGAAGTGCTATGAAGGCTTTTTCAGACATACAAAAAGCGAAAGCTAGCACCAGTGGCAGATGTTCCCTACAAGACAGGTTGTAGGGAGGAAACAGAAAGATGGTAGGAAAAGGATAATAGATAGACATGTGAATATAAATGATTCAAAATTATCCAAAAATGGTGACTATGTGGTAAATACATGTGATATTTTTTCTTATTATTGAAAACTTTTTGAAAGATAATCACAGTTTAAGGAAAAACAACAAAGTACTGTGTGGTTTATATATGTAGAAGTAAAAGGTGTGTCAATAATAGCAAAGAGGCTGGGAGGAAACAAGTGGATGTGTACCCGTAAGGTTCTTACACTCCGCATGACATGCTATAGTGTTACCGGAAGGTAGACTGTGATAAATCACAGATGTCCGCTATAAACCCTAAAAGAACCGCTAAAATAACAAAACAAAGAGTTATAGCTAATAAGTAAAAAAAGAGTAAATAAAATTGAATCATAAGAACATACAGTTAATTCAAAAGAGGGAAGAAAAAGAGGACAATGAGACCAAAGAACAGATGGGACGAAAGGAAAACAAATAGCAAGATGATAGATTTAAACCTAATGATATCAACAATCCTATTAATTGCAACCTGTTTAAATATGACAAAAAGCAGAGATTGTCAGATTGGATAAAGAAGCATTACCCACTTTTATCTTGCCTACAAGAAACACATTTTAAATACAAAGACATAAGTGGATTAAAAGTAAAAGGATGTGAAGAGATAAACCATACTAACACTGTTAAAAAGAAAACTAGAGGCTGTATTAATATCAGACACAGTAAATTTCAGACTTAAAAATATGCCATGGATAAATAAGGTCATTTAGCAATGATCAAGAGATCAATTCATCAAGAGAATATACAATTCATAACATTTCTGTACTTTACAGCTGATCTTTAAAATACATGAAGAAAAAAGCCTGATAGAATTGCAAAAAGAAAAAGACACATATCATTATGTTCAGAAATTTTGATACCCTTTTCTGAATAAATAGAAAATCAGTAAGGATAGAGATGTATTGAAAGACATTATCAACCAACGTGACCTAACTGACATTTATAGTACACTTTACACACAACAGAAGAACACGCATACACAAGTGATCTTGCTCTAAGATCTGGAACAAAATAAGGAGTCTACTTTCACCACTTCTATTTAACAGTGTACTAGAGATTCCAGACGGTGCAATAACCTCACCAACCCCTCAAAAAAGAAAGAAAAATAAAAGCATGTAGACTGGAAAAGAAGAAATAAAACTCTATTCGCAGATGACGCGAGCATCTACATAGAAAATCTGACTGAATCTAAAACAAATTTCTAAAACTAAGTCACTTTGGTAAATGCTGTAGTCAGAATAACAGTCCCCCAAAGATGTTCAAGTCTTAACCCCCAGAACCTGTGAATATGCTACATTATACGGTAAAAAGAACTTGGCAGATGTGAGTAAGTTAAAGATCTTGAGATGAGTCTATCATTCTGGATTATTCAGTTGGGCCCTTGCATAATCACAAGAGTACTTATAAGAGAGAAGCAGAAGGAGCAGAGTCAGAGAGAGATTGGGAGATGCTATTCTGCTGGCTTTGAAGATGGAAAATGGGGCTAATGAGCCAAGGAATGCAGGCAGCCTGTAGAAGCCAGAAAAGGAAAGGAATCAGAGTCTCCCCAAAGCCTTGAGAAGGAACAGAGTCCTGCTGACACCTTGATTTTAGCCCACTGAGACAGATTTTGGACTTCTAGTCTTCAGAATTGTAAAATAATAATTTTGTGTTGTTTTAAACCACCAAGTTTGTGAAAAGTTGGTACAACAGTCATAGGAAGTTAATATAGCAACTTTATGGGATATAAGATCAATATACAAAAATCACTTGTGTATCTATATACTGTTAATAAATAAACAAATTAAAATAAATAACAATAGTATTTATAATAGCTTCAAAAACTGTGAAATGCTTAGAGATAAATCTGACCAAATGAACAAATAAACAAAACACTTTCATGGTGAAAATTACAAAACGTTGCAGAGAAAGTTAAAGACCAAAATAAATGGAGAGATATACTCTGTTCCTGGGTCAAAAGACTCAATATTTTTTAAAATGTTAATTTTCCCCTAATTGTTTTATCAAGTCAATGCAATTCCAATCAAAAATAACCAAAGGAATATTTTGTAGAAATAAGCACTCTGATGTTAAAAGTAACATGGAAATACATACAACTTGTAATAGCCAAGACAACTTTGAAAGAGAGGAACAGGGGCTCACATGGGCCCCTTGGGAAGAGAGTGTTGTTTACAGTTGTCAGGGTTCCCCAAGAGAGACCTACATCAGTGGGTGGGCACAAACTGACAATGCCTCCAACAGGGCTTCCTGGATGGTTGCTATGCCTTAGGGTCCCCAGTTTGGTTTAGATTAGTACGCTATCCCATGTCCAGCCCAGGGCCATGCTCACTTATATAGTGGCCTGTGTTAGTCACCTTTTAAAGGATGCCAGAGGAGGAGGACAGTTTCACTGAGGTTACCATGGTTTGTGCTAGGAACAGAACAACAAATTGCTTGTCACTAAGTGATATTTTGTAGACTGATGAATCTGCCATGGATGCATAATGATTTAAAATCAAAACTCTTCAAGAACCAGCTTTTCAGAAAAACAACATATGCCTTACTTATCCCGAGGAAATGGCAGGAAAGTCCCCTTGGGAAGTGTCCCCATTTCCCTAGCATACTATCCAGAGCCCAAAACAGAGGGCATGGGATGTATGTAGGGGAGGAGGCATGTGTTGTCCTACTCTGCCCTTTCAGCTATATTGTCAGTCTAGTTTCTGCCTGGGTAACCATTTCTGCAGAGCCTAAAAACTGCTGGATCGATTGCCACTCAGTTTAAGGGAAGTTTGGAGGAGATATGACTTAAGGTATAGGCTCTGTAGAATGCATGAAAATCACTTTGGATTTCATGTATCCAGTGATTTTAAGAGACCTTGGACAGAGAGAAATGGGTGTGCCCAAATATGATTCCCCAATGGAAAGTGCCTAGGTTGGAACCTTCCTCTTACAAATGATGATTTTCTGTCCAGCCATGGTGTGGCCCCACACCCAGTGGTGGTTGAATGAGTGAGAATGACACCAGGATGGCCAAGAGGTCCATACTAACAACCATAGTGACACTTGCTGGTTATCTGCTATGTGCCAGCCCCAGACAGCCCTCTGCTTCTCTGCTCCTGATCTCAGTCTTGCTATGATAGCATCATTATCCTAACTTGAAAACTAAGTCCTCTGCACAAAGAGCCCTCAAACCTAGACTTGACTGAGCCCAAAAGAGGTCAGGGTCAGAAGGTCTGGGTCCAGGTGAGCCTGGCCTCAAGTCTCTATCGGATTTTTATGTCTGGTTTGTGTGACTGAGTGCTTTCCCAGAAGCCATCCTCCCCAGTGGCCTGGAACCCTCACAGTAGCAGGCAGAGATATCTGGCTGGCTCACCAGTCTCCCAGAGTCCAGCCTGACATCTGGCACATAGCAGAGGTTCACTGTTCAATGAGTGAACAAGCTGCACTTTCCTCATGTATACAGTAGCATAATGATTTCTGAGATGCTACCTCACAGTGCTATGTCCTGATATCTGTGCAGTAATGATATTGAAGATAAGGTGTCCTCATAATTGTAATTTTTGCACACACTGTAATATATGTCACATACAAAGCCTATATCAGGACTGAGCACAGCATAGTCATTTAATAAATTCCTGTTACTGCACATCCACTAGAATGGTACCAAAGACCTATTTAAAAGACCAACAATAACAACTGTTGGCAAGAATGGAAGGCAACTGGAATCTTCATACATTGCTGGTGGGAATGTAAAATGAGACACTTTGGGAAACAATTTTACAGTTTTTATAAAGTTAAATATAAAGTTACCATATGACCCAGAAATTCCACTCTTAGGTATTTACCCAAATGAAATAAAAACTTATATCCACACAAAGTCTTGTACTCAAACGTGCACAATAGCATTATTCATATTACCCCCAGGTTGGAAAAACCCAAATGTTCATCAACAGGTGAATGGATAACGAAATGTGGTAGGTACACTGGAATGAAAAAAGTGAACCACTGATACACTCTTCAACATAGATGGACCTCAAAAATATTACGCTGCATGAAAGAAGCCAGACAAAAATACAAACTGCATGATTCCATCTATGTGAAACTCTCAAAGAGGTGAATCTAATCTATTGTAATAGAAATCAGATTACTGACTATATCAAGGAATGGGGTAATGAAAGGGAAGGGGTAAGAGGAAAGGGGGTAAGGAATAAGTTCCATATCTTGCGCTGAGTCGTACTTATACACGTTTATAAATATGTAGACATTCATTTCCATATATAAACATGCACTTAACATTTGTATACTTCAGTGTATGTAAGCTATACCTCAATAACTTTTTCTAACTCAAATAAAAGGAAACCTATGTTCCCAAGCAAATCCAGGGAGATGTGCAGTACAACAAACACAGTTTAATTGTGTTTATTATGTGCCAGGCAATATATTAAGTGCTTTACATAAATTAGCTCAATTTAATTCTCACAACAACCTTATGAGGAAGATACCGTTATTATTCCCATGTTACACATGCAGAAACTGAGGCTTGTGGAAGTTAAGTAACCTGGCCAGTGTCACAGAGCTAATAATGGAGATCTAATGGAGATTTGAACTTGGATCTGCGTGGCATCAAAGTTCTTAAGCACAAAACGAATTTGCTACGCAAAAGCTCTCTCTGGGCTTTGGGAATGAGTTAGTGCTAATATGGTGAGCATTCCAGAGGAGGTTGACCAGAGGGCTGAGGCCCCAGAGGGCCTTGGGAAATGGGTGAAGAGGAGACTCTGTCACTGCTGCCGGTCCCAGCAGAACTGAGGCCAGAGAGGCAGACTTTAGCTCAATCAAAACAAAAGCTAATAGCTGAGTGCCTCTCACTGGAGCATGATGCTTGGGGTGGTGAGCAACCTGTTACCGCTGGGTTGGTCATTTCATAGAGACTTTGGAGAGTCCCACAGTTGGAGACTTCCCACAGCATGGTGCCGGTGGTTAAGAAACAGGTCTATGTTCAATCTAGGCTTTGTTTCCTCTACCTGGGTAAACTTTGGTAAGTACCACAGCTCTTCTGAAGCCAGTTTTCCATCTGCAAAGTGGAAATTCCAATAGTGCCTTCCTGCTGTGAGAATTAATGGAGATCATACATGTAGAAAGCTTAGCTCAGTGCCTGGCACACGGAAAGCACTAAATAAAAATGACCTGTGCTGTCATTGTCTGGACTAGGTGATGTTGGAATAGGATCTAAATCTAAAACTCAGTAACTTTGCAACAAAACAATGGCTGATCACTTTTTAAAAAAAAAGGATCGTAGAAGGTTTTCTGGATTCTAAGCAGCTTTGACTTTGTCTTCAGCGCATGCCTACAAGAGGCCAATGACACAGTCACATCTTCATTTGTACAAGCGCCCCCTGGCTGGAGTGTACAAAGTAGTTTGAAAGGGGAAATGTGGAGGCAGGGAGACAGGTTCAGAGGCTGTTGCAGTTGTCCAGGCAAGCGTTATTAGGGATTGACTTACTGGGGATGGAGAGAAAGGACAGACAGCCAGAACCGTGGCTGCATCTGGAAAGGTGGAGGTGTTCCCCTCATTGACATGCATGAAGGCTAAGAACATCCCAATAGGCACTAAGGAATCAGATTGGGGTTTCAGGCTCCTTCCTTGCATCAGCATGCCAAGGAGTTAGCCAGAAATGGTGGAGTAGGAACACAATCAGAAGTGACAGGTCTCCGTCGGCAGGGCCCTGCACTACCCACTGAGGCTTTAATCATAATCAATTGATTCTATATGGCTGCCAAGCGGTCTGTCCATTCAGGGCCACAAGATTTCAATACAAACCTGAAGACTCTGCACAGCTGATCTCTCCAGCATATCCAATACACTCAGGGGCAAATGCAGAGGAGGAAGACTGACCCCAAGCAGCCTCAGGCTGTTGTGAAGTTGAGAGAAACACAGCACAGATCCCTAAGTACTTCTGTGGGCACAGGGCTTTAAAATTTATGAAGCAGGATCATGTCTGTTATCCTGGGAGTCTAGACAAGCACTCCTCCCACTACTTCAGGAGCTCGGGTTCCAGGCTCGCCTGGGTCCTGAGGTGGAGTAGAGCAGATAGGCCTGAACTCGTCTGGCTGTGTGGAACCCTCATTACTGGGCACATTCTGGGTGCTGGGCCTGTGCTGGGCACTCAGGAGGCTCATCCTGCCCTCCAGGAATGCCCAACCAGTAGGGTACCTTTAATGCCACAGATGCTTTTGTCCATCTCCACTAAGTGCCTATGATCCCTGGGACCCCTTCCCCAGGCTTGATTTTGCCCTTCCCCCAGGCACCACTTCTTTTCTCCTTGAGGCTCCTTCTCTGCTGCCAGGCCTGCCTGGGATGAGGTCTCTTTTTCTGGATACTTTATTTTTCCCAATTATTACATCTTTTGACAATATTTGATACATACAGAAAAATAAAATAATGCTTTGAGGCATAATAGTGAAACAAACCCTAGTCAACTGACCACCCAGACCAAGAGCAAGAGCATCCCAGACAGCACTGCAAGCTTCTGTGTGGCTCTTCCCTATCTCACCCCAGCCTCCTTCCCCATAACAGTGACCACAGCACCAAACTTTGAGTTTATCAGGCCCTTGTCTCCTCTTTTCTAAGTTTTGAAATATATGTTATGTACCCCTATAGAACGTATTGTTTACTTTTACTTGCCTACTTTCTAAAAATGTTATGAAACTCAATATAATACACCATATTAATAGAATAAACAACAAAAACCACATGATCTTCTTAGTAAACACAGAAAAACCATTTGACAAAATCTAACAGTCTTTCCCAATAAAAACGCTTAACAAAGAGTAGAAGGAAACTTCCTCAACCTGATCAAGAATTCTACGAAAAAAAGAAAACACAGCTGTGTGCCTAATGATGAAAAATTGAAAACTTTCCCCTAAGATGAGGAGCAAGATAAGGAATTTCATTCTCACCACTTCTATTCAACATTGTACTGGAAGTTCTAACCAGGGCAATTAGGTAAGGAAATGAAATAAAAGGCATTAAGATTGGAAAGAAAGAAATATAACTATCTCTGTTTGCAAATTCTAGAGAATCCACAAAATATACTATTTGAGCTAATAAATGAATTCAGAAAAATTGCAGGATACAAGATCGGCAAACACTAAAATCAGTTGCCTTTCTCTACAATAGCAATGAACAATCCAAAAATGAAATTGAGAAAAAAATTGCGTTTACAATAGCATCAAAAAGAATTAAATACCTAGAAATAAATTTAACAAAAGAAGGGTAAAACTTACACTCTGAAAACTACAAAATAGTCATCTATGTGAGGGTAGTGGAAGTGGAGACAAGTAGAAAAGACTGAGATAGATTTTTAAATTGTTTTTTCACTCTTTTTTGGTGATAAAATATGTATACCATAAAATTTGCCAAACCATTTTTAAGTGTACAATTCAGTGGCATTAATTATATTTACAATGTTGTGAAATCATTACCACTATTCCCAAAACCTTCATCAGCCCAAACGGGAACTTTGTATCCATTACATAATAACTCCCCATTTTCCCCTCCTTCCAGCCCCTGGCAACCTCTAATCTAATTTCTGTCTTTATGAATTTGCCTATTCTAGATATTTCATGTAAGCGGAATCATGTAACGTGTGTCCATTTGAGTCTGACTTTAACTTAGCATAATATTTTTAGGATTTATCCATATTATAGCATGTATCAGAATTTCATTCATTTCTATGCCTAAATAATATTCTGTTGTATGTATATATCATATTTTACTTATCCATTCATCTGTCGATGGATGCTTGGATTGTTTCCATTTTATGGCAACTGTTAATAATCCTGCAGTGAAATTGGACTACTAGTATCTGTTTGAGTTCCTATCTTCAATTCTTTTGGATGTATATCTAGGAGTGGAATTTCTGGGTCATATGGTAATTCTAGTTTAGCTTTTTTAGGGACTACCAAAATGTTTTATATAGCAACTGCACCAAGTTACATTCCCACTAGCAATGCACCAGTGTCTCAACTTCTCCTCATTCTCACCAACACTTCTTATTTTCCTTTTTTCAAAAAAAATCATAGCCATTCTAGCAGGTGCAAAGTGATATCTCATAGAGATTTTGATTTGCATTTCCCTAATGACTAAAGGTAATGAGCATGTTTTCATGTGCTCATTAGCCTTTTGTATATCTACTTTGAGTAAACGCCTATTCAATTCCTTTGCCAATTTTTTTTTCATTTGAGGAAGATTAGCCCTGAGCCAACATCCATGCCCATCTTCCTCTACTTTATATGTGGGATGCCTGCCACAGCATGGCTTGATAAGCGGAGTGTAGGTCCACACCTGGGATCCAAACTGGCAAACCCCAGGCCACCAAAGCGGAGCATGCAAACTTAACTGCTACACCACTGGGCTGACCCCAGTCCTTTGCCAATTTTTAAGGGGGTTTCTCTCTCTTTGTTGTTGAATTGTAAAGGTCATTTCTATATTATATATATAAACTCTTATTAGATGTAAAATTCACAAATATTTTCTATCATTCTGTGTTGTCTTTTTATTTTCATCATAATGTACATTGATGCATAAAAGTTTAGTTTTGATAAAGTCCAATTTATCTATTTTTGTTATTGTTATTGCTTGTGATTTTTGTATCATATCTAAGAATTCATTGCCAAATCGGGGATCATGAAGATTTACCCCTACGTTTTCTTCTAAGAGTGTTATGATTTAGCTCTTGTCATTGATCCCTTTTGAGTTAATTTTTGTATAAAGTGTGAGATATGGGTCCAATTTCATTTTGTGTGTATGTGTGTGAGGGAGATTAACCCTAAGCTAACATCTATCACCAATCTTCCTCTTTTTGCAGTCAAGGTATCATGGGGGTGAGGGCCGGGGGGGGGGGGGCACTGATGTTTCCTGTGTTATAATCCGTCCTATTGCCAGTTCTGAGAGCGGACAGGGAATAGGTTCTGGGCTGAGGACAGAAGCAGCCGTGGGAAGAGTAATGACCCCTAGGGTAGAGGGAGCCATAGTGGAGCCTCCAAGATGGTAGCCAGCTTTTCACAGGGCCTTTTCTTCTTGGGCTTGGGAGTGGGGAGATCATGGAGTTAGAGGATGTTGCTGCTGCTCACCACTCTGCCTCAGTGGCCCCATTATATCCCAGGGGTACATAGCCCCCTTGACGTCTGTGTTAATTTAGTAGTTCAATTCATTCATTCTGTGAGTAGTGACTGAGTGCCTATTCTGTGCCAGCACACTGCTCGGCACTAAGGCCACAGTAGGCAGCAAGTCAGACAATGCCCCTGCCCTCATGGAGCGGGCAGTGCAGCGAGGAGCACTTCCATAGCATGCTAAGTGCTAGGAGGGAAACTATGCTCTGACAGAGAATAAAGGGGAACAGGAGTGGTTAAATAGTATGGTCTCGTGATCAAGAAGTCTCCCCAAGGAGGTAAAATTTGGGCTGAGACTTGAAGTATGAGAAGTAATTAGCCATGTGAGAAGTTGGGAGAAGAACATTCCAGGCAAAGGCAATAATATGTTCTAAGGCCGTGAGGAGGAAAAGAGCTTCACTTATTCAAGACAAGAATAAACAAATAAGATATGTGCTTCACCAGCTCTGGGGCTCTGATTGAGGGGGAAACATAGACTGAGACAGACTGTTCACAGCCTTGGGATCCTGCAGCCGCTGCGAATCTCAGCACCCCAACCACACACACCACTCCTGGACTCCCTCCCTTCCGTCTCCCACTGTAGGACAGAGAGCTTCAGCATTCCCCCTCTCTTCTTTCTCAGGATTGCACTGCAGCCCTGGCAACCAGCTGCGCCAGGCCTCCTGCAGCACACCCAGTCCTGTCTCTTGCCTCTCTTCCTGGATGGGGCTGTGTGCTTTGGCCTTGCAGAAGGAGACTGGGTCTACTAATAGAAAGCCTCAGAAGTGTGGGGTGAGAAGAGGCAGAAAGAACTTCCACATATTGGAGAAGAGTCTCTATTTGAATCTGGGTTTCCCTGTCCGTGATACATACTGTATCTATGGACAGAGCTGACACATCTCAAGAGTGATATTGGACCTACCATGATGCGTATACTGTACTTGGAAACTCTCCCATGTTTGCTATGTCAATTTGCAGAGATCCAAGTCTGACTCCTGAGGGCCCATGGAATCGATAAAGACCTCCCTTTGCTGATGGCCACCAGAATTCCAACCACTGACAGGAGACAGGCACACTGAACAACTGAACATTTTTTTTTCTTTTTTTTCTTGAGGAATATCAGCCCTGAGCTAACCACTGCCAATCCTCCTCTTTTTGCTGAGGAAGACCGGCTCTAGCTAGCATTCATGACCATCTTCCTCTACTTTTTGTTATACGTGGGACGCCTACCACAGCATGGCTTTTTGCCAAGCAGTGCCATATCCACACCCGGGATCCGAACCGGCAAACCCTGGGCCGCTGAGAAGCGGAACATGCGAACTTAACCACTGTGCCACCTGGCCGACCCCACACTGAACATTTTGACTCACCCAGGTATCCCTCCATACCACCATCTCTACCGTTTTTCTCCTTTCCCTCCCACCTCTTCATCATCATGCAGTGAAAGAGTACTGGGCCAGGAGTCTAGAAACTCAAGCTGTAGCCCTGGCTTTGCCCACTGACCAACTGACTAGCTTTGTGACTAGGCAAGGCATTTCAATACATTCATTGAGCAATTGCTATGAGCCAAACACTAAGCTGACATCTCTAGGCTTCAATTTCTTACTCTGTAAAAATGAGAGCAATATTACCCACTTTATCAGGTTATCAATGATGTTATATTAATACCAGTTTACAAAGTGTTTGAAAATTCCCACCCACTCTGCAATATGAGAACTTAAAATTGTAAATTTTATTCTTATCACTGCTTTAGCTGCACCACCCAGATGTTTTTAATCAATTGTATTAAGGAATGATTTACATAAAATGCACCCCCCTAAAGTGATGAGAGCTTGATGAGGTCCACCAAATGCATACATGACTACAGCCACAAAAAAATCAAGATATAGAAGCTTCCCATCACCCCAGAATGTTCTTTCCTGCTCCTTTGGAATAAATCTCTCACTTACTTCAACTCTTGGCAAGTGTCTATCTCCTTTCTGTAACTATACAGTAGTTATGATTTTCTGAGGATTTCACACAAATGGAATCATAGAGTAAGTAGTCTTTTGTGTTTTGTTTCTTTCACTCAGCATAATGTTGATTGATCCAGTTGTTGTTGATATATCAGTAGTCTGTTCCTTCATATTACCGAGTAGTATCCCATATTCTAGATATGCCAAATTTTGTTTTTCCAAGCACCAATTGATGGGCAGCCTATCACCTCCAGTTTTTGCTATTATAAATAATGCTTCTATGAACATTCACAAACAAGTTTTTGTGTAGACTTAAGTTTTCATTTTTCTTTTTTTTTTTTAAGATTTTTTGTTTTTTTCCTTTTTCTCCCCAAAGCCCCCCAGTACATAGTTGTATATTCTTCGTTGTGGGTCCTTCTAGTTGTGGCATGTGGGATGCTGCCTCAGCGTGGTTTGATGAGCAGTGCCATGTCCGCGCCCAGGATTCGAACCAACGAAACACTGGGCTGCCTGCAGTGGAACACGTGAATTTAACCACTCGGCCACGGGGCCAGCCCCATCATTTTTCTTGAGTAAATACTTAGAACTGGAATTTCTGGTTCACATAGTATGTATATGAATACACTAATTTTTAACAAATCTACTGACCTGTTGCTAGACATGCGAGTTGTTTCCTGTCTTCAGCTCTTGTGAATAAAAGTGCTATGAACATTTATCTGGGCATATGTTTTGATTTCTCTTTGGTAAACACCTACAAGTAAAATTGCTGACTCTTATAATAAATGTATGCTAAACATTATGAGAAAGTGCCGAGCTGTTTTCCAAAGTGCCTATCCCATTTACATTTTCACTTACAACGCATGAAAGTTCTCGTTGGTCCACGTTCTCAACAGGACTTGGTGTGTCCTGTCTTGGTATCCTCAGTCTCTTTTTTTATTTTAGTCATTCTTTTGGCTCTGTAGTGGTATCTTGTAATTTTAATTTGAATTTTCCTAATGACTAATGACATTGAGCATCTTTTTAAGTATTTATAGATTATTCATATATCTTCTTTCATGAAATGAGCTGTTCAAATCTTTTACTCTTTTATAATTGGATTGTTTTTCTTGTTATTACTGAATTACAAGAATTCTTTATAGTCTCTGAATACAAGTCCTGCATCAAGTGCTGTGAATATCTCCTCCCACTCTGTAACTTATCTTTTCATTCTCTAAACAATGTTTTTCAAAGAGCAGACAGTTTTAATTTTGATGAAGTCCAAATTATCCATTTTTCATGGTTTATGGGTTTTGTGTCCTAATTAAGAAAATTTTGCTTAACCTAGAGTCAAAAAGATTTTCTTGTAAGTTTCATAATTTCAGCTATTATGTTAAAGTCTATGATCCATGTCAGGTTAATATTTGTGACTAGCATGAGGTAAGTGTCAAGCTTAAATCTTTCTATATTCAATATCCAATTGTTCTGGCACCATTTGTTGAAAAATTTACCCTCTTTTCAATTAAGTTACCTTAGCATCTTTGTCAATAATCAATATATCTATTTTTGAGTTCTCTATTGTGATACTGTGATTTATAATAAGAATTATATATTTGGCTTCATCCCTATTCCTGGCACAGAACTCCTAAACCCCCTGGAATTTCCTAAGTGGTGAAAGAAATAAAGATGTTTGTTATTCATAGCAAGTCCCTTTCAACACATCTGAGCTTTTGTTAATGAGGTGACTTTTAAAAAGCCCCTAAGGATTGGGGCTATTTGCCAGGGAAGCCAATCATGTGATTAGAGAGTTGGGAACTTTCATCCCCACCTCCTGACTTCCAGGGAGGGGAGGGGCTAGAAGTTGAATTAATCACCAATGACCAATGATTTAATCAATCATCCCTTTGTAATGAAGCCTCCAAAAAAAACCCCAGAAAGATGGGGATTGGAGAACTTCCTGGTTACTGAACACATGGAGGTGCTGGGAGGGTGGCACACCTTTAAAGAACACTGACGCTCCAGGCCCCTTCCCCCTATACCTTGCCCTAAGGATCTATTCCATCTGTCTGTTCACTTGTACCCTTTGAAATGTCTTTTGTAATAAATCAGCAATAGCAAGTAGACTGTTTTCCTGAGTTCTATGAACCATTCTAATAAATGATCAAACACATGGGGGGGGGGGGGGTGTTGGAACCTCTGATTTATAGCCAGTTGGTCAGAAACACAGATGACAACTTGAACTTGCAATTGATGTCTGAAGTGGGGGAAGTCTTATGAGACTAAGCTCTTAACCTGTGGGATCTGATGCTATCTCCAGGTAGACAATGTCAGAATTGCATAAAATTGTAGAACACCTAGCTGGTATCCAGAGAATCAGAGAATTGCTTGGTGTGGGAAATCCCACACACATTTTGGTGGCCAAGTGTAGAGTGTTCTGTTGTTCTGGGTGTGAATAGAGTGTGAAGGTGTTTTTACTTTACATTTATTCTGTTCCACTGATCTATGCACCTATCCTTTCACCAGTCCACACTAAATTTATTAAGGTAGCTTTATGGTAAGTCTTAAAATTAGGTAGTATAAGTCCACCAGCTTTGCTCTTATTTTTCAGGATTGTTTTACATATTCAAAATATTTTGCATTTCTCTATATATTTTAGACTAAACTGGTCGATTTCTACAAAGATGTCCTGCAGGAATTTTGATTGGAATTTCATTGAATCTATAGATCACATTGGCAGCAATTGGCACCTTTTTTAAATTGTATATGTTTAAGATGTACAACTTGATGCTTTAATATATGTATACATTATGAAATAATCACTAGAATCAAGCTAATTAACATATCCATAAATTCAACTCAAAGTGGATTAAAGTCTTAAATGTAAGACTTGAAACTGTAAAACTCCTAGAAGAAAACATAGGGGAAAAGCTCCTTGACACTGCTCTCGGCAATGATTCTTTTGGTATAGCACCAAAGGCACAGGCATCAAAAGCAAAATTAACAAGTGGGACTACATAAAACTAAAAAGCTTCTGCACAGCAAAGGAAACAAGCAACATATTTAAAAAGCAACCTACATAATAGGATAAAATATTTGCAAACCATATATTTCATAAGGGGTTAATATCCAAAATATATAAGGAACTCCTACAACTCAATAGCCAAACAAACAAATAACTCAATTTAAAAATAAACAAAGGACCTGAATAGACAGTTCTCAAAAGAAGACATACAAATGGCTAAGAGGTATATGAAAAGGTGCTCCATATCAGTAATCATCAGGGAAATGCAAATCAAAACCACAATGAGATATCATCCCACAATTGTTAGGATGGCTATTATTTAAAAAACTAAAGGATGTGGAGAAAAGGGGTCCCTGGGACATTGTTGGTGGAAGTGTAAATTGGTGTAGGCATTATGGAAAACATTATGGAGACTCCTCAAAAAATTAAAAATAGAACTACCATATGACCTGGCTATCCCACTTGTAGATATTTATACAGAAGAATTGAAATCAGGATCTCAAACAGATACCTATAGGGCCAGCTCTGGTAACCTTCTGGTAACCTGGTGGTTAAGTTTAGTATGCTCTGCTTCAGAGGCCTGGGTTCACTTCCTGGGGGTGGACCTACTCTGTTAGCAGCCATGCTGCCCTGGTGGCCCACATACTGAAAAATAAAGGAAGATTGGCATGGATGTTAGCTCAGGGTGAATCTTCCTCAGCCAAAAAAAAAAAAGAGAGATACCTATACTCTCATGTTCATTGCAGCAATATTCACAATAGCCAAGATAAAGAAACAGCGTAAACGTCCATTGATGGATGAATGGATTTAAACAAGTCATACATACATACAACGGAATATTATTTAGCCTTAAAAAAAAAAAAAGAAAAGTCTGCCATTTGTGAATACATGGATGGACCTGGATGGCATTATGCAAAGTGAAGTAAGCCAGACCCAGAAAAACAAGTACTATATAATCCTACATTTGTGGAATCTAAAGTCATCAAACTCATAGAAGCAGAGAGTAGAATGGTGGTTACTAGGGATTGGGAGGATGGGAAAATGGAGGGATGTTGGTCAAAGGGTACAAACTTTCAGTTATACAGGATAAGTTCTGGAGATGTAACATGTAGCGTGGTGACTATAGGTAACAATACTGTACTGTTAAAATTTATTAGAAGGATAGATTATAAGTGTCCTCACCAAACGAAAAAAATGGTAACTGTATAGGGTGATGGCAAGTTGCCATCTTAACAGTGTTGTCTTCTAATTCATGAACACAGTATATTTCTCCATTTATTTAGATCTTTAATTTCATTCAGTAGTAGGGTTTTTTATTTTTGTTTTTTGTTTGCTTTTTAGTTTTCATAAGCCTTAGTTTGCATAAGCCTTACATATATTTTGTTAAAATTCTCCCTGAGTATTTATGGTTTCGGATGCTATTGCATATTGCACAGACATATGTTTTTGTAAGTTCAGTGTCCAATTGTTTCTTGATTATATATAAAAATACAATTGGTTTTTATATAATGGCTTTGTAGTCCCTGAACCTTATTAAACTCCCTTGTTAGATCTAGTAGCTTTTTTGAGGATTGTCTAGGATTTTCTACGTAGATGATCACGTCATCTGTGAATAAGCAGTGTTTTATATCTTCCTTTCAAATATGTATGCCTTATATTTCTTTTTTGAGTCAATAAGCATTGCCTAGAATCTCCAATTCAATGTTAAATAGAAGTGGCAAGGGACATCCTTGTCTTGTTTTTGATGTTAGGGGGAGAGGATTCCGTGTTTTATCATTAAGTACAATGTCAGCTGTATGTTTTTTACAGATTTTTATCAGAGTGAGGAAGTTCCCTTCTATTCCTAGTTACCTGAGTTTTTTTAAAATTTTTATCATGAATAGGTTTTAAACCGCATCAAATTAATTTTCTGTATCTATTTAAATGATCATATATTTTTCCTTTTTACTCCATAATATGGATTGATATTCAAATATTAAGCTAACCTTGTATTCCCAGATGAACCCCACTTGATCATGACATATCATCTTTTTAAATATATTACTCTATTTGATTTAATATTTTGTTAAGGATTTTGAGTCTATGGTCATGAGAGCTATTGGTCTATAGTTCTGTTTTCTTATAATGTTTTCACTTATAGAATCAGGTTAATGCTGAGTTTATAAAAAGTCTTAGGAAGTGTTTCCTCTTCCACTATTTTCTGAGAGTTTGTGTAGCATTTGCATTAATTCTCCCTTGAGTATTCAATAGAATTCACTAATGAAACATCTGGGCTAGGAGTTTTCTTAGTGGGAAGGTTTTTAATTATGAATTTAACTCATTTAATTAACATAAGGTTATGCATATTTTCTATTGCCTTTTGCTCCATTTTTGTAATATCTATCTGTCGAAAACTTTGATTAAGTTGTTGAACTTATTGGCATGAAGTTGTTCATAATATTCTTTGACTATCCTGTTAATATTTGGAGGATCTATAGTAGTCACCTTTTTCATTCTGATATTACTAACTTAGGTCTTATGTCATTTTTCTTGATCAGTCTAGCTAGAATTTCATCAATTTTATTGATATTTTAAAGAATCACCTTTCGGTTTCACTGATATTTTTCTGTTTTGTGTCCATTTTCTAATTCATCGATTTTCACTCTTATCTTTAGTATTTTCTTCCTTATATATGTACTCTGGGTTTAATACACTCTCCCCACCTCCTTCTCTTTCTTCCTCTTCTCTTCTTGAAGTATAAGTTAAAACATTGATTTTAGACCCTTCTTCTTTGCTAATATAAGTTTTTGAAGCTACACATTTCCCTGTCAGCATTGCTTTAGTCATATCCCACATTTATTAATATGCTATATTTTTATCATTTAGTCCAAAATGTTTTATAATTCCTTATGTGATTTTTTCCATTGTCTCATGGGTTACTGAAGAGTGGTTGTTTAATTTCCCAGTATTTAAGGATTTTTAAGGTCTCTTTTAGTTGTTGATTTTTAGTTCAATTCCATTATGGTCAGAGAAGACACTCTGAAATTTATTTAGACTTGATTTGCACATGTCCCGGCATATGGTCTTTCTTAGCAAACATACAATGTATCCTTGAGCAAAGTGTATATTCTACAGTTGTTGGCGAGTCTATCCTAGATGCATACAAATTAAAGATTATTATGTCTTCTTGATTAATTGACAATGTTACTGTTGTGAATATCCCTCTTTTTTATGGAAATTCTTCTTATGTTTAAGCCTACTTTGATAGTAATATAGCCACCCTAGCTTTTTTATGTTTATTAGTTGCATGGTTTATCTTTTTCTGCCCTCTTACATTCAACCAATCTGTGTCTTCACATTGAAACTGTTTCTTGTAGATAGCATATAGTTGGGTTTTTCATTTTTATCTACTGTTACAATTTCTTACCTTTATGTGGAGTTTTTCGACTATTTACATTCAAAGCATTATTAATAAGATTATGTGTAAGTATATCATATTGTTATCTGTTTTCTATTTGTCCCATCTGTTCTTTCTTCCTCTAAACCCTCTCTCCTGCATTTTGTGGGTTATTTTTTAACATTCCATGACATCTCCATTATTGGCTTCTTTTTCAACATTTTATTGTGAATTTTTTAAAATTTACAGTAAAGTAGAAATAATTTCACAATGAACACACATATAACCACCACCTAGTTTCTACCATTATGATATTACTATAATTACTTTATCACATACCTATCCATCCATCTATTCCTCCCTCAATCCATTAGTCAATCCATGTTCTTTTGGTGCATTGCAGAATCAATTACAGATATCAGTACACTTCCCACTAAATACTTCAGCAGCCATATCAACTAAAATTTGATAGTGCCTCACAGCTTTTTATTTTTTACATAAATTTATATGAAATGGTAGGCTCAAATCTTAAGTATTCATTATCCGAGTTTTAACAAATGAATACACCTAAATAACATGAATGCATATAAAAATGCAGAATATTATTATCTTCCCAGAAAGTTTCCTCATGCCTCTTCGTAGTTAATTTCCACATTACTCATGCATATTTTATTTTTTCTGCTATAAATTTATTTTGCTTGAGAACTTTACATAATAGGAAGCCTATAATATGTACTCTTTCATGTAAGACTTCTTTCACCCAGCATACTATTTTTGAGATTAATCCGAATCATTTCACATATCAGCAATTCATTTCTTTTTGTTTCTGAGTAGTATTCCATTGTTTGACCACACCACAGCTTTTAATCCATTCTCACTTTGAAGGACACCTGGTTGTTTTTAATTTTTAGCAGTTACGAGTAAAACTGCTATTAACAATTTTGTGCAAGTGTTTCAGTAGACAAATACTTTAAATTTTCTTGGGTAGATTCCTAGAAGCTGAATTACTGAATCACTAGGCAGGTGTTTTGTTTAGTCTTGTGAGAAGCTGTTAAATCTTTTTTCCAAAATAGTTGTATAATTTTGCATTCCAACCAACAATGCATGACATTGCTGGTTGTTCCACATTCTTGCCAGCATTTGGTGGTGTATCAGTCTTTTTAGTCTAGCCATTCTGGTGGATGTGTATCTTATTGTGGTTTTAATTTGCATTTGCCTGACTGCAGATGTTGTTGAATAATTTTTCATGTGCCTTTTGGTCATTCATATATCTTCTTTTGTGAAGTGAGTGCTCAAATATTTTGTTCTTCACACAGTTGGGTTGCTTGTCTTCTTGCTTTGTAGGATTATTCCATACATACTGGCTATCAGACCTTTATCAGATAGTTGTTTTTGAATATATTTTACTTATGTGGCTTGCATACTTATTTTCTTCTTGGTTTCTTTTGATGATCAAAATATTTTAATTTGGATGACATCTGATTCATGATTTTTTTCACCTTTTAGGGTACTGCTTTCTGTGATGTCTATAAGAAACATTTGCCTACCTCCAAGTCACAAAGATGTTTTTCTTTGCTTTCTTCTAAAAGCTTAAGAGTTTTAGCTTTTTCATTTAGGTTAATAATCCATTTCAAGTTAAGTTTTACGTATGATGTCAGGTAGATGGTTGAAGCTCATTTTTTCACATATGGCTATCCAGTTATATTAGCACCATTTGTGGAAAAAATGCCTTTCCTCTCCCTCACTGGACTGCTTTGGGAATGTAAGATAAAGTCAAATGTCATTATAGTGTGGGTCTATTTCTGGACACTCAATTCTGCTCCTTTGGTCTATTTGTTACCCTTTATGCCAGTACCAAACTTTTATGGTTGCCATAGCCTTTATGGTAAGTCTATAAATCAGGTCACAGAACTACTCCAAATTTGTTTTTATCAAGATTTCTATAGCTATGCAACACCCTTTGTATTTCCATACATGTTTTAGAATCAGCTTGTCGTTTCTATACAAAAGTCATGATGGGATTTCAATTGGAATTGCACTGAATCTATAAATCAATTTTGGGAAAGTTGACGTTTTAACAATATTGAGTCTTCCATTCCATAAAATGGTCTATATCTCCAATTATTTAGTCTTCATCAATATTTTTCTCATATTCAGAATAGTGGTCTTTTATATTTTTGTTAAAATTACTCCTATTTTATGTTTTTGATACTATTATAAATGGAATTTTCAAATTTCATGTTTTGTATATTAACTTTATATCCAGTGGCATTGCTAAATTCACTTGTTACTTAAAATAGATGCTTTGTAGATTCCGTGGTATTGCCTACATTAACAACCATGCCATCCTCAAAAATAGACAGTTTTACTTCTTCCTTTCCAAATATTTTGCCTTTTATTTTTTCTCTTTTTTAAAAATTGCGCTGGTTAGGACTGCCAGTACAAAGTTGTATAAAAGTGGAGAGCACAAAAAACTTTTCTTTTTCCTGATCTTACGTTGAAAGCATTCAATACTTCACCATAAATATGATACTGGTTGTAGGTTTTTCACTTATGTCTTGTGTCAGATTTAAGATGATCCTATGGAATATAAATTTTCTGAGAGTTTTTTTTTTTGAGGTTGGCACTGGAGCTAACATCTGTTGCCAATCTTTGTTTTTTCTTCTTCTTCTTCTCCCCAAAGCCCCCCCCAGTACATACTTGTATATTCTAGTTGCAGGTCTAGTTGTGCTGTTTGGGACGCCATCTCAGCATGGCCGGGCGAGTTATGCTAGGTCCACGCCCAGGATCTAAACTGGCGAAACTCTGGGTGGCTGAAGCAGAGCATGCAAACTTAACCACTGGGCCATGGGGCCCGCTCCTTCTGAGAGTTTTTATCAAGAATGGGTCCTGGATTTTGTCAAATACTTTTTCTGTGTCTATTGAAATGATAATATGTTTGTTATTCTTTTTCTGTTAACGTTGTGGATTATATTGATTACTTTTCAAGTATTAAACCAATCTTGCCTCCCAAGGATAAACTATACTTGATTATGATGTATTATCATTTTTATATATTATTAGATTAAATGATCTAATATTGAGTGTGTATTTTAAAATCTAAGTTCATGAGGAATATTGTTCTGTAATTTTTGGTTATGGTTTCTCTCATATTTTGACATCAGGGTTATGCCAGCCTTATAAAACAAATCTGGAATTGTTTTTTCTTCCTCTATTTTCTGAGGGAGTTTGTGTAAGAAAGGTGCCATTTCTTCCTTAAATGATTGATAGTATTCACCAGAGAAACCATCTGGACTTGGAGTTTTCTTTGCATAAATGTTTTGATAATTAATTTAATTTCTTTAATAGATATAAGGCTATGCAGATCTTACATTTTGTCTCGTGTAATTTTGGTAAGTCGTATTTCTCAAATAACATGTCTATTTCATATGTTTTCAAATTGTTTGCATAAATTTGTTCAAAACATTCTATTATTATCTGTTAATGTCTATTAGACCTGTAGTGATAAGCCCACATTCACCCCAATATTAGTAACTTCTTTACTTTCCCTTCTTAATTAGTCAAAATAGAGATTAAACAATTCTATTGATATTTTAAAAGAATCAGCTTTGACATGGTTGATTTTCTGTGTGTTTTGTTTCCTTTTCGTGTCCTTTCTTCTACTCATTTTGGGTTTGCTTTGTTCTTCTTTTTAGAGCTTCCTTAAAATGAAACCTTAGATTATTGTATTTTGTCTCTTTTAATGTCTAACTAATATAAGCATACAATGCCATACATTTCCTCTAAGCACTGCTTTAGTTGCATGACTCAAATTTTGATATCTTGTATTTCATTATCATTTAGAATTCAAAATAAATTCTAATTCCTCTTGTGATTTCAAAGTGGTTGATATGCTGTTCATATAATCTATATCTTCACTGATCTTTTAGTCTAGTTATTCTATCAATTGTTGAGAAAAGACTTAAAATCTTCAACAATGATAGTGGATATGTCTGTTTCTTCCTTTAATTCTGTTGATATCTGCTTCACATACTTTGAAACTCCTGTATTAAGTGCATATACATTTATGATTGTTGTGTCTTTCTGATGCATTGAGCCTTTTATCATTATGAAATATTACTCTTTACCTCTGGTAATACTCTTTATCTTAAAGTTTATTTTGGTATTAATATAGCAACATCATCCTTCTTTTGGTTACTG
Organism: Equus przewalskii; assembly: GCF_037783145.1. Taxonomy (NCBI): domain Eukaryota; kingdom Metazoa; phylum Chordata; class Mammalia; order Perissodactyla; family Equidae; genus Equus; species Equus przewalskii. Next base: position 121,317,687 of record NC_091863.1, on the reverse strand, counting down.
TGTGCATGGTACATATTTAATGTCTTTACATTTAAAGTGTATCTCTTGTAGACAGAATATAGTTGAATCTTGCTTTTATACAGTGTAATGATCTCTGCCTTTTAATTCGTGTCATTAAATTAGCATTTAATGTAATTATTGATATTGTTGTATTTAGTTCTTCTGTTTTCTATGTCTCCTCTGTGTTTTTTTTTCCTTCTGTTCCTACTTTCGTCTTTTTTTTTGGTTTATCCGAATTTTTTGTTTTCATTTTAATTTATCTATTGGCTCTTTGTATTGCTTTTTTAATTAACAAAATTTATTTTTAGGGCAGCTTTAGGTTCACAGCAAAATTGAGTGGAAAGTACAGAGACTTCTCATATACCCCATGTCCCACAAACATTTAACCTCCCCCACTATCCACATCCCACACTCAAGTAGAATATTTGTTACAATCGATGAACTTTCACTAACACATCATTATTACCTAAAGTCCATAGTTTACATTAGGGTTCGCTCTTGGTGTTGTACGTTCTATGGGTTTTGACAAATGTGTAAGGACACGTATCCACCACTGTAGCATCATACAGAATAGTTTCACTACCCTAAAAATCCTCTGTGCTCCACCTATTCAACCTTCCCTCCTCCTGACTCCTGGAAACCACTGATCTTTTTACTGTCTCCATAATTCTGCCTTTTCAGAAAGTCATATAGTTAAAATCATACAGTATGTAGCCATTTAAGATTGGCTTTATCACTTATTAATATGCATTTAAGTTTCCTCCTTGTCTTTTCATGGCTTGACAGCACATTTCTTTTTAGAACTGAATAATATTCTATTGTCTGGATGTACTACACTTTGTTTATCCACTCACCCACTGAAGGGCATCTTGGTTGCTTTCAGGTTTTGGCAATTATGAATAAAGCTACTATAAACAGCTGTATGAAGGATTTTGTGTGAGCATAAGTTTTTAACTCTTTGGGTAAATACCAAGGAACATGATTGCTAGATAGTATGGTAATAATGTGTTTACTTTTGTAAGAAATTGCCAAACTGTCTCCTAAAGTTGCTATACCATTTTGCATCCCCACCAGCATTGAATGAGAGCATCTGTTGCTCCACGTCCTTGTCAGCATTTGGTGTTGTCAGTGTTTTGGATGTTGTCCCCTCTAATAGATATGTAGTGGTATCTCATTATTGTTTTAATTTGCAATTCCCTGATGACATATGATGAGGAGCATCTTTTCATATGCTTATTTACCATTTGATGAAGTGTCTGTTCAGGTCTTTTGCCCATTTTTTAATTGGGTTGTTTGTTTTCTTATTGTTGAATTTTAAGAATTTTTGTATATTTTGGATAATAGTCCTTTATCGGATGTGTCTTTTGCAATTATATTCTCAGAGTCTGCAGCTTTTCTTTCTCATTTTCTTGACCTTATCTTTTGCAGAGAAGAAGTTTTTAATTTTAATTAAGTCCAACTTGTCAGTTATTTCTTTCATGGATCATGCTTTTGGTGTTGTATCTAAAAAGTCATCTCCATACCCAGGGTCTTCTAGGTTTTCTCTTATGTTATCTTCTAGGAGTTTTATAGCTTTGCATTTTTACACGGAGGTCTATGATCCATTTTGAATTCATTTTTGTGAAGGGTGTAAAATCTGTGTCTAGATTCATTTTTTTGCACTTGGAGGTCCAATTTTTCCAGCACCACTTGTTGAAAAGACTCTCTGTTTCATTGTATTGCCTTTGCTCCTTTGTCAAAAATCAGTTGACTATATTTTTCTGAATCTATTTCTGGTCTCTCTATTCTGTTCTGTTGATCTTTTGGTCTATTCTTTCACCAATACTGTTTTGATTACTGTAGCGTTATAGTAAGTTTTGAAGTCTGATATTCAATCCTCCTTCAATATTGAACTGGGTATTCTGGATCTTTTGCCTCTCCACGTTACTTTCGAATAAATTAGTTCATATTCACAAAATAACTTGCTGAAATTTTGAGTGGGATTTCATTGAATCTATGTATCAAAATGGGAAGAACTGACATTTTGACAATATTGAGGTTTCTTACCCATGAACATAGACTCTCTCTCCATTTATTTAGTTCTTCTTTGTAGTCAGAGTTTTGTAGTTTTCTTCAAATACATCTCGAACATATTTTGTTAGATTTACACCTAAGTATTTCATTTTTGTGTGTGTGCTAATGTAAATAGTAGTGTGTTTTTAATGTCAAATTCCATCTGTTTATTGCTGGTATACAGGAAAATGATTGACTTTTGTATATTAACTTTGTATCCTATACCTTGTGATAATTGCTCATTAGAGTTCTTTTGGTCAATTTTTGCAGATTTTCTACATAGACAATCACGTCATCTGTGAACAAAAACAGTTTTATTTCTTCCTTCCAAATATGTATATCTATTATTTCTTTTGTTGTCTTATTGCTTCAGCTAGGACTTCGGTACAACGTTGAGAAGCAGTTGTGAGAGGGGATATGCTTGCCTTCATCCTGATCTTAGCAGGAAGGCCTCAAGTTCCTTATCATTAAGTATGATGCTAGCTGTAGGTTTTTTGTAGTGTTCTTTATTGAGTTGCGGGAGTGGCCCACTATTCCTAGTTTTTATCATTAATGGGTGTTGAATTTTGTCAAATGCTTTTTCTGCATCCATTAATATAGTCATGTTATTTTTCTTCTTTAGCCTGTTGATGTTGTGGATTACATTAGTTGATTTTTGAATGTTGAATCAGTCATGCATACTTAGAATAAATCCCACTTCGTCGTGGTGTATAGTTCTTTTAAAACATTGTTGGTTTTGATTTGCTAATATTTTGTTGAGGATTTTTGCACCTATGTTCATGAGAGATATTAGTCTCTAGTTTTCTGGCCTTATAGAATGAGTTAGGAAGTAGTCCCTCTGTTTCTATCTTCTGAAAAAGATTATAGAGAATTGGTATAATTTCTCCCTTAAATGTTTGGTATAATTCACCAGTGAAACCATCTAAGCCTGGTGCTTTCTCTTTTGGAAGATTATTAATTATTGATTAAATTTCTTTAATAGATGTAAGGCTATTCAGAATGTCTACTTGTACTATTTTTTAATGGTTGCTATAAGTGCTAAATCATACATCTCTAACTTCGCATAGTTTACTTAGAGATTATACTTTACATAAAATACTCTCATATAAAATGTAGAAGTCTTGTATCTGTGTAGGTCCATTCACTCCACTACCCTTAATGCTATAATTGTTTTAGATAGTTAACTAGAGGGAGATAAATATATTAAATCTACATGCATTATATAAGCCCTACAAGATAACATTTATTTAGTCAGTCTCCTGTATTTTAGAGAAATAAGAGGATGAAACAGACTTTTTAAATTTACCCATGTATTTGACATTTCTAATGTTCTTCATCTGAACCTGGTCTATCTGACTCCAAAGCCTATGCCCTATCCCAAATTTGTTAAACACAAGAATCACTTGGAGAGCCAACCCTGATGGCCTAAGGTTAAAGTTCATCACTTCGGCAGCCTGGATGTGTTTCTCTGTTGTGGAACCACACCACTCATCTGTCAGCTGCCGTGCTGTGGCAATGGTTCACATAGAACTAGAAGGACTTAAAACTAGGATATACAACCATGCACTGGAGCTTTGGCGAGGAAAAAAAAAGAATGACTTGGGGAAGGTTTTAGAAAAGCAGGTGCCCAGTGATCATGCCATTGCTATGAAATTACAGGCTCTTAGGTGAGGCCTATGCATGGGGCTTTGGGAGATGTTACCCACATGACCTGATATGTAGTTGGCCATGAACACCTCCTCTGTTCCCCCTAAGCTACCAAACAGCATGACAAACATTCTGAGACTGCCTCACAGTTTTATCCTCTTCCCATCACATGTGGTATCAAGCTCTTGGCCTTAAATTATCCAGGTTATGGGTGGCTTACTTATCTCTCTTAAAATTGCCTTCTTTAAGCTTTAAAGTCCCTCCTAACTCTTCTGGCATTAGGAGACAGACTCAGTCATTCTTTCCTACATCCTGTGCCTTGTCATCTGACTTCTCCTGTGATGTATCCTTTGGTTCCTCAGCACTGTCTGTTCACCCTCAGAAACTCCTTCATTTATTCTTTCCAAAAAAGGTGTGCATTACTTCTGAACTTCATCCTGGGACTATCACAGTGACATGAGAGGTATGTAACAATATGGCAAATAATGTGTTCTTTTGAGTCAGGTGGTCTCAGTTCAAAACTCAGCTCCACCACTGATAAAATGCATGACCATAGAAAAACTACTTAACTTTTCCATGCCTGTTTCCTCATATATAAAATGAGAACAATCATAAGATTGTGGAGAAGGTTTATATACATAGCTTAACTCAATATCTGACACCAAGAAAGCTCAATCAATGGTAGATAGTTATTATGATTGTTAAGAATCATAATAACTTCCTTCTACAGAGTTTACAGTTCTGATAATCTAGGCCACTACCACTCAAAATGTGGTTCCCAGACCCATCTTTGACAGGGTTAGGAGCTTGTACTGGAATTTAAACCAACTCATCACTAAGCATACTGTTTAATACAGCTGACATTTATTTCCTAGAGAGACTTTCTCAATGAATGAAGCAGTGCATTGATTTACACTCTGCAGCAAGTTCCTCACTTTATAACCAATGAGTACTTTGAGTAGCACTTCTTCAGAGGACTTGCAGACTTCCCTAGTGTAGTCAGGGAGGGGAAATAGCTCTGAGCCTGAAGGCAGAAACCCTGTTACCAGTTCTAGCTCTGCCACTGACATGCAAGGTGACCACGGATGGGTCATTTAAGCCCTGACCTGCTATTTCTTCATCTGTATGGTAGAAATAATTACCTTGCCTCCTTCCTCTCCTCCTCCATGAGTTTCATGTGCACTAGTGGGCTACAATAGTGCCAAGAGGTACTTTGAGGCCCCTTCGTGGGGGAGTAAGCCAAAGCATCCTCTGAGGATATGTAAAGTAGGCAGCTCTCCAAGGCTGCAAACAGAGGTCTGCAGCACAGTTGATAAGGAAGAGTCTTTTTTAAAAAGCTTTCTTGAGGTATAATTGATACACAAAAAAAATGCACATATTTAACATACATATCTTGATGAGTTTCAAAATGTGCATACAGCTGTGCTAGTACTACCACATGATCCAGCAATCTTGCCTCTGGGTATTAGCCAAAAGAATTGAAATCAGTATCTCAAAGAGATATCTGCACTTTCATGTTCATAGCACCCCTATTCACAACAGCCAAGATATGGAAACCACCTAAATGTCCGTTGACAGATGAATGAATAAAGAAAATATGGTATATACATATAATGGAACATTTTTCAGCCTTAAAAAATAAGGAAATTCTGTCATTTGCGACAAGATGGATGAATCTGGAGAACAGTATGCTAAGTAAAACAAGTGAGTCACAGAAGGACAAATACTGCATGATTCCACTTATATGAGGAATCTAAAATAATCAAACTCATAGAAGCAGAGAATAGAATGGTGGTTGCCAGGACTAGGGTAGGAGACAATGGCGAATCGTTGCTCAATGAGTATCAAGTTACAGTTGACACAGATGAATGACTTCTAGAGATCTGCTATACAACAAAGTATCTATAGTTAACAATATGATGCTGTGTATTTAAAAGTGAAAAAAACAATAATAATAAGATTAAATTTTAAAGTTACAAATTGAAAATTCAGCTTACATATCTTATTTTGTTTATAAGTTTAGCAAATATTAGCCATCATTGTTAAGGGGACTTAACATTGTTAAGGGGACTGTTAAGGGGTTAACAGTTGATTCCATCGTCAAATGAAAACATTTGAGCTGAATTTAAAAAAAAAAAAAGTGTGTTAAGAGGATAGATCTTCTGTTTGCTCTTACCACAAAAAGAAAAAAGAGGAAGAGAAAGAGAAGGAAGAGTCTTGCTATTAGCTTCCTGAATACCCAAACCTAACCTGCTGACTCTCAACATCTTAGGTTGGAGAGAGGTAACCAAAGGCAACCAAATCCATCATCCATTCTCCCCTAAATGGTGCTTTACGTCCAAGCTAAGTGCTTTCTACTTAAAAGGTACTAATTTGGGAGCTGACCATGACATTGGCCATGACATTGCTTAAAATCTTCCCAAACATACAAACATTATTAGTGCAAGCATGGAACAGAGAGAAACTGGTATAAGCAGCTGAATGGCTAATGGCGAGGACATTGAGGCTCAAAGCACCAAGTGCATCCCACAGGCAATCAGCCAGTCTATGAAAACACTGGGCTCATCCTCTCACCAGAGCACTAATGTAGTCCTTCTCAGAATCAGTAATAGCCCAGCACTAATGGCTGCAAAAAGAACCAGCTGTCTCCCCAGTCATTAATTTCCAGAAAAAGGACTGCACTAAACTCATTACTGCTTTAACACACTCATCAGATGAAATGTACAAGTTAACCTCCTCTGAGGGAGGCAGTAATCTGAGCACATGAACTCAAAAGCCTTATCTCTTGCAGCAACTGTCAATTCTTTGCCAGGAAGCTGCCCAGACTCACCTGACAACTTTTCTGCCCATACTGTCAAGTTATCTGCTGCCCACTTGCTCAGGGACTCAGCTAGCTGAGAGGGAGACAGGCAAGATGAAGGGAGAAAAAGGAATTGATATAAAGGTGCTGCTGTGGCTTCTGATGCTGCTGATGAGGAGTAGGATGATGGCTTTTACTAACAACAGCCAGTAACCAGTTGTGAATTACACATGGTATATCAGGCTCTATGGAGGAATTTTAAAACATATGATCTCGTTTGATCCTGATCAAAATACTATTATTAACCTCATTTGACAGACGAGGAAACAGAGGCAAGGAAGATAGGTAAATTACCCAAGGTCACACAGCTAGTAAGTGGCTCAGCTAGAATTAGAATGCAAATCCCTGACCTCAAGTCCAGACCTCTTTCCACTGGACTGTGGCTATCAACGTTTGCACTATGTAGCGTCTGTGGGGACTATACAAAGTCAAGCAACACACTAGGAGAATAATTACAGCTCCCATTGTGTAGGTGCCTCCCAGGGATAAGGCAGTTTATAACCGGGGTCTCAGGGGCCTCCCTCAGCTCTTGCTTTGGAGCCTAAGTAGTGCTGCCAGCAGGATGGTGAGTCTCTTAGCAGCGTCACGACCCACAGCACCCTCATCCTTCATCCTCTTCCTAGAAACTGCCTCTCTGTTTGTCTGTCAAATTAATTTCTCTCTGTCTGGAGCTCCCCTGGTAGCTGCAGTGGAGAATGGAGTGTGGCGGAGCTGGGGCAGTGGAAGGGTAGTTGGGAGAGAACAACATCAGTATGGAACTTGGGAAAACTGAAAGAGTTTTACTTTGATTTAGGAAGTTAGGCTGTTTGTATGAGCCTCCACAGCTCTCGTGGCTCCCCCATCACGGAATTGAGTTGGTTATATAGATTACCTTTCCTAGCAGACCATGAGCTTCTGCAACACAAGCACTCTCCCTTTCTTCTCTTTGTTACCCCAACATGGAGCACAGACACGACACATAATAAATGTTGAATAAATGTGTTTGAACAAGTACTTAGCAAGTTGGCTGGCTGCTGCCTCTGCCCTTCTTTGCTGCCTCAGATCACTGGCTCAGCAAGAGACAGTTTAGGAAAGCAGACTGAGGTGTCACTGCAGAACAAGCATCATGGATGGGTAATGTGGAGACAGTCTGTGACCAAACTTGTATATACAAAGAGCCCGTCAGGCAGACTTTCCATCAGATCACAATAGCTAGCCCCAGGCAGACTGCAGCAAGGGCTACCCTGTTAAAGCAATCCCTTCTCCAGGCAGCCTGAAGAGCCATGTTCCCACGTGTGGCAGCCATTCACTAAGGACAGTCGGTTCCACCACTGGCCCTAGTATTAAGACCTTGAGTGGGCAGGCCCTTTGGAGGAGAATGCAGATGTTTGAATACTTTGGCCACAGCTACAGGGTCCAGGGTCAGATGGGATGGGAGCGTTCCTGGAAGTGAAGTTGCTGAGTATCTGTGACACACAATCTTTCCTTGGCAAGGGTAGATTGCTCCTTTTCACTTTCTTGTGCCATATGCAGAGGCTGCCAACTAGATTTGGGGACAGAAAGAATCTATAGGATAAGACTTAGGTCTGGGAGTTGGGTGGCTGGATGACAGTTCAACAAAAAGCTTCATTTTCAACTTTATAGATGCCACAATAGTCATACGTCTACATCAGTGTCAGGAAGAAATGTTGGTGTCTTTACTTTTCTCTGCCTTCTAAAAGCTTTTGGTAGAGTTGGAGATAACACTAATGCACAAGGGAAAATCAAGGTACAATTGACAACAGTCAGTAATTAAGTGCTAAATTGTCTGGCATGGGCATTAAGTGCTGGAGGAATCCAAAGGAGGGGCAGTGGATGAAGACTGAGTAATGCATGGGCAGCTGGAGCTCTGACGTCTCAGAATCTATGACTCTAGTCAGCACAGATTTCCTGGAGGAGGTGGAACTGGCACTGGACCTTAGAGGATGGGGAGGATGGGCGGGAGAGAGGAGAGGAGGCTCTGGATCGAGGCACAGGGAATGGTGGAGGAAATGCAAGGAGGCAGATGGAGATTAAGCCAAAGAGCAGGAGGTCTGGTGCTGACAGGAGTGGGGTGGCATGCGCAGAAAATCAGAGTGATCATATGACGGGCGATCTGGGCAGGGGAGCCAGGGAATCCAGGTTCAATGACTCTGGGCTGTTGAGCCTTTGGAAAACTAGCCAGCAGCTGTGGACAGGTAAATCTAGACTCCAAAAAAAATCCCTTTCAAAAGTGAATTTCCTGGAGATTCTGTAGCACGGTTCCACCCTTCAAGGAGAGCCCTCATTTCTGTATAAGCAGTGTCTCATTTAATGCTCACAACAACCCTGTGAGGGAGGGGCTGTTAAGGAACCATAGACTCCAAACAGACATGGGCTGAGTGGGAACATCAGAGTAGGTTGGAAGGTCACTTCCTTTCTAGATTCCAATGCAGGCATTCTGGGAAATGGCAGTTAGCAGATGTCAAACTGTGCTTCCTGGAATCTAGAAGCATCTTGCACCCAGAATTTCTCTTTTTGCTCACTCTGCAAACACTCATGTGCTTAACAAAGGTGATAATACTATCATTGATCTTGCGTTTACATTGTGCTAAGTACTTTAAGTGAATGAATTCATTTTATCTTCACAACAACCTTGTGAGGTGAACGCTCTTATTGTCTCTATTTTACAGATAAGGAAACTGAGGCACAGAGAGGTTAAGCAACTTGTCCAAGGTCACAAGTCTGGTAAGTGATTCCAAACCTGCTAGCCTGCTACCCCAGCCTCACCCTCTCACCTGCCCCACTTCAAAAGAGCCCTGTAGGCACATCCGCCATGAACCCACAATAGGAAGTGTCTTATTCAATGCCTATGACAACCCTGGATGGGTGAGACTATTCAGGGACCTGAAATTCCAAATAGATGTGGTCTGATCAGAGAGATTAGACTGGGTAAGAAGATCTTGGAGTAAAAAGATCTGGCTCAGAGCCAGTCTGCTTCAACTTATTTTCCCACTTGCCATTAGCACTGCTGCCTCACCCCTACCAGCAGCAGCAGCAGCAACAACAACAGCCCCAGCACCTTCTTGGAGCCCCAAGCCAACTTGCTCTGTTTGAGCAGCCCAGGAGTCCTGCCGGAAGAGGCAGGACATGTGAGGCACCATGGCCTCTCTTGGGCTGTGCTGTGGGCCTGGGAGGGAGGAGGAGGGGACACATAATAGTGCTGGCAGCAGCCAGAAAGGAGGCAGGGGAGGAGGATGGTAATAAACCCAGGGAAGCACGACCAAGGGCAAAGGAGGATAAGGCCCCACAGTCAGGGGAGGGGAGAGGTCATGTGGTGCAGGCATTTCAGCAGAACCTAGACTGAAGAGTAGATATCGAGGGCAAACAAACTACAATGAGATCAAAACAAAAATCTCAAAGCAGCCCTTGTGAGAAAAGTGAGCTGCCTTGATGCTGGACAATGAATGGGAAATTTCCAGGCTGCTGTCCTACGTGGGGAGAGCGTAGGTGCCCTTCTCTGCTGTACTAACATTTTGTTGTGCCGTGGACTCTTGGTTGACTGGTGAAGCCCATGGACCTATTCTTAGAATAATACTTTAAATGCATTAAAATGAATAAGATTACAAGAGTGGCAAATCATATCAAAGTATTAAACAAAACGTGAATGATATACTAACATAAATGCTTCTTTATTAACGCACGAATAAAAAAATTAGTGGTGAGTCTAATAACTACTGTAATTTCAAAATAGTGTTGGCTATAAAGGTTATCTAGAGATAGCTGCAATGATAATAATGTGATATAAAAATATCTGTGATTTATCTTGGAGACAAAGTCTCACATATTACTAATGCTGTTGTGGTTCATTGCCTACAAAATGGAATGAAATGAGAAATTTCAATTAGAAGTTAATAAAAATAGAAACTCAGTTTTTTCCCTCCCAACATCGCAGAGGCCCCTGTTGAGAATCCTGCATAGGGCAATGGGAATTTATTAGACTCGAGAGCAGATGACTGGAGCCCTAGTCTCGGGGTTCCTACTCATCACGTGTCCTTGCAGGTAGACTCTGACTCTGGAGGGCTGGCTCATAAGATAACTCCATTCTTCTCTCCCACAAATGTTTATGAAAAAATGGGGCTGCTGCATTCTCTGCCCTGGTTCCGGAGACCAGGCATAGGGAAGTCCAACCCCAAGTACAAATCCAAGTCCCTTGACCCACCTGCCCCTACAAAGGTCCTCGTGTGCATAGACCTATTCTTGTTGGATATGAAATGGGGTTCCTCCTATACTTTGTAGGCTCATTCTGGGGGCCATGACTGAAAAGCAATCCAGACAAAGGTCATGATTCTGCCTTATTGGAATAAGCCAGTGCTACCCCAGGGGACTCCTGTGAAGCAAGCAGGCACATGAGCTGCATACTAGTGTGGAATGTTTATTTTAAAATCAGTTATATTTTTACTGTAAGCCCCAGAGAGTTTGGCAGACAAAGCAGATGACAGAGTAAGAATGAAAGTGAGAGTGAGAGAGCGAAAGAGAACAAGAAAGAGAGACAGAGTGAGAAAAAGCGACCAAGCAAGAGAGAGAATGAATGAATGAATCTTAGAGAATAAAAATTGGAAGAGGCCTCAGAGGCCCTTTGGTCCAACTCCTTTTTCTCAGTTGGAGATGCCAAGGTCCAGAGAAAGAACACACTAGTGGGACCACAGAGCAGTTCAGGGCTGAGTCACTGGCTAGTTGCTTACTGTTTTCCCTCTGCAACTCTTGCCTATTTGACCAGAGATGAGCATGAGCCAACTGGTTTGGAAGATGCTTCTGAAAGCACTGTTCAGAATCGCTAATAGCGCCCCTTCTCCATGCTGCTGTATCTCTTGTGGTAAGTATAAGAATAAATGTCATGACCTTGAGGAAGGGAGCCAGATACCTGCTAAAGTCATATTTTGGACATGCTGTGTTCAAACCAACGGCTGGTCCCAGTGATCAGAGGCCCAATGTGGCAGGGTGTGGCCAGCCATGAAGCAGATCAGGCAGAGGTTTGAGGGCAGGAAGGAAAGCAGGAAGAAGAAAAGAGGGTGGATTTCCTGCTGCGGCTAAAGGGCCAGGAGAAGGTGAGGAGGAGGGAGGCTGGACCAGAGGATGTGACCCTCAGTGGGGTTCAGACTGCTCAGTCTGGCCTTGACCACAGGGCGTGAAGTGTGAGTACAGCTGGGGCTTCCCTGAATGTATACTTTCCTTCTCTGATTTCCAGAGGAACCAATGAAGTGTTTGTTATTATTATCATCATCATCATTTTATCATTATCACTATTATTATTTTGCTCTTTCATTACTTAGGCAGGTTTTATCCCCCATTTGGTTGTCAGGTCCCCAGTCCTGCCTCGCACCCAGGGCCAAATGGGACACCGGAAAAAGTACAGGACTCTGCCTCCTACCATCTGGATGAGATGACTTGAGTGAATTCTTAACTGAATCTCAGTTCCCGACCTGCAGAACGGGGAAACCGATCTCTACCTCATGTTGCTGTTAAGAGGTGCACAGCACCAGCTGATATGACAAAGTGCTCTGATCACTGCACAGCACTCTCCTCTCTGTGTGGGGATTACAGAGAGTGCCTGTTAGAAAGCAGGCTCCCTGGGGATCATGCTGCTTTTTTGCTTGTAAGAAGAAGCTTTTGACAGAGACACCAGCACATTCAACAGTGGAATGTGAGAAGAATGTAATTTTCTGTTTTCTCTCCTTGTGCAAAACAAATAACTTACTGCTTTGCTCCCAAGAGCTTGATGTCAACCAGCTATAGCCACCACCAGATTAGGGAGTGACAAATCTGGAGCTTGCCATCGGAGCTCATGAACAATATATAAGGCCAAAACATGTATCAATCTCTGACCTTTCAGGCCAGGAAGCTGAGAGAGGGGAAAGGCCTGAGGTCCCCTAGCCAGCCTCCCATCTCTAATCATACACATTTCAGCTCTACGCCAAGGCCACGTGGCCAGCAGCTATAAATGCCGGTGTAGGAAGAATATTTACTGGGCATCAGAATCCACAAACCAAGGTGGAACATTGCAGAGAATGAGCACAGGCTCAGGAATCACACAGGCCTGAGTTTCTGTCCCAGTTCTGCCACCTGAGATCTGTGGAACTTTGCATAAGTTTCTTCCCTTCTCTAGGAAGAAGTTTCTCCAGTGACCTTTGAGTCCATCTGTAGCCTTGACCTATTCTATTTCCTGGCCTCCAGATACTTACTAGAGACCGCTATGTGGATCACCTCCCAAATCTGATTCTTTTTCAAAACAAAGTCTTGCTTCTTCTCCTTTGCATACACATCCATCAACCTGCCTGCATGCATGTCCATAAACTAATTGGTTCCTTGATCCTGTGCCCTTTCACCTATTCAAGGGCACCACTCCAGTAATTTTCTCCTCTATCCGCATCGTAAAATTTTGCCTGTCTGCTAGATCACCTCCTTCAACGTGCAAACATGCCATATATTTCCCATCTTTACAATACCCAAACCTTCAGCCTCATTCTCCTCCAGCTACCACCTTTCTCTTGACCCATACAGAGCCAAACACTTGCAAAGAGTTGTCTCACTTTCTGGCTCCTCTTCTTCATTTCACATTCTCTCCTCAATCTGGTCAGCTTCTGATCCACCACTTCACTGAAATGGTTCTTTTCAAATCACCAAAGACCTACATCTTGCTGAAACTCATGATCACTTCTGTCTTCATTGCTCTAGACCTGTCAACAGCATTTGACATGTTAATCACTCCCTTATTCTTAAAATACTCTCTTCTGTGGACTAGACTTAGAATTGCACTCATCTAGTTTTTGCTCCACTTGTGGCTGCTCTGAGTCTCCTTTCCAGGAACTTCTTCATCTTCTTGACCTCTGAATGTTGAAGTGCTTCAGGGCTTCATCCTTGACCTTCTCTGTTTCATCTACACTCCCTCTCTAGGTAATCACTTGGTTTGCAAGTTTGGTTGTCATGTCGTAATGACAATTCCCAAATTTATCTCTGACCTAAGTACTGGACTCACATATCAAACTACCTACTTGTCATCTCCATGAGGGTGTATAATAGGTATCTTAGACTCGGCACACACAAAACACAATTCTCAATTAGCCAGCTCCTGCCATTACAAGTGTGCTCTTCCCCAAATATCTTCTCATCTCAATGAAGGGCACCACCATCTACCCATCTGCTTAGGCCTCCCTCAAACTTATGAGTCACTTGACTCCTCTCTTTCCATCACCATGCACAACCTATCCATTGATAAGTGCTATCAGCAGTATCTTCACATTAAGTATTCAATCACTTCCCACCACCTCTACTGCCATTACTGTGGCTCAAGCCACCATCATCTTCCCCCTGGATTATTGCAGTAGAGCTTCTTTCTGATCTCCTTGCTTCTACTCTGCTCTCCCTCCAATCTGTCCCCAATACAGCAGCTGGAGGGATCCTATTAAAACAAAAATCAGATCATGTCATTCCTCTATGCAAAACTCTCCAGTGCTTCCATAGTTCTAAGAATAAAATTAAAACTCTAAACATGACTTAAAGGGCCCTGTTGATTTGGTTTCGGTCTGCCTCACTCTGACATCAATTTCATAACACTCTACCCCTCCTGTTTCATACCCTTCAGCCACTCTGGTCTACTTGTTGCTCCTCAAACTCACCAAGCTTGTTCCCACCACAGGCCCTTTGCATTTGCCTTTTCCCTGCCTAGAGATCTGGAATGTTCTTACTAAAAACCTCTGAGTAGCTGGATTCTTCTTATTCAGATCTCAGCTCAGATGTTACCTACTCATAAAGGCCATCCCTTGTTCCTTTGATATAGCCCCTCAGTCCCTGTCACTCTTTACCTCATTACCCTATTTTAACTTCTCCATAATACTTATCAGCACCTAAAATGATGTCAGGTATTTATTTAGTTACCATTGTCTGTCTGTTCCAGTAGAATGTTGCCTCCATAGGAGGAGGGGCCTGGTCTTTACTGTTCATGACTTCATCCCAAGGGCCAGATCAATTCTGTCACAGAGTGATCATTCAATAAATAGTCATTATGTGATTCCCCTGCTTCTGGCTTGCCTCCTATAATCTTTTCTCTACACCAAAGCCAGAGTGATCTTTTAAAAAGCTAAGTTAGATCATGTCACTTTCCTGCTTAAAACCCTTTAATAGCTTCCCATTGCACTTCCAACAAACAAATAAAATCCCAACTCCTTATCATGACCATGACCTGGCCCCTGCTTATGTCTTATATCACGTCTCCTTCCACTCTAGCCCTCCCACTGTGCTTCAGTCATATTAACTTTCTCTCAATTCTTCAAATTCATTGCAATCTTTCCTACTTCTGGGTCTTCAGTGTTTTCCTCCACCCTTCATGCCACCACCCACCCAAGGCAATAGTACAGACAGTCACTGCTCTATGAGCACTGAAATGAGAAGGATAATTTCTCACTGGGCTGGTTAGAAGAGATAGGAAGTTCTGCTGGTCTACAGACTGACATTTTTTAGCCTTTACACATACATACGGTGCCACCATACTCCAAAGTGACTCCGAAGTCACATGAATCAGAGATAAAAGAAGCTCAGGTCTCTACACTCTTCCCAGCACAGAGTTTTAAAATTAACTATCTACTTGGCTTGTACCATTGCCTCACACCCCCCACTCAATCCCTCATCCAGCCCAATCTGGCCACAGACCCCACTACTCACTCCTCTGAATTTGAGCTTCACCAATGATCTGCACAGTACTAAATCCACTAGACACTGATCTATCCTCATCTTGTTTGACCTTTCAGGAACTTTGGAAAGAGGAAATCACAAACCTGTCTGGTTTCCCTCATATCTCTCTCGATAGTCACTGTCAGTCTCCTTTGTCAGCCTTTCCTTCTCTACTCTACTTAAACCTCTCTCTCTAGTCCGTACTTCAGACCTGTATATCTGACTATCTACTAGCCATTTCTGTGTAGATGTACCAGCAGCAACTCAAATGTTTCTTGTCCAAACCTGAACCCTTCATCTTCTTCCCAAGGCTTTTCCACTCCCAGCAATCCCCATCTCAGGAATGGCCCCACCATCCTCTCTGTAGCACAAGCAACAAACCTAAATATCCCCTTGACACCTCCTTCTCCTTCACCACATCCATCCAACCAGTCCCTGAGTCTAGTATATTCTATGTCTCAACTATCTCTTGCCTTTGTCACCTTCTCTCTATCTCCCCTGGGGGCATTTTAAATCCAGGTCACCATCTTCCCTCCCTGAACTTCTACAACTGCATCCTCTCTGGTGTCCTTACTTCAACTTTCACCATTCTCTCGTCGTCTTTCCACACTGCAGGCAGAAGGACCTTCTGAAGGTGTTAAGTCAGATCATGATCCTCCCTTGCTCAAGCTCCCACCCCGCCACACCAGCAGCTTCTTCTCCATTGTTTCTGGAACCAGGTTCAAGCTCCTGAGCTTGGCATTCATAGGCCCTGCCAGATCTGACTCCAGACAATCTCAGCCTGTCTCCTCCCCACACTCCTTTTTACCCAAGGTTTCAACCTCACCAGAGTACTTGCTGCTCCCCAAACCTTGTGTGCTCCTTTCCTCCTCTGTGCCTCCACTCATGCTGTCCCTTTGGCTTGGGATGGCCTGACTCCTTCTCTCCATAGGGTATACTCTCACTCACTTTTCTATTCCTAGTTCAAGCATCAGCTGCTGTAAGATTTCCTTGTCTCCATTCTAATTTAGCAGATGGGGAAACTAAGGCACTAAGAAGGTAGAAAGGTCACTAATGCCTCTCAGAAAAGTGCTATTTCCTGGACAGAAGGTCAGGAGTGACTGCCAAGAAGAGCCTGGACTAGAGTGCAAAATTTAAGGAGACACATATTTTCATTCTCATGCAAGTTCATAGGTGGCACCTAAGAGTGAATGCCCGTGGGTGGACAGGGCAGCGGAGGCTGCAGACTCTGGAAGACCAGTGTAAGAGATGAGATGGACCTATTTCATGCAAGTGCCCTCCAAACTCTCAGGACAGTGATGGGGATGGGTTGAGGGTGATGGGTGGAGGAGGGTTCACAAGTTGAAGTCACAAAAACCAGCATACCGAGTCCACAGGGCTTGGGAGGGAATAAAGCAGCCTGCAGATTCCCCCAGACCCATCCTGGAAGAGCAGGAGGAGAGGAAACCAAAAAGAAGACAGCCAATTGGAGAAAACGGCAACCCTGGGCACTATGCTGCCCACATAGGCAGGCCTCAGAGTAGCCCCATGGGGAGATGCCCATTAGAAGATTTCTAAGAGCTCAGAGGCAATTGCCTGACTGGCTTACTGGGTGCCTTTGGGCCAGTCCCTTCTCCTCTTAGGACCTCAGCGTTCCTAGAGATACACAGGGACATCACACTCTGTCTTCTGGAGTTGTTTTGGCTCCAAGCTCTCCTTCTCCATGATTCTGGTCCCTGGCCCAGCCCCTGAATCCAGAAGGTGGCCAGTGGTAGGGAGCTACTGGTATCAGCCACTCTGAAGAGAAATCCACTTTGCATGCTGTTGTGTACAGGAGCCTTGATTTAAGGCCATTTCAATAAGCCCCAATTCATCATCTTGAAGGTCTTTGAATAAAAGACAAGCACCATTTTCTAAATGCCATTATGCAATCAAGCCTTTTGCAGCCAGCCCAGCAGTCTCACATGCCTACATACGTGCCCTGACTACTACATCTCACATCTCATTGAGTGTGCCTGGGCTCCCTCTGACAGACAGCCCTGGCTATGTAGGGGCTGGTAGTGATGACGCAGGGAAGAGACTGGGAGCCCCAGCCATGAGACAGACTACGCAATAGACACTTTGTGAAAAGCTATGGAAAATTCCATAGCAGGGAGGCCCTATCTGACCCAGGGTCACTCCAGTCTCTTGGAAACCTGAACCTGTTCCTTGAGCTCCTTTTCCCTGCAGGGCAGGGAGCCAAGGCAGCCTTCTAGGAGTACTATTTTCCCTGCGGTGCAGTGCTCAAATCAGAGATCTAGCTGTCAGACTGTCCAGGGTTGAGTCCTGGCTTCAGTACTTCTTAGCTCTGTGACCCTGAGAAAGTGAGCTGACCACTCTGTACCTCGGTTTCCTCATCTTTAAAATGAACATAATAATACATCAATTTCTTAGAGCTAGGATGAAAATTAAATGCTGTAATGTCTATAAAGCTCTGAGAACAGTGCCTGGCATGTAGTAAGCTACATAAAACTATTACGGTTCTTGCCATCTTCACAGTTCTACAAATAGGAGTGGCAAATGTGGAAGCTAGAAAAGAAGCTAGGGATTCCCCTAGGCCGGGGGTGTGGGAGAAGCAGAGCAAGGTCTCGGAACTGAAGGCCTGGGTTCAGATCTTAGCTTCACTACCCACTGGCAGTGAGATTTTAGGCAAGCCTGAGCACTGTTATGAGCCTGCTTCTCCATCCCTAAAAGGGTTAGCGACTCTCCAGGTCATGAGGCTATTCCAGAAGCTGATGAGGAAAAAGATAAGATGCTGCTTTGTACCTGGAAACACATAATTTGGTACTGTAGTCCTGTGGTTCTCAGTGTGGTCCCCAGAAATGCAAGACCTAGTGATCAGAAACTCCAGGTGGTGGGCCCAGTACTCCTGTTTTAACAAGCCTTCTAGGGGATCCTGATGCATGAAAGAGCTTGAGAACCACTATTCTAATCCAACCTCATAAGACAAGGAATTGGAGGACCAGAGGAGGCCTAAGGATTGAATACTCACAGGGCACAAGGTCCTGGGCAATGGGAAATGACGGCCTGGTGGTAGCTTGGTAGGGCACCAGGAGATCAAGATCTCTTGCTTCCCAGGTGGTGCTCTTGCTAAGACATCAGTCTGAGCAGTGCCTAAGGCTCCTTCTCCTGGGCAGATACCCCAAAGAGATTGGGCTGAACACTGGGCCTTGATGCTTGCTCCTTAAAAAATGCAAGTGGAACATTTTTAGGTGCTAGAGTCATGGCTGAAAAGTGCCTGTGGGTACTGCACAGGTGGTATCCTAGCAGGAACACAGCCTGGGAGCCAAGAGACCTTGTTCTCACACATACCTTCCTGGACACTTCTCTAAGGAATAGCCTCTCTTTCAGCTGTGGGACTAGCACCCATAAATGCTCCATCTCCACATTTTTAAGGAGTAAGCATCAGGGCCCCCTGTCAGCCTGAGTTCTTTGGGGTATCTGAGTGGGGAAAGGGGTCTTAGGTCCTCGTAGTTCTCCCAGGGTGGAGGCCAGCCAGAGTAAGTCTCGAGCCTCTTTTCCAAGTCCTGGAGTAAGAGACAGTAAAGATGGGCAGCAGTGGCCAGCCTGCATGTTAGTTAGCTAATGCCTGCAGCATGCTGAAAGCATGTGAAATGGCTCAAGTGTGGAGCCCCACATTTGCCTTGTAACTCTTGCGACTGTCTGTCTCCTTGGTGGGCTTTGCCCAACAACTTCTTCCATTCCCCAACTGCCCCAAGCCAAACATCTTCCTCTCTACAATGATAAGGGGCAGGAAGGTGTGGGCAGGGGTTCCCAGCTCTTCAGCAGCCCAAGGCCTCCTTGGCCCTCTTTGCCCCCTAGTACGGGGGAGGCACAACAATAGTGGAAGCAATAGGCACACCCCCACAAGCAATAGCTCTGCTTCATGAGGCAGGCGAGCATGACACAGTCCAGCTTCCTGCGCCCACTTAAGGAACTGCTCTCTCCCACATCATGCTGGCAGGTCACGACTCATCTTCCCCCAAGACCAGCTACAGGAGATTCAGTGGTGCGTGGGCGCTTCTCCCCTCTCTCCCTCCTTAGTCACCTCAGCACAAAGCTCTCCATCAGAAGGTGATTAGATTTGGGAAAGGTTATTTTTTTTCCCAGGCATAATTGTTTCTTAATTTTTTAATTGCATTCCCTTTAAAGATTGCAAGCAACAACTGGCACTTGATAAATGATGAAGAACATTAGCAATTAATCGAATTTTCAAGTGGCACTGCTTTTGTGGCAATTTTTTAAGATATATATTATATAGCCCAGATTTTTAAACTATATATATATATTAAGTTTGAGAGTACATCATCCTTGGAGACAGCCTAAGTGGGCTACAGTTTAAAACCTGAGGAAGCAGAGACCCTTCCAAACTGTGCCTGAGACCCCTGCCAAGGGATCAGGAAGCCCAGAAAGCTAAACAAGGCCCCCAAAGATGAAGGAGAAAAAATGTATTCATTTATTCATTTGCTTGTTCACTCAATCACACACTGGCTTGTTCATCAAATTAGTTAACCTTCTCAGTCACTCATTCATTCACCCCATTCACTCATTCAGTGGCTCAGTTATTCTCTCCCTTCCCTCTCATCTGCTCACTCACTAGTTCACACACTAACAGGATCATTCCTTCTCTCCCTCCCTTGCTTCCTTCCTCGCTCACACACTCTTTCATTCACCTCTCCTGCTCTATACCACCCATAGCTCCATGATGACTTAGGGCTTTAGCTGACTTTATAGATTTTCTTCAAACACACCTTAATATGCAAAGAAAATTATAAGCTTTCATAATATTAGCTGGCTTGTCCAGAACTTCTTTCATTCCAATCATACTGCTTGAGAGTTTACTCTGTGCAGGGGGCAGAGAGATACAGATGACATTGACCATGCCATCATCTGGCTTGCAGTCTACTTGGGGAGATAAGCATTTTCATAAATGCCTGTATTTGATACAAGAATCCAAAGAGGAATCACTTGATTCTGGCAGAAAGACTGCAGGCAGGCTTCCGCTCAGTGAAATTCCTGAGGATCTTCTACGAGCCAGGCCCTGGGGATACAGAGAGGAATAAGACAGCTTGCTACTTTCACAGAGTTAAATATCCAGTGATGGGGAAAGACATAGGACTAGATAATTGGAATAAAACATGAGTAACTGAGTTGTTGGTACACACAATAATACTAAAATCAAGTAGGGATGAATTCTGTTCACTGAAAGCTTAAGAAAGAGTCCACATTAGCTCTAGAACTTGAGGGAGGGGCAGGATTTTGTTTGACAAAGGTAGATAACAAGAAAGTGCTTGAGGCACATGCATGATCCGTGGCTAGAAAACTCAAGGTATGTTTGGAGAATAGCAAATAGTTCTATTTTTCCAGAGCAGAAGATATGTGGAAGGGAGTTGGTGGAAATAAAGCTTAGTCCTCAAGCAAGGGTTTGAATGATGGTTAGGGTTTGATTGTAGAATTAGAGGAGAAATCATGGATAGTTTTTGAGCAGAGTTGTGTCATGATGAGAGCTGGGCTCAAGAGATGAATTTGGAAGTGAGATCAGAGAGATCACAGAGACTCTAGGCAAACAAATCTTTGAAGGAGCCGGAGACTCCTGATGAACTGAAGTGGGACGGTAGGGAGAGAAATGCAGAGGCAAAAATGAAGGTGAGTGTTGTGGAAGAGGCTGCATCAACAAAAGTGAAGGTGAAGGACAAGGGTGAGACAGTCAGAGACGCTTCAGAGGTTTTTAGAGTGGAAGACCAAGAGGATGGTGACACCTCTACAACAACAGAGTGAACAGAGAACAAAGAAGAAAAGATGATGGGCTTGGTGGTGAACATATTGAGGAGCCTGAGCAACAGCCAAATGAAAGTGTTCAGCATGCAGTTGGACAATAGGTCTAGAGCACAGGAGGGTAGCCTGAATTAGAAATAAATATTTGTGTCATATCAATTAGCATCTTGACCAGAATTCCTTAACCTTGGGTGTATAAATGGACTTCTGGGAGCCTATAAGATATATTCTGCAAGCAGAATTGACAATTCTTGGTAATGGATTAGATGTTGGTGGGACAGGAGTCTTCCAGATTTCTACCAGACAATCTGATTGGATGGTGATGTCTTTTATCAAGACAGGGAATAATAGAGTAGGAGAGAGCCAGGGATTGGGGTAGGAAAGAAAATGAGTTAAGCGTTACACACGACGATTTTGGGATGCCTGTGGATTGTCCAATTGGAGGTGTCTGCTGGATATTGGCCTCATGGATCCGGAGATTAGGAGCAAGAGCTGGGCTGAAAATTGATTTTGGGTGGTTAAAGCCAAAGGAGTAGATGAGCTCATCCAGAGAGAATGTGGAAAATGAGAAGAGAAGGCTTAGAAAATGAAAAATAGAGAAGATTCAGGAATGAATTCCAAATTTCTGTCTCGAGTGTATAGACAGATGTTGATGCTTATTCCTGAAATATAGAACACTTGGGAAGTTTTGAGAGAAGGGGTGAGAATGTGATAAGTTAAATTTGACCAAGATAGGATTAGAAGTGGAATATTCCATATTGTGGAATATGAGAGTGGAGTTTCTCAAATGTCTCCATATGAGTTTGGAGCTTACAAGGGAGGATTGGGCTAGAAACAGATTCCTGAGTTTACCACAGAGATAATGGCTGAATCTGGGGTGTGAATGTGGTCTATAAGGGAAAGAGTATAAAAGAGAAGAGCAGAGGCCTGGGACGGAACTTTGTAGGTAAGCAGAAGACCAGCAAAGAGCAGTCCTAGAAGTACACGAAAACAGGCAGCTTGCTGAACGATGGGAGCTAAGGGAGGGGAGGGGTTCTAGGAGGAAATGGAACACGATGCTGAATGTCATCTGGTACGTACAGGAGGATAAGGCTTGATGTGTTGGCAACGGGGTAGTCATGGGTGACCTTGGGGAAAGTGGGAATGGGACCGAGGAGGAGAGAGGGGCTCCAGAAGGCAAGGAGGAGAGAATGGGTGATGGGCAGGGCAGATTCAGAGAAGAGAGGGCACTTGGCAGGTCTACTCAGCAAGAGACAGACATGTCTGTGTGAGCCCAATGAAGGTCACCCTACCTTCTTAGGTCCCCAGCACTCCACAAACCTTCTCAATCCCGGAGGTGTGGATTCCTCACAAACTATAGCCCCCATGGTGGTTCTCTCATATGTTCACTGCTCAGAGGCTGGTGCCAGTATCTGGACATACTCCCACCCTTTGGCCCACCATTCTTCCACACACAGCCCAGAGGATCAGAGACCACTTAACTGTTCTGTGCCTCAGTTTCTTTGCCTGCAAAAGGGGGCTAGTGATATTTACCTTGAAAAAGGATGCGGATTAAAAGAGATAATACATGCAAAGCAACAATCTGTGTTAATTAATTCTTCTCCTGAGGTCACTGGAATCTCATGAGAAAGATGTAAGACCACAATGCTTGATTCACTTCAGCTTGGAAACACAGCAGAACTTAACATATAATTAGGTATTCTCAGTACAGTTTTATCCCCTCCACACACACAATTGATGTTGTCCGACTTACAAGGAGAAATAATGTGATTCATAGTTACTGCCAATTTCTCTACTGCACTGTAGGGGAGTCAGCATTTTTGTTTTGTAGTGTAGGAGGAAATCCAGGCTGAATGTCTCTCACCCAGTGCCTCCCATTGTGGCACACTGTGGGTTGCCCTGTTGAACACAAACTCCATATCAGGATTGACTATGTAGTTTGTGGAGTCCAGTGCAAAATGAAAATGTGGGGCCCCTTCCTCAAAATTATTAAGAATTTCAAGATAATGACAGTAGAGCTTTAAACCCTGTATGGGGTCCCATGCAACTGTATATACTAGTTGCTCACCAGTGAAACAATCCCTGCACCAAATCCATCCCCAGTGCCCTGATCTTGTTGCAGGAAAGCCCAGAGCAATGTCACATGTTCCTCTGAAGGAAATTTGCACAGAAACAGGCACCTGGACGCAAAGAGCTCCCTCTAGGTTGTTTCACCAAAAAGCCCTCTGGGCCGCTGCCTGCTGGTTATGGACAACTGAAACCCTCAGAGTCAGAGTTCTGGCACTGCACCCCTTGTAGATAACCATGGCACCTCTAACTGTAATCAACCAGCAACTTTCTTTCCTCCTGCTGTTACTTTTTCTAATCACTTCAGGTTATTTCCACTCTTCCAACCTCTCCACTATGCACGCCTGCCCCCAGCACAGGCATACCCCAGGACAGGGGCCGAGTGGCCTGCTGGGCCTGGGGCCATGGGCCCTCTTTTTAGCCCCACTCTGAATCCTAATAGTGACTTTGAGCCTTAGTGGGTGGCTCTCTGGTGATCTGTCAGGTAACACCGGGAGGAAGGAGGTGTCCCTCCTGGGTCTCTGGGAAAAGGTGAGGAGAATGACAGGGATGGAAGGCTAAAAAGATGTACAGTCCTAGAACAGTGTTACTCAAAGTGTAGCCCATGGATCAGTGTCAGATGGCAATGAGGTAAGTGCAGAAATTGAAAGTAAGAGTTTCAAAACTTTTATAGTAACGTGATAATGCTTATTAAATTTAATAATAAAATAATAAAAAGTAATTTATGTCTTAAAATAATAAAAAATAATTTATGTCTTAATTTTCACCCTTCTAGTAATTCAGTTTTATTGCATTTTATAGAGTATCGGTCCACACAGTTTGGAAATCTAAAAAGATAATTACAAAAAAACAAACTAAAACAAAACGAAAAATAGGTGCTTTGCACTAGATGGTTGCCATCCTTGCCATGGCACCTCTGACTCAGGATAGTGGAAAAAGCCCTGAGGTGGGAGTCAAAAGATCAGAGTTCTCTTCCTGGTTTCTTCATTTCCTCAGACAAATTGCTTAACCTCTGAGCTCCACTTTTCTCAATTGTAAATGTCTCCTGGGGCCCACACGAGATCTTGGGTGAGAAGGAGCTTTACAAACTGTAAGGTGCAATGTTAAATGAGGGGTCAATCGTGAGGAAGCCACCATTCTGTAGCTACTCCACACCCCTTCCGTGCAAGTAGTACTGAGTACGAGCACAGTGGTAAGAGCAAAGCCTCTGAAGTCTGGCTGGCTGGATTTGGACCCTACCTCCAGTTTACTAACCTCTCAGCGTCTCCATTTTCTTACTAATGAAGAAGGGATCCTTTTAATGTCAATCTGATAGGATTGTGATGAGGACTAACTGTGAACATGGTACAAGATAAGTGGTGGGTAGTAGTGTGGTCCGATTACACCTCTTATTCTTGTCACTCTACATTACTATTTTGAGACTTACCCATGTTCATAGTTCTTCCCCTTTAACAACTATATATCTCCAACATCGTATTTCATTTGTGCAGTCCCATAGTGGTGTCTTTGTATTTTCTAGTTGGTTACTGCTGGTGTAGAAGATACTATTGATATTACAGACTTGATCTTCCATCTAGTAAATATGCTGAACTCTCTCATTAGTTCAAACAGTTTGTCTAATTCTCTTGCTCTTTCTATGTAAATGATCACATCATTTGCAAATACACTCATCTTGTTTCTTTCTTCACAACCCTTGTACTTCTTATTCTTTCTATGACTTTCCGTAATAATTTGGGGTGTGGTAGCAGCATCCTCATCTTGCTTCCTACCTTAAAGAGAATGGTTCTAAAGCTTCTCCTCTATTAAGGATGATATTTTCTGTGGGTTTTTAATAGGTGGTCTTGATAGGGGTCAGGGGGATCCCTTTATTAATAATTTTAATATCCTTTAT
This sequence comes from Equus przewalskii, assembly GCF_037783145.1. NCBI lineage: Eukaryota > Metazoa > Chordata > Mammalia > Perissodactyla > Equidae > Equus > Equus przewalskii. The sequence continues at coordinate 121,292,674 of NC_091863.1, read as the reverse complement.
CACAAATAGGCGTTAAACTTTATAAAACATTTTTTATGCATCTATAAAGATTTTTTTCATTTTTTTCCCGAGTGTATTAACATGATAAATGTTAACTCTGTAACAATAACTCTACTTGGCCATGACGCAATCTTTTTGTTTGTTTACTTGCTTGTTATGTTTTGTTTTGTTTTTAATACGCTATGAGATTTAGTTAATATTTTGTTTAGCTATTGTTATTTATATTCTCAAATGACATTTCCTGTAAATATTCTTTTCTTTTGCTGCCCCTATCCAGATTTGGCATCAAGATTATGGTGGCCTCCTAACTCAAGTGGTCACGTTTCCCACTTTTTCTGATCTCTGGAACAACACAAGGAGAAGAGATATTATCTTTTCTTGGGAAGTTTGATAAAACAATCAATGTGTAGAATGGTCTGGAACTGGTCCTTTTGAGAGGAGGTGAGCTTTTGATCATCACAACAATCTTACATGGTCATCAGTGTATTCAGTTTTCCTTAGCTCATTTTTGCATTTTCTTTTTAAAAACTCAAGGCATTTATCTCTTTTCTCTGGCTTTCAGCCTTTGGTTTCACCACAAGCTTTCTCATAACACCACCCTTGAACCAAGAACTAAGCTTGTAGCTTCACTCCTGATTCTTCCATTCTTTGGGCAAGTGAAACCGAGGCCAAGAAAGTCTTCCTCATCTGTCAAAGGAGAGTTGAGGTAGCGACCCCTAATGGTATTTTTAACACAAGGGTAAATTCTCTCTTAAGAGCAGCGGTTGACTCAGCTCAGATACAAATGAAAAAGGGATAAAGAAGAAGAGCAGAGAGAATAACAGCTGCCAGGTGATTCCTGCTTGCCGAGTCTAGTACTTTTTATACCTTGGGTGATCAAACTTGGTAAGAAGCCCTTTGAAAGAACTCTTCCTGACTCCTCCACCACATTTATGCAAAGAAGCTTTAGGAGCCCTACTTTCCCAATGAGGCAAAATGTCACCTCATCACATGATGAGGCAGTACCAGGACCACCCTCTCTCTTGAGATTATCTTACTTAACTGTCCTCTATTATTTCATTCATTCATTCACATTAACTCTGCACCACATTTTCTGCAGGCTTCACTGCTTGTCTAATGTTATGCTGGAGGAAGAAGTATGTGACGTGTCTCTCAGCGTAATCAAAGCCGTGAAAAGAGAGCTGCAATTAGAACTGAGCCAGGTTTGTTTGTTTAATAAAGACAGAGCCAGCTCTCCTGCTCTCTCACCCTAGACCTGAGGTGAAAGTTTCAGGATCCTTCTCTCTGAATTAAAGACACTACAGCTCTAATTGAGTTTAGGAAAAGTCATTTGTGTTCAATACCAGAGCTTATTCTCTCCCTCCTTCCTCTGATCATTTGGAGACTGTTAGCAGCAGATGGCTGAGGCTTTCCAGCAGCACTGTCTGTTAGATCCCACCCTGCCTTCCAGGCTGACCTCTGACCCTTGGCTCAGCAGTATCTTTCTTTGCTTGGTCTCAGTGTTTGAGATTGAAGTTTCTCACATCACTCACTATCTGGATTGAAATGCAGTCTTCTCATCAGAAGAAATAGTGGGCTGACTCATTGATCTCAACTCCAGTGGAAAGACCCAAAAAGACAATGGTCCATTCCCAACTGACCCAGGTGACCACAGACACCCAGATGGAAAGCCTACTGGGCAGTATTCTAGGCGGGAATTGTGGTTTCCTTCAACACCAAGTCCTGTCTACATTGAGTTGTTGGCCTGTGGGTTGCATCATTATTTAGAAACACTTCATCTTAATAGGATTAAACATCACTTTCCAGAGAGATATGGATGGAGAATATCTACACAGAGAATGAGAGATAGACCAACATAGCCCCAACTCTTGAACCTTGAGTTGTCCCTTCCCCCTTAGGAGTCTGTTACTGTTATTCTGTCAGAAAGACAGTGACCCAATGGTCCTTGGTCCTTTTCAACTGCCCTGGGAGACATCTCTCTCACAATCTACCTGGAGGCTCTCTTGGACTTTCAGTTTTCTGCCTGAGAAATAGACTCCTCTATTGATGATGATTGACAGAACTGCAACTCCTTATGGACATACTCAGCACCAATACCCAGGGTACAGTCTTAGCCAGACCACTAGAGAAAAAACAAGCAATAGAAAAGAGAGAAGTATTGTTTCCTTTCTGTGCTTAGGATCATGAGAAGCAATCTTTGTTTTATTTTATGCGGCTTGAAGTAGACTCCAAGGAAAAATTATTGACATGATTCTAATAACTCGGTGGGGACATGTGGTGGGCAGAATTCTAAAGATGATTCCCCAAGACATCTGCTCCCAGGTTATCATATTAAACACTAATCTAGATAGTACTGTAAAGGGACTTTGCAAATGTAGTTAAAGTTTCAAGTCAATTGACTTTAAGATATGGAAATTATCCAGGCTGCTCTGATGGAATCGCAGGAGCCACTTGGAAGCAGAGTTTTCTCTGGCTGGTGGCAGAAGGGGAAGTCAAAGGGATTCAAAGCACAAAAGAGATTCAATGCACTCTTGCTGACTTTGACTATGGAAAGGCCCACATGCAAGGACCAAAGAGTGACTTGTGGGAGCTGAGGATAGCCCTTGACTGACACCCAGCAACGACACCGGGACATCTGTCCTACAACTGCAAGGAACTGCATTGTGCCAGCAGCCTGAATGAGTTTGGTAGCAGATTCTTCCCCAGAGTCTCAGTTAAGAGTCCAGCTCAGCCCACACTTTGATTTGTGGGACCCCCAAGCAGAGAACCGAGTTAAGCTATGCTAGGACTCTTGGCTCACAGAAACTATAAGAGAATAAATGAGTGTATTTATAGCTGCTAAGTTTGTGATAATTTGTTACATAGCAATAGAAAACTAATAAAGGACATCTAACAAGTCCTCCAAAATTATCAAGCCTACACCTCAGCCCTCTGCATGCATGAGACCAAGGTAGGCACAGAAAGTATTTACACCCTACGCAAGGTCCCTGTTCCCCTCTCCAGCCCTGAGCTTCTCTCACAGAACTTCTCTCACTGGCTGAGGCCTCAGTGTGGCTCTCTGGTTGCTGAGGTGCTGGGGACAGACTAGTGACTAACTTGATCCACTGGCAGGCAGGACATTTTTTAGGCCAGTAGGAACAATCCTTGCTATTTTCAGAGAGCTGAGTGCAAAACACTTCTATAGTCATGATTTCACAGGAGCCTCATAGCAATTGCCAATGGTAGAAGCAGTCATATCCCCATTTCCCAGATAAAAGAGTGAGGCCCCAAAAGGGAAAATGACTGGCTCAAGGTCACAGAGCTAGCATGGGAAAAGCTCTTGCAGCATAACACAATTTACTTTTGGTAACTATTTGTGGATTCTTCTGTTAGTGGTTTGCAAGTCCTTGGGCCTTTGAAACTGTAAGCAGTGCTTTGTTGAAAGGTGATCATCAAGGCTGTTTCTTCTCATGTGCATCTAAACTAAATGAGTAGAGACACTAGGGAACCTAATGAATAGAGATGTATTTGTTAATCACCTGAAGAGTCATAATCTGTTCCATGTTGTTCCTTTGGGCTACATGGCTCATTGTCCAGATAGCCACGTGGTTCTTGTGATGGTCAATTTTATGTGTCAACTCGACTAGTCCATGGGATGCCCAGATATCTACTTAAACCTTATTTCTGGGTATGTCTGAGAGGGTGTTTCCAGAAGAGATTAGCATTTTAATGAGTGGACTGAGTACGAACACCCTCTCTAATGTGGGTGGGCATCTTCTAATCCACTGAGGGTCTGAATAAAACAAAAAAGTGGAAGAAGGAAGAAGTTGCTCACTCACGCTCTCTCTGTCTGCCTGACTACTCGAGCTGGGACATTGGTCTTCTCTGGCCTTTGAATTAGAACTTGCACCATTGGCTCTCTCGTTCTCAAGCCTTTGGACTCAGACTGAAGCTACACCACTGGCTTTCCTGGGTCTCCAGCTTGCAGAGGGCTGAATGTGGGACTTCTCACCCCCCGTAGGTGTGTGAACCAGTTCCTCATAATGAATGAATAAGTAAATAAATATCTCCTATTGGTTCTGTTTCTCTGGAGAACCCTGACTAATAGAGTTCTCTCCCTCACTTCCTTCAGTTCTTTGCCCAATGGGGCCTTCTCTGGCCACTCCATCTAAAATTTCAATGCCCCATCAACCCTACTTCTTGCTTTATTTGTTTTCCCTATTGCAATGATCATCATCTGATATCCTAGACATTTTATTTCTTTATTGTCTATCTCTAAGAGAATAGGGATTTTTGTCTGTTTTGCTGACTGTTGTATCACCAGCACTCAGCACATTGCCTGACATATAATAGGTGCTCAATAAATTTATCATTATTATGATTACAGAGCTGGGTTGGGGTCCAGATATATATAAAGTCAACCCAGTCCTCTTACATGGTCACGATGGCCACTCTGGCTCTCTGTAGAGACAGAGGCTCTGTCAAAGATCAGCCATCATATCTCCTGTTCCTTGTCCCAAGCCCTCCATTCTCTGAACCAAGTCTGACTGCAGTGTCAACTGCTCTCCTTTGTTTATGGAAAGTAATTTCTCAAAGTGATGTCTCAGGCCCCGAGAGAAAAGATCTTACCTGCCTAATAAGCTGGGGTTTGTTCAGACCAAAGGGAGCAGAAGCAACAGATTAATCCCGATGCCTAGAATTTATTTTAAAAACTTCAAATGTTTCTAATGTGAAAGGTAAAATTGTGCCAGCTGAAGCGTCAAGCCCAGGTGATCTCCCTGTGGCAAAATAGTCCCTTGATATCTAACCATAATATCCCTTCCAATTGGCAGAGCCCTTAGGACCAGGAGACTGGACCAATCAAGGCAAGAACTCCAAAGTGCATTTGGATCTAGTAGAGCATCTGGTCTCCCTCAGCTGGAAACCATGCTTACACAATGTTTCTCTTTAAGAGAAGAGAACTAGGGCAGCCCTTTACTTCAAGCAAGGCAGAGTTAGCCAAAATTAGAACCCAGACACAACTATTTTATGCCTCATTATCTATAATAACAAGGAATTAGACACAATCTAGAAGTCAGACAACATTGACATGGTTAAAAAATTGTTGTACATCATCTCCAAGGAATATTATGTAGCCATTAAAAATGATCACTGTGAAGACAATGTTGCAACATGGAAAATGCTTACAGTTTAATGGTAAGTGGAAAAGGCTGAATATAGGACTGTAAATACATTGTAATTACAGCAATGTAAAAAATAATACACATATGTAGCCAAGGCCTGGGAGGTGTTGTGAGATAGAAAGTAAGCTCTTATGAGCTACCATGTAGGAATTATGGTCTATTTTTTCTTTATAAATTTCCTATAATGTTGTTTAGTGTTGTTACAATATTGCTGTTACAGTAAATAACAGTCAAGGAGAACAAAGGCCAGCCTGAAGCCTTTGGTCAACTGCAGCTGCCACAACTTTCTATGACCACAACTGTCATAGAAAGAGAAGCCTTCCTCACTGTTCTTGCAGACAATTGTGAGGACAGACACTGTGGAATGCAGTCTCTGCTAGCTCTCCCCGCTCATTCCCCAATCCAGCTGCAGACTCTGTGCTCTGTAGGCTGCAAGGGAAGGACAGAGCAGGTTAGGCCTCTGGGCAAGGGACAAAAGGAGCAATTTGAAACACTGCTGTTATTCTTGCACAGGGCATGTATCTGCTGACTTCCTGTATCTTCCACAGTGCCTTGTTCACTGTTGTGTACACAGAATTTACTTACTAAATATGTAATTTACGATAATTATCATGATTCATCTCTCTCTTCCACACCCAAAAAACAATTCTGGTTGCCCCTTAATATTTCCATCTCAGTGAGTGATGTCTCACCCACGGGGCTGGTCAAAGGCAGTCACCCTTGTCTCTTCCCTCTTCCACAACCCTACATTCAATCCATCACTGTCTTATGGATCCTGCCTCATTAAGATTTCTCAAATCTCTCTTACTTCTCTCCATCCCCACTGCTATCCCACAGTCCGGGCCTCTATCATAATCTCACACCTGAACTAACAGGTTGCTCAACCTCTAGCCTCAATCTCATCCTCTACACAAGTGATGTCAGAACTTTACTGGCCTGCCAGCAGTGGTCGGGGAAACACGCAGCGAGGGAGTGGGGAACCCTTAGAATTGAGCACCCAGGGCCCCAAGTGCCCAGAAAAAGCAGGGCATTGTCGGGAGGGCCCACAATTTCAGCAAGATCTGTTAAAATGGTTACCATGTCACTGGCAGTGCCGGCGAGGCCTTAGCCTGCAGGGAGTCTGGGAGCCTGCTGCAGAATGATCCATTGCGATGCAGGAGGAAAAGATTTGAACTTTTATGTAGCTTTGTTTAGAGATTATCTCATCATTTCCTTTTATATCTAGGTAGATTATATACACAGTGTATTCAGTTCAGTTGTACATGTTTATTTATTTTGCATAGATGTGTTTGAAAATGTTTTATTGATAGAACAGGTAATCAAACACATCGATTATGAACACCAGCCACCATCTAGATATTTCTAAAATATTATTGTGATTGTATCGCTCTTCTGTTTAAAGCCCTTCAATTTGTTTTCCACTGCCTCCAGCATAACCCACAAGCCCTTCATGACCTAGCCCTGCTAACTGTTCCAGTATTATCTGCCTCAGCCCAAGAACCACTTCTTTAGCCTCTAGGATCACCAAGCAGCCCAGAGGGGCTACTTAAAGCCTTTGTAGGGGCTGATCCAGTGGCATACTGGACCCAGTTATTGGTCCTGACAGCCTATCTCTCACCAGTGGTGCACCCAGTGATGTCAAGGTGGTAGTTTGAAATAGGCCATGGTGGGATTATTTACACCATGGAAATTGGAAAAAAGTATAAATCAGAGATTTCTTTTTCCATATGACTGATTTAGGAACATTTACCAGAATACTACTGAACTGATCTGTCTTCTTGGAATATGCTTTTCTGAGATCTTCACTGGTCCCTGCTTCAAGATTTAGTTCAAGCAACACACCATCCAAACAGCTTTCCCTCAACCTTTTTGCCCCTTTCTCCATCCATGTCCTTTCTCTGTGCTCCTGTGCATACATCTATCATTTCTCTATGAACTTCTTAGGGGCAGGGCTCATGTCTGAGTCATCCTGTGCCAGGTGCTGCGTGGGCACTCAGGGAATGTTTGTTAAATTGAAATGAAATTTCTGGTAAAGCTGGTATGCCTTGCTGCCTACAGTCCCTGTGGGTCCTGATGAGCCCGGTTGGTAGAGTTAAACCCTGGAGACGGCTGGAGCAGAAATTAGAACGGCCCCAGTCTCTCTGAGAAGTCACCAGATTAACAACTCAGTTCTAACAACATATCCCACCATCCCTTTCCTTGATCAGAGTATCAGGCTAACAGCTTCCTCCCTTTTCCCCAGCTTCTCTCAGACACCCTGAATGGCCCAGAGGCTGCTATAGGGGAATGAGCTCTCCTGCTGAAGAAATGATCACTCACACTACATACCTGAGCAAACAACTGTTGAAAAAGCCATTATGCCAGAGGCAAGAGTTGTAGAAATGTGTCCCATTGGTTTGCAAATGGAGATTTGCTTTCTTTTTGCAATAATCCCTTAGAATATTTGTCATTTGCATGAACAAGTTGGTGCTTAGAACACCAATCTAGAGTCATTCTAAAGACAAGACTTTAGATCCCAGGCTTCCCTGAAGGAAAAGAGGTAAAAGCTCTTTTGAAAAGAGAACAGAAATGTTCAAATCCTGCCAACCAGATACCGTTGCAGCAGAGCAGGAAGCTGAGAGCTGGGATGACACATGATCCTCTACTCCTCAGAGCAAAACCCAGAGCTACAAACGAAAATTCTTTCCTCAAGGTGTTAGCAAAAGCCTGACTTCTAACTGGGAAGGAGAGTGGGAGAGGCAAGTGGGGTTAGCCCCTGGGTCAGGAAGGAAGGTCCTCTCCTCAGCGAGTTTATGGGAAGATGCTGTACCTCACAAAGGGAAAAGGGCGGCTGGCTCCAGAGAACCCTAGGGAAGAAGCAGATATGAAAGGAAGAGAGAAAAGGGAGCCTATTGTCCCTCTGATTTAGGAAAGGGAAGTACTGCCGAGGCCTCCATTCCTCAGCTCAACACAGCCTAAGGTTCAAGGACCCCCAGAGAAGTAGCTTTTGGTCTCTCTGGTTTCAAGACAGGCAGTGGAGTCCAAAGACCTGGGTTTTAATCCTAGTGCAGCCATCCACTAGCTGGGTGAATTGGAGCAAATTAATTAGCTTTGCTGAGCTTCAGTTTTCTCACGTGCACTGTAGGCACGATGATATCTCCCTCACAGAGTGATGACAAAGTAGATGTGATGGTTAATTTTATGTGCCAATTTGGTTAGGCTATAGTACCCAACTGTTTGGTCAAATACCAGTCTAGACGTTCCTGAGGAGGTGTTTTTTTAGATGTGGTAAATATTTACAATCAGTAGACTTTAAATAAAGCAGATGACCCTCTGTAATGTAGGTGGTCCTTGTCCAATCAGTTGGTGGCCTTAAGAGCAAAGACTGAGGTTTCCCAAAAAAGAAGGAATTCTGTTTTCATAACTGCAACATAGAAACCTTGCCTGACTTTCCAGCCTGCCTGCCTGGCCTGCCCTGAGGCATTTAGACTTGCCAGTCCTCACAATCATGTGAGCCAATTCAATTAAAATTATACATATATATATATATATATATATATATATATATATAAAATTACATACACACATATGTATATATATATATATTTATCTATATACATATACTGTTGGCTCTGTTTCTCTGGAGAACTCTGGCTGATACTGTAGATAACAAGCATAAAGCACCTGACATGGACCCAGACCCAGGGGTTGTACCCAAGGCATGGTAACGATTTACTGACTAACACACATCCACACTCCTGACCACCTTTACCCTTTCATTTGATAGCATCTGATGTTGTCCTCTCTAGCCTAACCTTTCCTGATTATCCAGGCCAGCCAATGGGGCCCTTGCCATAAATCCCATCAGTTTGATGACAAGCTCTAATTAAATATCTGTTTTGATGACTCTTAAACCCAGATACACGTTACAATCACTTGGAGAACTCTTCAAAATTATCAGTGCCTAGACTCTATCTCCAGATAGTTTTATTGAGTTGCTCTAGGATGGAGCCAGGACATCCATAGATGTTAAAAGCTCCCAGGTGATTCTAATGCACAGCCAGTGTTAAGAGCCATTGTTGTAGAGTATGCCAAGTACACACCAGAAGCAAAGTCAAATTTAAGAAGGATGCATCCCTTCATTCAAGTACTCGACTGCCAGTAAGTGCTTTTCCTCTCGATAAAGGGCACTACTCTCTCCCAGTGTGCAAGCCAGAATAGCAGGAGTCATCCTTGATTCTTCTTTTTCTTCTACCCCTCAATCCAATAGCCAGTCCTGTTGAATCTAGTATAAAAAATATCATGCTCCCTTTCCTCCAACTCTACTGCTAGTCCTAGTCCGTGCTCTGCTATCTGTTACCCGGGACACTGTATTCTCTTCTGTGTTAGTCTGGGTCCAATCAAGACAGGGAAGCAGTTTTGCAAAATGGAAAAGTTCTAGAGATCTGTTTCACAACAACATGAATATACTTGACTACTGAACAGTACACTTAAAATGGTTAAGATGGTAAATTTTATACTATGTGGTTTTTAAACTTTATTTATTTATTTATTTATTTATTTATTTATTTGAGAAAGGTTAGCCCTGAGCTAACATCTGCTGCCAATCCTCCTCTTTTTGCTGAGGTAGACTGGCTCTGAGCTAACATCCGTGCCCATCTTCCTCCACTTTATATGTGGGACGCCTGTCACAGCATGGCTTGACAAGTGGTGCCATGTCCGCATCCAGGATCCGAACCAGCAAACCCTGGGCTGCCGAAGCAGAATCTGTGAACTTAACTGCTGTGCCAGCAGGCCAGACCTTATACTACGTGTTTTTAACTACAATTTAAAAAAAAGTACTATGCTCAGTGAAATAAGCCAGATACAGAAGAATAGATGTTCTGGAAACATCCAGAGAAGGCTAATCTATAGAAACAGAAAGTAGATTAATCGTTGTTCAGGGCTGGGGATGGGGACAGGGAGTGACTGTTAATAAGCACAATATTTCTTAGATTGTGGCAATGGTTTCTCAACTTTGTAAATTTATTAAAAATTATTGTACACTTAAAATTAGTAGATTTTATGGTTTGTAAAGTATACCTCAATAAGGCTGTTTTTTTAAAAAAATTATTAACTATGACAGGGGGTTGGATTAACGAGGGATTAGCTAGTAACAAGTAAAGAGAACTATAAAGAAGATAGGTATAACAGATATAAAGAGTAGCCACTACCCTTAGGAGTGATGTAGACCACCCAATGTAAAGTCCCCTCACATCCCCCAGGCACTGTTGACCCTGGGGATGCATAATTTGTTGGAGAGGGAGTGGTCATGGCTTACTGAGTGGCAGAGAAGTCATTGTGGTGCGGTGCTGGTAGACTTGCTGGAAATCTACTGCCTGGAACTTGTCAGACATCTGCCCTCTAGGGTGCTGAAGAAATTTGTTTACTGGGAGCTGTCTCACCAAAACCACTGAAGGGGGGTGCCAGAAAAAGCTGCTGGCCACTTGGTGCTGCTGACCACTATGCACTACAGGATCTGAGTTCTGGAAAAGCTACAAGCACTGCAGGAGACAGGCACTGGGGAAGACATACATACACACTACAGAAGTGAGATCTGAAGAAGACATCCACACAGGCCACAAGAGTGTACTGATGGAACACACAAGAAACAGGAAAATAAAACCCTTTTCCTCCTGTAATATCTCTCCAGTGCCCTTTTACTGACAAAGTTTCAGTGACAACTGACAAGGAAAAGTATTTGGAGGGAGCAGATCTAATTTCACAGAGCAGGCAAAAAGGGTAAATTTGGAGCTGAGGGGCAATAAATCAGTAACCAGCACAGCCTCCTCACTAATCTCTCCGCTTCCGTTCTTGCCCTCCTGCAGTCCTTGTGGCAATCAGAGCAATCCTTTAACAATGGAAAACTCATCCTATCACTTCACTTTTCCTTGGAATAAAATTCAAACTCCTTCTCATGACCTAAAGATCCTGCATGCTCTGGCCCCTGCCTCTCTTTCCCACTGTTTCCCTTTGCTTCTGTTTCACACAGGGCCTTCTCACAGGCCCTTCCTCTACCCAGAACCCCTTACCTATCCTGCCCCTCTCTGCTCCTGTCCTACCCCTTGGCCAGCTTAACTCTTACTTATCTTTATTTTTTTTTTATTTTTTTTTTTAAAGATTTTATTTTTTCCTTTTTCTCCCCAAAGCCCCCCGGTATACAGTTGTATATTCTTCGCTGTGGGTCCCTCCAGTTGTGGCATGTGGGACGCCGCCCCAGCGCGGCCCGATGAGCAGTGCCATGTCCGCGCCCAGGACCCGAACCAACGAAACACTGGGCCGCCTGCAGCGGAGCGCGTGAACTTAACCACTCGGCCACGGGGCCAGCCCCTCTTACTTATCTTTAGGTCCCAGTTGAGATGGCCCTTCCTTGGGGAGTTCTTGCCTGACCCCAGGTTGGGTCAGCTCCCCAAGCACCCTGCACTTGCCCATTGAAATATTTGTCACATTTGGATATACTTGTTCCGTGTCTGGATCTCCACTGGACTGTTCACTTCTTGGAGAAAGAACTGTGTCAGTCATGCTTGTAGCCACATCCCCAGGGCCCAGTACAATGTCTGACACTCAGTAAGTTCTCAGTAATATTGTTAACTAAAATCTAAATGATGATAGACACCTCATTATAGCTGCAATGAATCTGTTAGGAAGCCCCACGTTTGATGGATTGAGCCAGGAGATGTCTTGTGGTGAATGGGTTTAATCAGGGAAAATTCCTGGAAGGAAGTTGCATTTTATACCAGAGAAGGAAGGGGTGGTGGACCTAGATGGCCATAAAAAGGTAGAAGCAATGTTAGGAATACAATACCTAAGAGGATTGACTTGACTAAGACAGAAAAATTGGAGTGGAGAATAGGGGAGGAGAGGCTAGAGAAGTGGGAGTGGAAGCAATAGCAACTGATCCAGGAGCCCCAGGGGATGATTAAAGTCAGATGTCTGGATGATGAATCTGGCCTCTGTGCATCTGAATGGCCTGCAGGGAGTGGAGAGAGAGCAGGATAGGCAAGAGACAAGTCCGGTGACTGGTGGCTAAACAAACTATTGGCCGGTGAAGGTAGGAGAGAAAGGGGGAGGAGGAGGAAAGGTGTGTGTGCACTATAGTGGTACTCACAGAGGTAGAAGGGAAGGGGATGATCCTATATGCTGGACTCTGTGTTAGATTCAAGAGGTAAAAGAGTTGTGTTTCCCTCTTTGTGGAATTTACTGGTGGGAAAGACAGACATTAACCAAATAGTCACAGAAATAAATGTCATTGTCAACTGGGGTAAGTGCTAAAAAGGAAAATTGAAAGCTGCTCTGAGAGTGAAGACCGCCTAGGTGAGTGAAGCCTCACCCAGCCCAAGAGTTCAGGGTAGGCTTCCTTAGGGAACTGATGGGGAAGCTGACATTTAAGTTAACTAGGTACCTGTGGTGGTTGGATGGTGAAATGGTAGAGAGAGCACTCAAGGGAGAGAGAACCTCATGTTCACACACAGGTAGGTGTATGTGCGCATGGCTTGCACTCATTCTTCTATCTTTAGAAGCCCTAAGGGACTTGTCTAAGGCAGAGAGAAGGCCTCCAGGAACATCTTTGGGCCAGCAAGTCTTAGTCATTCCGGCACAGTTGTCCTCAGCCTCCACTAAACCCTTTGGGTATTCTCAGCAAATCAGCACACCCACTCACAACAAACTTACTGACTTGACAGGGAAGCCAAAGCACAGAAGGTTGAAGTGATTGCACTAAAACCACATAGAGCAAGCCCATGTGCTCCACTGAAGATGCTATTTTGGGACAGATTCTAGGTGGAAGTCAAGTAATCAATCAGGTCAGCAGTCAATCAGTCTCGGCCATTAGGACAACACGTCAGTGACATTGTTATTGACACAGCCACAGTAACTCAGAGACAAGCTGAGGAGTAAGGCCATAGCTATACTGGTCAATAAAGTACTTTTGGTCCTGACAAAGCAAGCAATTAGGACCAACTCTGTTTAATTTTTCAACCCCTAAGCCAGAATGTCCCTCTAGACATATCTATCAATGCAAGAAGGCAGGGCTGAGGGTTGAAGTTTAAGTCATTCCAGGGGAGATGAGAAAAAAGAAGAGCATAAGCCAAGAAATTCCACATGAGCTATTTTTCAAAAACTTCAGATCTCAGAAGTATGAAGAAATTGGAAGTGACCCAACAGAGAGCCCCTGTCCTCCACCTCCCCTCACAATGCAAAGTATTACTGGCACTAACTCATCCCAAGCTGGACAGAGTCAAAGGACCACTACATGTTGAGAATGGGGGTAGGGTGTCTACGTCTTCATCAGGTAGGATTGGGAACCTCTCTGACTCTTCCCAATTTCTATTCCTCCCTCCCTCCCAGCTCCAGGCACACAGGAGCTTTTTCAGCTCACAGGTCTACTGAGGATGTAATGCCCTTCCAGTCTAGACCAGAAGTCCCTTGAAGGAAGGGACAGGGCAAGAGTCACCTCTGTGTCATTTCTGTGTCCCAGGTGCCTACCCTGGGCCTAGCACCAAGTAGATAATCCGTTAATATTGTTTTTATTGATTCTCTCCTTGAATTCAGGAAAAAAAACTGCTTTCTTAGAAGTCCCCCAGCCGTGACTTAGTAGTCCTTGAATTCTGCCCATAGTTGTACCCTGGAATAAAGTCTACCTTTCCTGGCGTAGCTCTGGGAAGAGTAGCCCCTTCTACCCCCACATTGTTCAGTCTTTGCCGTGTCGTCCTTTATAATCTAGCACAGAGTTACTGTTTTAAAAGTCCCTGGTCACTTAGTTAAGTCATCCATCCGCCTGCACAGAAAGCTCTGGGCCCAAGTTTCTCCTGATCTCAGGAAAAACCGTAGCTCCCAGACAAGAGCATCAGATCAAGTTCATTTCCATTTGGCTTCCTCAGCCTCATCTCCTAAGTCAGATCCCAAGGTTGACTTGGTGGATGAGAAGGCTGTGTTTCAGGGAGGAGTCCCAATGCTCAAGATTAGTCATCCATAAACATGTCCCCAAGGCTTTCTCTATGTGGAGACAGAAACCCACAGCCTTGCCAGCAGCTGTAGCCAAGGTTCAGCTGAAGGACGGAATGGTATCCTTGAGGCATCTGGATAAGTCAGCGGCCTCCTCCAAACTAAGAAGGAGCTTCTCTAGGCCAAAGAAATCTCTGCTGAGACAGGGAAGCTCAGCAGTCCCACGTCCCAGCTAAGGGCCAATCAGGACGATTCCTGTCCTTTCTCAGATGGCCCAAGACATTTACTTCCCTGGCATGAGCCATTGACTTGGGATGATCAGGCTCCCCAGGGCCTCCTGAAGGAGGGCACTGAAGTGGAGCCTTGAAACGGGACAGATTTAGACAGAAGGCAAACAAGGGAGGGGATTTCATGTTGAGGAGGGGATTCCAGGTTGAGCTAAGGGTATGAGCAAATGGATAGAAGTGGAAAAATCAGTGACTGAAATTAGTAGCAAGTTAGTTTGTTTGCTTGGACTGCAGGACTCTAGAAAAGGAGTGTGGGAGATGAGGCTGAGGAGAGCTGCAGGAGCTGAATTCCCCAGGGTCTCTGGCATGAGCTTAGATATCAAGGGCTTGGACTTTGTGCTGAGAGTGGTGCCAAACCTCTGGAACGTTTTGAGCAAAAGAGTGACACAAGCAAACTCATTCTTTGAAAGCCTCTGTCTGGCTGCTATGTGGTGTTTGGCGACCACTCAGGAGGCTAGGGTGGTTGGACATTGAGGTGACCTGGACTAGGAATAAGATCCTAGGGTTGAAGAGAAGTAGACTGGATGAAGAGGTCATTAAGAAGATAAAAAGGCAAGACATAGTGACTGACTGAATTTGGGACATAAGAGCCAGGGAAAAGTTGAGGATTTATGAATCCATAAAATACATTAACTAGATTTTACTGAGCATAAAATGTATACAGAACTCTGTGCTTGGTAATAGGGACCCAGAGGTATATAATACAAGGTGCCAGTATTCAAGTAGGTCCAGGTCTGATGGAAAAATCTGACAAGAAAGTGACAATGAAATGGGGTATCCTAGTTGCTGACGGGCACAGAAGAGGGGTTTCACATCTATCCTCAAGAAGATGGAAAGGTTAAAAGGAAAATTCTCACAGGGGTTAACCATTGAGCTGAGTCTTGATGAGGACCAGGTGCAGGGAAGAGAGTACAGGTACTGCAAGCAAGTGCACAGCATATGTGGAGGTAGTGAGGTGTGAAACAGCATGACGCTTGTGTGGAGCCGGGGATGAGGTGGATGGTAGCACCATTAGTTGTGATCTGGGACACAGAAGGCAGAACAGCTTGTGGTGGTAGCGGCGGAGGAGGAGAGGCAGGGTTGAGTTCTGTCTTTGACATATTGTGCTCAAAGTTCCTGAGGAGTAGTTAAGGAATTTCTGCAAAGAGCTCCCTGTGGAAATGGAGCTGGGCTTAGGAGGGATGGTGATGGTGGCCTGTGTGGGGCACCTAGCCCTCCACCTTCTCAGTAGCATAAGACCAGTGGGGGTTAGCAGGACTGAGAAAAGGGAGTAGAGACAATCCAAGGCAGTGTCCTTTGGCTTCAGGGCTCTGTGCCCACAACAGACCCATGTTTGGGGTGGGTACAGATGAGCTACCTGGGATCTGAACAGTTGAGACCCCTTTATTGCCTGAAGGCAGATGCTCCTTCTGCCTTCTGTGTTTTGTCTGGGGAAGAAGGTGGGTCACCAAGCTCATGTGCATACCAGAGGAGCAAGGGGTGGCAAAGCTCATCTTTGTCACTCGGTCTCCCAACTCCTTCTTTCCTTAGCCACTCTTTCTGTCCCTTGTCCACAATCAGGGCTCAATCCGCCTTTGTCCAGTCCATGTTCTCCATCCTGCCTCTCCCTCAGAAGGCTGGCTGCACCTGAGGGGAGGGTTGACTTTCTGGATGCCAATGACTGAACTGACTCTGTAGCCAGGGCTATTCTTGAAGAATGAAAAGACCTATCAGTCCACAGAGATAGTTCATTTTTCCAGTTGTCTGCTTTACCCAGCAGCATAGACGTGCTTTCAAAAGGTGACAACACAGATGCACCTTGTGGATATTATGCTAAGCGAAATAAGTCAGAGAAAGACATATACCATATGATTTCATTCATGTGTGGATGATAGACAAAAAAACACACAGATATAGAGAACAGATTGGTGGTTATCAGGGTGGAAAGGGGTGGGGGAAGGGCAAAAGGGGTAAAGGGGCACATGTGTACGGTGATGCATAGAAACTAGACTTTTGGTGGTAAACACAATGTAGGCTGCTCAGAAGTCTAAATGTAATGATGTACACCTGAAATTTATATAATGTTATAAACCAGTGTGACCTCAATAAAAAGATATAAACAAATAAATAAAAGAAGAAGGAAGAGGAAGGGCAAGGCATTTACCAGGAATAGTGAGCCTTCAAGAGTGTCAAGGGCTGGAGCTCAGGACAGCTGAGAGAGGGAGGAGTGGCCTTCAGTGAGCAGAGAGGTGGGCAGAGGTCAGTCAAGGAGAGCCTCGTAAGCCAGGTTAAGGAGTTTGGACTTTGTCTTAGTGACATTGAGGAGCCCCTAGAGGGTTTTTCTTTTCTTTTCCCAGAAGAATGACTTTGCTGTTTTTGTAAAATTTATATGTTCTCCTAATTAGAAATTAAATCAATACAGAAAAGGTCAAAGAAAGAAACTAAAAATAACTTTGACTCCCATACAATAATCATTGTTAGGGCAAGCCTCATTCTACCCTTGCCTTTATATTCATGCTTAGAGATGAGGATGGGTATAGAGACAGAGACGGACAAGGAGAGAAGACAGGGAGGTTAACAGTTTTCAATGATATCCTTACATAAATGCTATCTTGAACAAAAGTAGAAAATTTAATTTCCCTTCAATTTAACAGAAGGTGTCTTCTCTTAAAGAAGTGTTGACACATCAAGAGAAAGAAGTGACTGGGTCTAGGTTGTAAGAAGATCCCTCCAGGTAGGAGCCACCATAGTCATCCAGGTGAGAATAGTGAGAGCTTGAGTGAGGCAAGGTTAGTGGGCTTGGAGAGGAGGGGTGGGGCGAAGCTCCAGCGCAGGAGCAGATTTCCTAGGACTTGATTTCAGGCGGTGCAGACAGGAGGCTCTTTTAGATGACTCAAGGTCTCAAGCCTTGGTGATTAGGAGGTGTTGATACCACGATTAGAAATAGGCTAAGCAGGCAGAGCAGGTTTGATGGGGGAGACAATCAGTTTTGCTTCAGATGTGTGATGATTCCGTGGCTGGTATGGCATCCAACAGACAGTTGGAGATGGGAAACTGGGGCTCAGATGGGAACAGGACTGAAGATAGGGACCTGGGAACCATCCACACAGAAGTGAGCACAGAAAATGTGGGAGGGTGAGAGATCTCCAGGGGAGAAAGTGTCAAGATAGAGAACTTGGCCAGGGACAGAAGCTAAGGGAGTGTCTATGTTAGGAGATGGGAGCAGGGAGAGGAGCCAAAGATAATCAGTAGGGTCGGGAAGCGGCCAACATTCTTGTCTCAGTGCTTTGTTCATGGTAGTTTTCAGAAACGTTCTTGGAGACTCAGACACAAGGTGCATTTGGCGAGAGAGAAGAAAACCAATTCTACAGCATGATAGATGGGAGCTGAGAAGCAAAGAGCTTCATCTCAGGAGAGTGGGGTTAGCAACTCTGTATAGAGGGCATGAGGAAGCAGGGGGCAAGCAGGGGCCATTGGATTTTGCAGTTAGGAGGTTTTCGGTGCCTATTGTGGGATTAGGTTCTAAGGAGTATTGGGAGACAGAAACAGATGGCTGGGAGCTGAGGAGGAAGCCAGGGTGAGGATGGGATTGCCTTGAAGGCAATCTCTACTCTCCAGATGTTTGAGGTGAAAGCAAAGGAAAAAGCAAAGTAGATCTAAGAGACTAGGACATGCCTAGGCATTTTCTAGGCTGCAGGGCAAGAGCTAATAGAGCAAAAGAGGCTGAGAAATAAGCCTAGATGGTGATGATTCACAAAGCTGGGACCTCAGAAAGCTGGATGGAGAAGGGAGTAAGAGTGCCAGCAGAGAGGGGTGGGCCTCAGGACCAGAGGAAAGAAGAAATACTGAGGTGGTGAAAATGCCAACATTTAGACTTGAGAGAAGAAACAATACCATCAGCAACCACCACTTCTTAAGCATATACACAGTGCCAGGCATCAGGCTGAGAGGTCCTCAGGCATTACTTGGTGTCATTCTCACAGTAACTCATGAAGTAGATACAATTATTATCCATATTACAGAGAGGAGGGAAATAAAACTCATACAGATCAAATATCCTGCTGCTGGTTGGTAAGAGAGAAAAGACTCAGGTCTGTGGGAAAACAAGGTCCAAGTCCTTGCTCACTCAGGTTGTATGGCCTTACACAACTCAAAGTAGGAGGTGAGTATCCTGCAGGCGAGGGAAGTGAGGGTGTGACTGGGAGTGAGACAAGTATGCAAAGTCCTCAGGAGAACTGATTTGGAAACAGAATGAAGCTTGGGTTAAACAAGATGTGCCCAGCAAACAAGACATGACCAGCAGCCTTGCCAAGAGTCAGGGAGAACCCAGTTGCCCTAGAGTCTCTAGCCCTTCTTCCATGCCCAGACCCATAGAGGTATTATTCGTCTTTCACAGATGAAAACCTGAGGCTGGGAACAGTCAGTGATTTCCCCATCATTGTTGACTGAACCAGGACTGGTACACAAAGCTTCTGACTCCGAGGTCAGTGCTTGTTCTTCTAGTCTAGTGGATGGATGCACAGAGGTGGCTGGGAATTCCAAGACACCAGTCCTTCCCAGCACACAGGGACAGCATGGCTCGGAAACTGCAGTTCCAAGCAGCCGCGCTCTGTGGAGTCCACCAGATCTGGATTTAAGTGCCAACTCCACCACTTATTGGTGGTGCTCTTCAGTCAGTTACCCAAGATCTCTAAACCTCCAAATCCTCTGTAAACTGGAAATAATAATAGCGTCTGCCTCACAAGATTGTTGTCGTGATACAATATAACTCTTGTGAGGTGCATAGCAGCCTGCCTGGCACTGAGTGAGTGGTCAATAAATGCTTGTGGTGGTGGTTTCTGTTACTGTGGTTGCTGTTACTGGGGACAAAATGATTTAGCAGCAGACAGTCTGGGCTTTAGTCCCTAGCAGACTGCTTAATTTCTTTGACCTGGACAAGTTGCCCCACATAGGAGCCAGTTTTCTCAGCTCTAAATTAGGGATAATTCACGGGTGGCTGTACAGATCAATTAGGTAGCAGATGGGAAAGTGCCTTGAAAACTGCAAAGTGCCTTGCAAAGTTTAGTTATTTAATTGTACCTTGGAACTAAAACATCAGCCTTCTAGAGAACCAGGCACAGATGATGAGAAGAGAGGAAAACAACTGAGTTAATGAACTCCATAAATCAAAACTAAGAAAGTTTGGAAGAAGAGCAAAAAAATATTTTCTACTTCTCTAAGGTGGAAGGAATGCATTTCATTCTAGTAAGCATGTATTTGGAAGCTGCTCCAGAGCAGGATTTGCACAAGCCCTGTTGTGGGGACAGGGCTGAGTCAGCTTTGGTTCCTGTTTGCCAACAACTTAACCCGGTCGCTTGCACACACCTAACTCTGCTACCAAACAGACAGAGGAAAAGCACAGCAGAGGGTGTAGGTATCAGAATTGGCTTCTTGGGAGAAGTGACATTTGGGCTGGGATTTGAAGGATGAGTAGGTAACGGATGTTTGAGAGGTAGCAGTAGCTGTCTGAAGGGTGAAAGGAAAAGCTGGAGCAAAAGCACAGTAGCAGGTAGGGCCATGAGTTTGGGGAACAGCAAGTCAATTTGTGTGACTAAAGAGAAAGTTTTTTAAGCTGCAGAGGTGACAGATGAACCTAGAGAGGTAGATTGGGACCAGCTCATGGAGGGTCTCAAGATAGCTGAGGAGTTTGGACTTTGTCCTGCAGGTAATAGGGAGGCACTGGTGACCAGTACCTTCTAACTGCCCTGGCCTGACCTGGCCTCACACAGTGTTCTGAACAATGTAGGTGTTAGAAAAAAGTTTCTTTTATCGATGAGACATACTTCACGGTTGGAGCTTCGGTCTTGCTTATTGCCAGTAAAACAGAATTGACTGTGGCCACAAGGAGTGGTTGACTGTGTCCTCTGCAGCTCAGCAAAGCAGCTTTCTATGCAGATTTCTCCAGGGCTCCAAGAAGACCAAGCTCTGCCTCAGCCAGACAGCTCTCTGTTAAAGAGTGGAAGGCCATGAGCAGTCTAGAAAGAGCCAACTGATTCTTATGCTCCTCACCATCCCTTAAATGTTTTTCTCCTCACTTCTGGCTTCTCTCCCCATTGTCTGGCCCAGTCTGCCTCCTGGTCAATTCTGAACTCTGATACCCTATGTTAATTTTGATGCCTGTATGACCTAGCTAACCCTTGATCTTTGCCAATTTGCCAAGTATTGCTGCCCTGTCTGCTAGTCTCCCTCTACCCACGCCCCAAACACACACAAGCAGGCAAAATCCTGTCAATATGCAGAGGTAGTCTTAGCAGTGTCTTTGGGCACAGATTCTTCTGTCTCTTGAGTATTGGGGAGCTGTTCCGTCTGGGTAGGTCAGCCCTTTACAAACCTGACAATGACTAATCTGCCAAGTGGCTGCTTCGTTGTCGAAAGATTCATAGCTTTGTTCAGAAAAGGTCAGATTCATTGGTTCTAGTCAATTAGAGAATAATTTATCTTCTCTCTTCCTTCTGTGACCTCCAAGACCACATGAAGTTTATCAGCAATGGGCCAAGCTCCAAGGCAAAGCCAGGCACACCAATAATCCCCCAAAAGTCAGAAATGGGGCAAATGAACTATCTGAGGTTTTCTGGGGTAGAAGTCTCAGCTGAGTCTTGTTCCCCACAGATCCTGATATCACAAGGGAGTTAGACTGAGCTCCAGGTCTATCAACACACTGGGGATCACCATGTTACCGAAACTGAAGTGAGTTCACTGACCCGTTGCCCAGCAAGCCAATCTCTGACACCAGGTGTGGTGGAAGAAAGCAGGGATTTTATTTTTGCACAGTGCTGAGCAAGGAGAGAGGGCAGCTAACGCTGAAATCCCAAACTCCCCGAAAAGCTAAAAGGAAGGGTTTTTATTTGGGGTTTTAGGTAGGGGAGGGGGAGCATATGGCCTTGCTGGTCGGGGCTTTCCCACCAGCCTGTGTTTGGCCTTGAGACATTTGCAGAGAGGAGGGAGCCCGTGACCTTGCTGGTCAGCAGCTTTCCCACCAGCCTGTATCTCTTTGCGGGGAGGAGATGATCCAGGTGCTAGTCCTTGACGGTGTCTGTCTCCGTGAAGGATAGTGGATTCTGGAGCCAGGAAGCCAGAGAGTAAGCAGGGAATGAGTGTTTTGGTTTTAACCCCATATATGCTGGGTTTAATGTGGGGAAACTGTGTCGGTATCAACCAGTGTTTTACAAGTGTGAGACTGTGTAAGCAGACCTTAAGAAGATGGCTATTTCCTCTCTAGAATTATCCTGTAATTAGGACAGTCACTGGTTAGTAGGTATTGGAGTTTTAGTTACGTTCTTCTGGTAAAAACAGCTAGAGTCTTCTTTGGAATGGCTAAGTGAATAAAATTAATAAGCTTTACTACTCAACTTTAATCTAACAAGGAGACCGTTTCATTAATACAGGTGGGCATCAAGATAAATGAAAATGACTATTTAAATGGGATACACAATTAGAGGAAGGTTTAGAGAAA
The DNA here is from genome assembly GCF_037783145.1 of Equus przewalskii. Lineage (NCBI taxonomy): Eukaryota > Metazoa > Chordata > Mammalia > Perissodactyla > Equidae > Equus > Equus przewalskii. The sequence goes on along the minus strand of NC_091863.1, from coordinate 121,270,793 downwards.
CACAAGGCTCCAGGAACTTTAAAGAAACTTCCTTGCTAAGCCTAAACTGATCAACATAGTACTTCTCTTTCCCTTGCTTTAATCTGCTGTTTTCTATGTCAGAGTTATACTGAGCTTCTTTCAAATTTTTGCCTGTCTAACATCTCAAGCAAATAATCTGAGGAAGAAGAATGACTTGGCCATCTCTCCTCTGACATCACCCTTCCCCATCATGAGCTGTGATGTTGAAGGAATCATCCTTGTGGCTATTCCCTAACAGCCTTATACTGAAGTCATTAGTCAGAGATGCCATTTCCTTTTCATCACAGTGCTCTGCCTTTGTTTCCAAGAAACCTGAGAGAATCCAAAAGGGAAAGAAAGATGGCCACCTATGGGCTACTTCCCAGCATGAAAGCCTGTGATTGTCTTTTTCTCAATAAAGAGGGACTAAATGTTTCTTCTCCAAACCTCAGTTCCTTGCCCTCTAAAGCCAGAGCGTTTGGTACTCATAATGCATGTTGGATGGCCCCTTAGCAATCACCACTCCACAAACTGTTTTCTGTTAGGATTTGGACTTGGGAAACTGAATTATGCCAGAATGGAATGTTTAGGAGAATATTCCAAGAGCATAAGCAAATTTCTAAACAAGTACATGTAAATGTTTTCTCCACATGTACCATGAAATCAGACCTAACATCAGAATCCTCTACTGTAGTTCTGCTCTAGGCTTCCTGTAGGAAATGCCCAATTGTGATGATTTTCCTGTGAGGTGAGGATAAGGACCCAGGGACTTGAGGGTTGCTTGGTCTGTAGCTCCTGAGATAAGAAAGACTCAGTTGAGTCTAATTGGGAGATAGGCATCCATTTTTTTGTTTAGATCAAGAGCTAGAAAGAAAGCTTTGGAGACAGGAACCTGCACATCCAGGGGATGGAGGAGTGCTGAGACACGGGAAAAGTGTGATGAGTTTCCCTCTCCAGCATAATCGAAGAATCCCGAGGCATGCAATTCTGGGCACTATCACGGAGAATTTGGGAAAGAAGGAGGAGATGAAAGCCAGAGACGAAGCTTGGCGCAGGAGACCTTTAGAAGATTCCAGAACAATTCCTAGAAGTCCTTAGTACAAAAGTCCTGTAACTTCTTTAGGGCAAGAGAAATGAAAGTGGGAGCGAGGAAAACTCTTTCAGGTGATTGGTCAAATGAAAGACAGGGGTCCAATGAAGAAAGAGGAGGGGAATGGAAGCAGACAGTGGCTTTAGAGCAGCAGGAAGGAAGTGAAGGGAGTGTTAGGAACACTCTCAGGTTCTAGGACATACTTTGAGAGTTTCACAGAACCCAGAGATCCCTATTAGCCCTTTGTCACTCCCTAACTGTCAGTAGACTGATCTGAGACCCCATGAGTCTTTGCCGTTTCACCTACAATTTCTACCATGACCAGTCTGGGGTTCTTGGCTTCAACCAGGACCTCTACCCACGTTGGAATGGCATGGATTCTCCCACAAGGCCTATTTCTGTACCACTCTTCCCCCAATCAGCCTCTCTCTGGTCAGAGGTCCATGCCAAGAAATCTAGATCTCCAGCCCAGGTCCAAGACCCAGAAAAGCCTCTATCCCACATCAGTTGTCTATCTCCTCCTAACTTTACTATTTAGGGCTCCCCTCCTGCTTCAGCCATTCATCTGGCTTCTGGCCTCAGCTGACCTGCTCTGAAGAGACTTGCAAGTGAGCCCTTCTCTAGAATAAATGACCAACCCTCTTTGGAGTGACTCTGGATGCCCAAAAGATCAGTAACTACCAGTACCCCTTCTTTGCCTTACTGCTTTGTATTTCTAGCCCTGCTACCCATCCTGGGTGAAGTCTATGCAAGGGCTGCCTGATCCCAGAGCCTCAGCATCTCATTCCTGGCCTGTGGCTTGGCTCTGGCTCTTTTTGCTCTGTGACTCATGGCAATGACCGCTGGCTGGATCCCTTCATTGATTACTTGCAGCAGTTGGACTGGGCCTCAAGTTCCTGGATATCTTTCCCAATCCAGGCACCAGCGCAGGTGTTGGTGTGCAGACTTCTGCCTCAGCTTTGGATGTTCTTCCCATTTTCCAGTCAGCCTATGTTGCAGTAACAGTGGAGAGGCCTAGAGAGGTCTGTGCTCTCTCCTCTATGTGGGGCTTAGAGAAAAGCAAATTACCCATTTCTTTGGCTCACAGCACCAAGGTCTGACAAGAGATAAGGAGTCTAAGGAGTCATCATAGAGTTCTCCGACTGAGCTGAGATTGCCCCAGGAGCACTCAGATAGCCAGAAGTTATAGCCAGAGAGAGAGGTCAAGAGAAGCCTGTCCATAAATCGTATTAGTGCATATGGACACTGGGGCTAAAGAGAACTAAGAACCTCCTGGTGCTGTATTTTCGGTGGCTCAAATACTCATATGAATAATCAGACTCTCCATACTACCTCCCAAATCCCAGGCTTATCTAAAAACCAATATCCCAGATCAGCAGTGTCCAATAGTGGCTACTATGTTGAACACTACAGATGTAGAACATTACCCTTTTCCCCAAATGGAATTTCTGGAATAAGGATGAAGAATGTACAATGACGAGTGAACAGCTCACCACCCAATGGGACCAGACCGGAAGGGAATTGTTGGTGCCACATGGGGAAAGCAATGGGGATCCTTGTGTTTTGTTATTCCCAAGTTAGCTCTCTGCTCAATGAGGAGCTTTAGACAGGTAGTCCTCCCTTGCCTTGCTATATCCCTGCCTCACTGACAATTCCAATTTTCACCTATATGACAAAAACTATGAAATTCTATTGTCATTTAAGATGATTTAAACAAACGAATAAAGAGAGGTTTTTCCTATATGGGAAACCTCATTATCAAAGAAAGGTCAAGTCTCCCCAAATCAATCTACAGATTTAATATAATCCCAACTAGATTTTGAGGGGTCTAGACAGGATGACTCTAAAGCTTATCTGGAATATAAACAATTGATAATAGCTGGAAATATTTTTTTAAAGTAAATAAAGGGACATGCTTTAACACATACTAGAATGTATTTTAAAGTCACAATAATTAAGACGACATGTGATAGGAGAGACAGATTAGTGTATAGAATAAGTCTAGAAGCAGATTCAAATATATGAATATTTAGTATATGATAAAGGAGTTATCTGAAATCAGTATAGAAATATGTTAAGATAAGTGGATAGGTATTTGGGGGAAAAATAACTTAGATCTTGTTTGTAGAGAAAAAAAACAAAAGAAAGCCACAATCTAATGCTAGTCTCTTTCACAGTGTCATCTGGAGGAAGCAGAAATCTGAATCTGAACAACAATGTACTCTTCTGTGTCTAGATGATTTCACTCAGCATGATGCTTTTGGGATTCATCCATGCTGTTCCGTGCAGCAGTAATTCTCCTTTATTGCTGAATTAATTGGTTCCAGTTTCAGGTTATTATTAATAAAGGTGTCGTGAACATTCTTGTATGACTCTTTTTATAAACGTGTATTCTTATGGCTCTTGGGTAAATATCTAGGAATGGAATGGTTGGGTCATAGGGTAAGTGGATGTTGAGTTGTATAAGAAACTGTCAGGCTTTTTCTCAAAGCAATTATATCATTTTACATTCTTACCAAGAATGGGTGACAGTTCCACTTTCTCCACATCCTCATCAACATCTGGTATTATCAGTCTTTTTTTAACTATTCTGTTGAGTATGTGTTGGTATCTAACAGTTATTTTAATTTTCATTTCCAAGATGACTTAATGATGTAAGCAAGTTTTCATGTGCTTATTGACCATTTGCATATCTTCTTTTGTAAAGTGTTCATTCAATAATTTTTGCCCATTTTTAATTGGTTGTCTTTTTATTATTGAATTGTAAAAGTTTTTCACATATGCTGAATGCCAGTCCCTTGCCAAATATAAGGATTTTTGAATAATTTCCCCCAGCGCATAGCTTACCTGCTCATTTTGTTAGCAGTATCTTTTGATGAGCAGAAGTTTTTTAAATTTTTATGAAGTCTAATTTATCGATTTTTCTCATTGCTTGTATTTTCTGTGTCCTGGCTGAGACACATTTGCCTACTTCCAAGTGACGAAAATATTCTTCCATAATTTCCCTTAAAAAGTTTATGTTTTTTTCATTATGTTTAAGTCCCTGATCCATGCCAAATTAATTGTTGTATACAGTGTGAGGCTAGATTCAAGGTTCATTTATCCATATGGATGGATAGTCATTCCAGTGCCATTTGTTGAAAAGATTTTTGCTTTCTCATTAGATTGCTTTGGCACCTTTGTCAAAAATAAAATGACTGTATAAATGTGGATATATTTCTGGGATCTTTATCCTGTAACATTGATATATTGGCCAATACTTATGCCAGGAATCTTGCTTAATATAGCTTTAGAGAAAGACTTGAAGTTAGATAAGGTTAGTCTTCCAATTTTGCTCATATTTTTCAATGTTGCTTTAGATTTTCTAGGTCCTTTGCATTTCCATATAAGTTTTAAAACAAATTTGTCAATTTCTATCAAAAGAAGTTGTGATTATGACATGATTGTGTTAAATATGTAAATCTATAAATAACATCTATAAATCTATAAATAAATTTGTAAGAATTGACATCTCACAAATAATGTCGCAGTATATTTCTCCACTCCTATGATAGGTTTTTAATTAGGTCTTTGTCAGAGCTGTGCTTTAGGAAGATTAATTTTATAGCAATATGAAGTGTAGATTGGACTAGAAGCATAGATACCACTTGAGATGCTATTGTAGGTGTTCATAGATAGAAAATATGTGCTTGAATCAATGTAGTGGTAGAGTGTTAACTGGGAAGTGCATTCCGGAAATTATCAGGACTTGATGACTGCATGTGAAGAGACTTATATTACTTTGATATTTTTGTCCTAGATGACCAAGAGGATTCAGAAGAAAGTTGTGAGTTGGAGATATGTTGTGAGTCTTCTGCATATAGATAATAAATGAAGCCATGGGCATGAATGAGACCACTTAGGGCCTCACATTCAAGTGCCTAAAGATAAAGGTGGGAAGTCACCACGATGTAGATGGCCATGCACTCTCCCACAGAGACTGTGTGGAATGAGAAGAGGACCTAGGGAAGAACTCTGGGGAATACCAACATCTACAAGGAGGAGCAATCAGGGACGGAGAAAGCAAAGCCAATCTAGATGAACACTGTGATGTCATTGACACCAGAAGAAGAGAAAGCCTCAGGAAGTCACCTGGTGACAAAGAATTCAAGGTTTACAAATACTGAAGAAACCACTGGATTTGGTCACTTCAATATTTGTGAAAGAACTATTATGTAGAGTGGCAGTGGTGGCGGTGGTGGCTTTATTGTTGTGGCTTCAAGAAGGAGTAAGAACAACTCCTTTTTTTAAAGTTTGATGGTGAAGAGAAGAAGGTTGGGACAGTCATTGGTCAGGAATGACAACTCAAGGGATATTGATGACACAAGAGAAGAGGGATAAGCATTGGAATAAAGTCTTGCCAGGCACCAAATTTAAATTCATTCATTATGCGTTACCTTATTTGTTGACTATCTTCTCCCCAACTTAATCAGTGCCAGTGAGCGACTTACTCTGCACTTCATCGCAGGCATGGCTGTGGACTGGCTGGGGTTGTGATGGATGGGGAGGCTGTACAAATCTGAGCGCTGGTTTGGGATTGACCTAATATCAGTATTTATTATGGACATAATTAATACAGCTGCTCAGAGTGATCCTTCCAATGAAATAAGTGTCTTCTCCAAATTCAGTCCTGCTTCCACTTCAGGCAATAAAGAAGCAGTTTTTGAATCTATTACCATCTTGTTTTCGAGTGATTCTGAGTTGGTTGTGTGGTAATTTGTTGCTCAGGCTATAGCCAAGGAGAAAGCTTTGCCTCTGGCTCCCTTTCAGGCAAATCTTTAATCCAACGGTGCTCTAGACAAACCCTTTCTCCACAATCTGCTCTGGCTCAGTCTTGTCTCTTCCCTTCCCTATGTTTCAGATCACCAAGCCAAGGACTTACCTGTATCAGCTAAGAACACAGGAGCCATGGCTTCCTGGCCCAGTTCCATTCCCATTAGTTTGGTGGCTAGTGGACTAGGTCCTCAGAACTGACTTGGGCTGGGGCAGGGGTAGTGATAAGTTAACTACAGGAACTGACCTGTGAGTCTATTCTGGGAGGTACTGTGGGTCCAGCATTGGGCTTGCCTCCATGTCCTGGAGCTGCTATGGGGAAACCTGCATTATTACACACCATCCTGCCTGCTCAGGAGCTTGTTCTGCCTGTCCCCTTAGAGTTAGGCATGGTACACACTACTTCAACTGTGTACATGTAAAGACTCAAGTGTGCCAGCCTATAGGCAATAGCTCTTCCTATTCTCATTGAGTGTTAGCTCTCAGACAGATTGGCAATCTGCACTGGCACCCACTCTGTGCCCAGCTCCTTACTGGGCACATATGAGATGCCCAGAGATGAAATAACAACAGTTCTACCCTCAAAGAGCGTAAGCAATCACTTGAACACAAACTGGGCAGACATCTAAAGATCCAAGAAGAGCGTGAACACAGAGCTATACAGTTTACCAAGCACTCATGTCTCCTTACCTAATGCTCACAAAGTCTTGCAGAATAGATCTTATTCTTATTATCCCCAAATTACAGAGGAAGCAACCGAGGTTCAGAGAAGTGAATCACTTGACCAAGATCACATTTTGTATGTAGAAAATATAGGATTCAAATCTAGATCTGTTTTACTCTAAAACCTGTCTTCTTAAGAACTCTGGAAGGCTGCCTGAGCAAACATCAACCACGCCAGGGACCCCCACCATCAGAGAGCAGGTGACAACACCTTCTACAGGTTGAGAGCATCTGGCTGCAGTTTCTGGGAAGGGGAGGCACTGGCAGAGTGTAAAGATAGCCTGGCTCCCTATTAGTGTGGGCATGTGCTTGCCAGGGCTCAACATAGCTGCTCTATTCCTGAATCTTGTCCAGGCTAATCCTGTCCCGGATGATATAGTATTTCATCGAGTATACCCTTTGCCTCTGTAACAAGATTCCCTTCATCTCCAAGCAAAATGATGGATCGGCCTTCTGTTTGCTTAGTTGCTCAGCTTTGAAAAGCCATTTCAGTTGAGCCAACTTTTGAATCATTTACAGGAACATAGCCCTGCTAAGACTTGCATTCCGGCCTGACTCAGGCGGGATGGTGGACAAATCTCCCTGGGCCTCAGTTTTCCCATTTGTAAGAGATAGATGTGTTGGGTTTCATTCCATCTATGCTCTATCAGAGGATAGATTTAATCATTCAGTCAACCAACAAAAATTATTGAGGACCTCCTACATGTCAAGCATTCTGAAATACAAAGTATGCAGCAGTGAATAAGACAGAAATGATCCTGGCCCTCAGGGCATTTACCATCTGTTGGGGGAGGTGTATATGTTACAAGTTGCAAGTATATTCTTATATATATACTTGCCATGTCGCAAGTATATTATCACATGTTGTGATCACAGCATGAAGGCTAAGAGACCAGGGTGTCTAACTCTGTCTGGGGGATTGGATAAGGTTGCCTTCCTCACCATTACTTTTACCCTGGGTAATTTCTACACATCATTCATTCATTCACTCCTCAAACATTTCCTGAGTGCCTGCTAAGTGTCAGGCACCGGAAATACAGTGAAGGTCAAGGGAGACAACGTCCCGCCCTGTGGATCTTACATTCCAGTAGAAGAGATGTGTAAAAAGTGAGTAAAAAAACACACATACAAAGATAATTCAGAGAGCAACAAGTGCCATAAGGAAGAAAGCTCAGAATAATGTGCTCATAGCCCTGTAGCTACTACAGGTTTGCCGGTTCAGAGAAGGCATCTCTGTGGAAATGACATTGGAGTAATTTACAGAAAAGGAGACAGTCACATAATAATCTGAGAGGTAAGCTTTTCAAGCAAATGGAAAAGAATGTGCCAAGGCCCTAAAGAGGGACTGAACTTGGTCTGTTTAAGGAAAAGGAGGAAAGAAAGCCCATGGGGCTGGCACATGGAGAATGAGGGGACATTGGCACCAGATGAAGTCGGTGGAAGGTGGGGCCAAGTAACTTGGAGCCTTGGGGATCAGGATAAGAAGGGTGCATTTTATCCTGTCCACAAATAGGCGGCCATGGGAAGTTTTTGAGCAGGCGAGTGAAATGATTTGCATTTTAAAGTCACTTTAGAGCAGATGTGTGGTTTGAAAATATTTTCTCCCATTCTGTATATTGCCTTTTCATTGTGTTATTTCTTTTGCTGTGCAGAAGCTTTTCAGTTTGATGTAGTCTCACTTGACTATTTTTGCTTTTGTTACCTGTGTTTTTGGCGTCATATCCAAGAAATCATTGTCAAGGCCAAAGTCAGAGAGCTTTTCTCCTATGTGTTCTTCTAGGAGTTTTAGTTTCATGTGTTTAATCCATTGAGTTGACTTTTGTGTACGGTGTAAGATAAGGGTCCAATTTCTTTCTTTCCCATGGGGATATCCAGTTTCCCCAATAGCATTTATTGAAGAGACTATCTTTTCACCATTGTGTATTCTTGGCACCCTTGTTGAAAATCTGTTGACCATATATGCATGGGTTTATTTCTGGGCTCTCTATCCTTTTCCATTGGTCTATATGTCTGTCTTTATGCCAGTACCATACTGGTTTGATTACTGAAGCTTTGTAATGTATTTTGAAATCAGGACATGTGATGTCTCCAGCTTTGTTCTTCTTGCTCAAAATTGCTTTGACTATTCAGGGTCTTTCGTGGTTCTATATGAATTTTAGCACTTTTTTCTATTGCTGTAAAAAATGTCATTTGGATTTTGATAAGGATTGCCTTGAATCTGTAGATTGCTCTGAGTAGTTTGGACATTTCAACAACATTAATTCTTCTAACTCATAAACACTGGATGTCTTTCTATTTATTTCAGTCTTTTATAATTTCTTTTATCAGTGTTTTGTAGTTTTCAGTGTACAAGTCTTTCACCTCTTTTGTTAAGTTTATTCCTAACTATTTTACTCATTTTGATGTTAATATAAATGATACTGTTTTCTTAATTTTCTTTTCAGATGGTTCACTGTTAGTGTATAGAGACATAACTGATTTTTGTACTTTGATTTTGTATCCTGCAACTTTACTGAACTTGTTTATTCTCTAAAGAAGACATAAAAATGACCAAAAGGTATATGATAAGGTGCTCAATATCACTAATCATCAGGGAAATGCACATCAAAATCATAACGAGCTATCACCTCACACATGTTAGGATGGCTATTATCAAAAAAGCAAAAGATAACAAATATTGGTAAGGATGTAGATACAAGGGAAACTTTGTATACTGTTAGTGGAAATATAAATTGGTAAAACCACTATAGAAAGCATCATGGAGGTCCCTCAAAAAATTAAAATAGAGCTATCATGTGATCCAGCACTCCCACTTCCGGATATATATATGCAAACAAACTGAAATGGGATCTCACAGGGATATCTTAATGCACATGTTAACTGCAGCATTGTTCACAATAGATAAGACATGGAAGCAACCTAAATGTCCACTGACAGATGAATGGATAAAGAAAATATGGTACACATGTAACTCAGCCTTAAAAAAAGAAGGAAATTCTGCTATCTGCAACAACATAAATGAACCTAGAGAACATTATGCTAAGTGAAATAAGCCAGACACAGGAGGACAAATACTACATGTGAGAGGGCAAAAACATGCAGCCTATAACACAGGGAGACCAGTTTTAGACAGGGAGGCGACAGTGGCTTTAACAAGGATGCTCTATGACAGTTCACTTGAAGGCTGTGAACCCTCTCAGAGGCCTCCTGGCAGGCTTGTTGTTAGATCTCCGTGCATGTAGACAGTGAGTTGCTTACTGTGACAGTTTCTCCCCTCCCCCAAGAGCTAACGAGGTCTATCTGGAGGCAAGAAGATAAATGGAATGGGGAGCCAAGAGACAGAGGTTCCTCTTCCCCTTCACTCCAACCTTGGCTCCCCTGAAGATCCCTAGGATTTCTGCCTATTTCTGCCATACCAATGCCATTTCAATGTCATTGTGATAGAAATGCACCAACTAGACAACTTTTTCCCAAGATCCCTTCCAGGCAGAAAGACCTGAGGCACCCCTCGTCTTGTTCCTTGACCACAGTTTGAAAGAGCCTGGCCTGGCAGACTGGCAGCCAGTGCCCACATAGGCAGGACCTTTGTGTGAAAGGCACAGGCTTGGATGCTGCACTTCCCCTCTCTTATTGCTTACCACCCCTAGTCTGTGCTCTGTCTGACTCTCCGCACCAGGAAGACAGGAAAGAGGCCCAGGGAGGGGCTGGCTTGTGGCCAAGGCCACATTCAGGGTGGAAGCCAAGCCAGGACCTGAATCCAGCTTTCCAGACTCCTAACCCCATGCTTTTTTCCACTAGTGCTGCCAGACTTTTCCAAGAGAGAAATCAAGAGTCTGAGAATGGCTTTGGGGCAGGAAACCACAGCTACATTGCCAAGCCCACATTCCCAGCAGAAAAAAACACTTTCATTCTTCTGCCATCTCAGCAGTGTAAACTTCCCTGCCATGTCCATCTCTTCCTGCCTTCATGCTGAGATTTCACTTTACCTCACAGCATTTGATGAAAAGACAACCAGAGGTGGGCATGGAGAAGTAACTAGGCTGAATTAGGCAAACACCAGAGAGGGTGTAAGAGGGGCCTGGTGTGCAAGGGTGATGAGGGGAGGTGGGATTTGTGAGGGAGGCCAGAATGCATGCTGCTTATCCAGGACCTTTGGAAACCTAGTCACTGTGGATCAGGAGGGACCAGATCTGATTATGCATTGGAAGATTTAGCTCTGCTTCTGCAGGGTGTGCCAGACATACCAGCTCCTGGTCCCCAGGTTAGAAGCTGAATCTGTAAGGAGGTTAACTTATCCTATCCAGTACCTTCGGGGCTCTGAACTGACTGTGAAAGCCCCCATGGTGTCAGTCACCACTTTGACAGTGATCCTCTGCTTACCTTGTAGGGCCTTGGGCAAGTCCTTCTTATTCCTGGGCCCAAATTCTCCCATGGATAAAATGAAAAGTTGGCCTAAACTGCTGACTGAGAACCTTCCAACAACGCTGCCCCATGAACTTGTGAGTTGGGAGGGTGCTGGGCTGGGTGAATAGTCAAGGTATAGCAAAAGTAAGAGCTAGGAAGGAGCTAGCATGAGACAGGGAGCTGGCATGCTACATCCTGAGGCATAGAAATAGCCTCCACTGTGCCAAAGACCACGGCGAAGGGCTCTGTGCTCACACAACACACCGAGTCAGTTGGGCCTGTAAGTTGGAGGCAGGGAGTACGGCACATGAAGTAAGACTGGCAGACAGAGACCCTAGATTTTCCCAGGTATGCAGTAGTCTCTGACTGAGAACTTACTCTGTGCTAAGCTTTGAGCTGGACTCTGGCTTGAGAGGCTAGAAAGGCTGAGAAGGACAGGGTAGGGGGAGAGAGGAAGAATGAGCCAGCTACCGTAAAAGATGGATTTTCAGAAAATAGCCAAGATGTTTAAAGAGGGTACTTGATAAATGTTGCTTTGTGATATATGATATCTCCCCTGCCTCTCCTTGAAGGCTTCAGTCAAATGCCACATTAACCATCAAGGAATTTGCTGTTGGATTTGTCCTGTCTGAGGTCTGAACAATATGCTAAGACTACCCTTCATAAGGGCATAGTGCCAGAGCAGGAGTGGCCCAAGGATGCCCTGGCATCCTTGAATTATACACAGAATAGTTTTACTAATGTGGCCTGTCCACAGGAGGAAGGTCTGATGGTTTCCGAGCTACTCACCTACTCTCATTGCCATATCCCCTGTCCAGGGGCCATCAGGCCACAGAAGCCCCGCTTCTCAGGAAGGGTGAGCAACCTCAAGGAGGAGTCAAAGAAGAAGCAAGGCTTCAAGGTCGATTTCACAGTGCAGTCAATTGAAATGCAAGCCCTGACACTCAAAGATCTGAGGAGCCACATATAGGATCTAAGTTAGGATTGCAAGCTCATCGGTACCATTGCCACCTGCTAGGGACTGAATTGTGGCCCTCCCCCAAATTCACATGTTGCAGCGCTAACCCTCCTCAATGAGATGGTATTTGAAGATGAAGCCTTTGGGAGATAATTAGGTTTAATGAGGTCACGAGGGTAGGACCCTCATGATGGGATTAGTGCCCTTATAAGAAGAGACACGAGAGATTTTGCTCATTCTCTCCCTCTCCCTCTCTCTCTGTCTCTCTCTCTGTTTCTCTCTCTGTCTCTCTCTCTCTCTCTGCCATGTGAGGACAAAGTGAGAAGGCAGCATCTACAAGCCAGAAAGAAGGCTCTCATCAGAAACCAGCTACGCTGGCACCTTGATCTGAGACTTCTGGTCTCCAGAACTGAGAGGACATTAACGTTTGTTGTTTAAGCCACCCAGGCCACGGCATTTCGTTACGGCAGCCGGAGCTCAGACGCCACCCGTGATGGGAAACCAGAGCTTTGCCCTTCACACACATGCTCATCAGCATCCCTGTGGGCTAAGCATGAAAGCAAATGTTAAACCCATTCTGCAGGTGAGAGAAACTGAGGTCCAGAAAGCAACTTCACTTGGCCAAGATCACAGAGGACTAGGTTTCAGAACTGTCATTCAAACTCAGTACTTTTGAGTACAAGTCCAATATCTTAGTCCCAGTTTTGCAAAGTGTGGCCCAAGGACCTCATGTTTCAGAGTCCCCTACAAAGCTTTTTTTTTTAGGAAGATTAGCCATGAGCTAACTACTGCCAATCCTCCTCTTTTTGCTGAGGAAGACTAGCTCTGAGCTAACATCCGTGCCCATCTTCCTCTACTATATACGTGGGATGCCTACCACAGCATGGCGTGCCAAGCGGTGCCATTTCCGCACCTGGAATCCAAACCAGCGAACCCCAGGCCGCCGAGAAGCGGAACGTGCAAACTTAACCACGGTGCCACCGGGCCGGCCCCTGCAAAGCTTTTTGAGTAAGCATAACAGGTGGGCCTCTCCCAGGCTTACTAAGTCACAGGATCTGAGGGTGAATCTGTGGTTTAACCAGCTGCCCTGTGATTTTTAGGCTTCTTAACGTTGGAGAAGATGTATCAGTTTTCTCAGGCTGCCATTACAAAGTACCACAGGCTGGATGGCTTAATCAACATGCATTCCTTGTCTCCGGTTCCGGATGCTAGAAGCCTGAGATGAAGGTATCAGCAGCGTTGGTTCCTTCTCAGACCTGTCAGGGAAGGACCTCTTCCAGGCCTCTCTCCCTGGCTTGTAGATGGCCTTGTGTCTTCACATGGTCTTCCTTCTGTGCCTGTCTGTGTCCTATTCTCTTTTTATAAAGACACAAGTCATATTGGATTAGGGCCCACCCTAATGACTCTATTTTAATTTAATCACCTCTTTTAGGACACTATCTCCAAATACAGTCACATTCTGAGGTACTGGGTATAAGGACTTCAACATACGAATGTTATAGGGACATAATCCAGCCCATAACAGAAGCATTGGTTGAAAATATGATTCCTAAGTCCCATCTCTAGTGAAAGACAAGTCATTTCTCCTTCTCTCCCCCTTCCTCCCACCCACCCCCCCTGAAAACAACAGCATGTTTTTTTAGAGCATTGGCACAGAACCACGTGTTGTAGAGCACAGGAGTCCCTGCTTCCTGTTTCCATATCTCCTAGCCCAACTGAGGCCTTTGAGGACCCCCAGGAAGCTGGGGCCTTCCCTCCCTTCCATGACGGTGGGTGTGCACGTGAGTGAGGTGTGGCACGTGGCATAGTAGCTTGCAAAGGAGGCTCCTACCCTCAGATGTGCAAGTGGGCTCCATCTGCGTGTCTCCAAGGGCTGTAATCAACCCAAAACCAAGTGGAAGGCATGCTTCCAGCAGCAGAAAAAACACACCCACCACTCTGGCTCAGTGCCAACACAGTAAATACTGTCGTTCATGCCCTGCAGCTGAAAAGTTCATGTAACTCAAAGGAAATAATCAAGGCTCATCATCTCTCACCACATCAAGCACGCCAGCCCAAGATACCAGAGACCCAGGATGATGTCCAGCAGGGATGTGTAAGGGCAGTCCCTCTTCCACCATACTCCAGGTCCTTGGGCCACAGTTATCAGAGGGTGGTGCCGTATGGAGCACCCCAGCTTTGCCCATAAGCCCTGGCACAGAGGCTGCAAATCTTGACACAATGGGACCCAAGCTAACCTGGGCCCATTTGGTGCTCCTCATCCACCCACATCTGGCATGCCGGATGCACTGAAGCTCTTGCCCTCAGAGACCATTTTGCCTTCTCTGCGATGCCCAGGCACTTTTCAAGGACCACCTCCAATCCTCACTCACCCACAAAGCTTTGGACAGAATCCATTGTCATTTCCTCTGACCTCCTCAGCCTCTGGTGTAGAGATTCCTGGTTTTCCTCCTCCCTTTGATTGCCTAGCATGGAGTTCAATCACACTGGGAAACAGCCCCCAGGGCTGGGGTGATCTAACAGCACTTGAAATCAGACTGTGGCCGCTCTCCCTCCACCTCCACTTCCTGGTTACCCCGAGCTGCTGTCCTGGAAGTCCTACTTTCCAATGTTCCTGTTCCAGAAAGCGTATGCGTACACCTCCCCCTACCCAGCCACAAGCATTCAAGTGGCCCAGGGACATGGGCAATGAAGGGCAATTTTGAGGATCTGCTATGCCCTGGCTTTCAGAAGCAGAATTTGGCCCTCTACACTGTTTGCCAGGCTGTTAGAAGGCCTCACTACTTGGGACAGGTAGGGAGGTGGCAGGGCTGTAAGGCCCTTCTTTTGTGACGGCAAGAAGAGAGAGGAAGAGAGGAAAGGCATATGAATGCAGTGGTGTGACAGTTACGTCCATACGAGCAGAGAGCTGGAGGTAGAGTTGGCACACTGTGAGAGGAGACCAGACCAAGAGCTAAAGTAGGCCATGGCCCACTGAGCTTGTTTACTTGGGCTTCTTACGTGGAAGCTGTTCACAGAACCCCTGCCTGATCCACACGTGAGCCCTCTTCACCCCTGATGATGCAGAAAGAAAGAAGGCTGCGGAGATGAGGTCTCACACCCAGAGTTGGCCTCTCCTGAATAGGGACTATACATGCCTGTAAGGGTCCACTCTGGCCACGCCAAGCTCGGCAGGTGGGAGCTGAGCCAATCTGAGCAGCCATGAAAGCAGCTGCAATGATGCTGTCCCATGAAGACAGCTATGCTTCACAGGTGGGTTTGATATCATCCCCCAGGCATCTGGGGTGGGATTGGAGAGCCCCCTCCATCCTGCCTTTGCCTTATTTGTGCACACATCTGTCTCCCCCACCTAACCAAGAGCCCCCCACCCCTGGCCAGCAATGGCATATGATTCCTGTTTCTATCATACTCACCCCACAGCCTTCACCCTAGAACCTGGCATTGAACAGATGATAGTTTAGTGTTTTCAAGGGAACCCAGTCAAGAAACCTATGAAGATGCAGTGTAAAATCACCATTGCCGATGTGAGTCAGGAGATCAATAATTCTGGAACAGGCAGACTACCCCCTAGGATCCAGTTGGGGCTGCTGGAGCTGGAGCTGAGGCGATGTGATAGCTGTAGGCTTCTTAATCTAAGGGAGAGCTGGCTTGCTTCCTCCACCCATGAGGAAGGCATGTGCAGGGCCTGCTAAGGAAACACTGGGCTCTCCAAAAGGATCCTATGCCCACACTGGCTTTGTAAGGCATTTTCTTTCCTTTCTCCTCCTCCTCTTCCATCTTTGTATATGTACTGACTTTCTCCATTTTACTAGCAAAAATGCTCATTGTAGAGTGTGGAAACATTCAAATAAGAGAAAGAAGTAGAAAATTTCATCCATATTCCATCCACCCAAAGATAGGCACAGTTAATATTTTGGAGTGTTTTCTTTCAATATTTCCTCTAATCTTTATGAGCAGTGAGAGTTTATGTGTGTTTGCTTTATTTCTACTGCTTAGTGACAACTGCCAGCCAGGTGAGGAGGAGGTAGTAGAATTAAGCAATGTAAATGTCAGGAGAGTGGCATTTGAGTCCCCACTGTGCTCCTGATGTGCTCTAACCCACCCTGGGCTTCAGTTTTCTCATCTGTATAATGGGGTGTGGGATTAGATGAGTTTAGAGATTTCTTCCAATTTAAAGATTCTTTGAATCCATTAAGGAGTAAGGAAGGTTTCCGGGAGAGGCTGTTACTTGAGCTGAGATTTGAAAATGAAAGCTCTGTTAATAGATGTGGAAGTGGAAGAAAAGGCAGTTGTGAAGACAAAAAGGTTGGAAGACACAAGCTGCCCTTAGGAGACAGCCCTGCAGGGTTGAATGTGTGGGAAGTGACAATGTAAGATGCAACCTTGGCCTGGCACCAGCCACCTGGAATTCCTTCAGTAAAAGGCCCTCTGGGTCCAAGATGGATCCCAAGCACAGTATGTCTGTGAATCTGTGGAGTAGATAATGGCTGTTGGGAGATGAGCAGAGGACAACCTGCTGTTGCCCATCCAGGTGTGAGATCTCAGGGCAGTCTGGCCTTCCTAGCCAAGCTGAAATGGAGGCCTATGGAATCAAGGAGGGCTGGAGACAGGAGCCTAAGGACTCCATCAATTAATTGCAAGCATAGCACAAGTCTGAAGGTAAAGAACTCAAAGAAGCTGGAATGAAAAAGAAGCCCCAAAGAGAAAACAACTAAAAAAAAAGGTAAAAACTTAAAAGGAGTGAAATGATGACCTAGACACAGAGTTTAGATTATCTCGCCATCTCCACCAGCCTTGTTCTCCTGAGTCCCACACTAATGTGGACAAGCTGGCAGATAGAACTGTCGACGAAAATAATCCATAACCAATCTATAAATGAAAATTTGGGTGAGTTTATTCAGAGCTGAAATCTGAGGACCATGGCCCAGGGCCTTTCTTCCCAAAGGAAGAAAGGGCACCAAAGAAGTGAGGTATACAGAGTGGTTATATACCCACATACAGGATGTTTCACATAGGATTGAAATGTCCCTCCCACAATAGTCACAAGATTGCCCTGTCAGCACAGCACTTGATGGACACAGCAGGTAGTTGGGTCTGCTATCTTGGTGGGCATGGCAGGAGGCAAGTCTATTGTCTCGAGCTGGGTGGTCACAGGTGAGCACAGCAGTCAGTTCCTAGCCTAAGGAAAGACGCTTAATCCTTAAGGGAATGCCAACGTTGGGAGGGAGAGGGAAGTTGCAACTTTATCTCAAGGGCCTTTGTTCTTGCCATACGGAATATTTAAAGCAGATATACAATGCATGCTCAACGGCCTCGGTCAGGCCCTTTTGGAAAGACAAGGTCAGGCCGAATTAGGTTTACACAAAATGGCTTCCTCATATATTCCAATATATCCTATTGCTTGCCATTTTTATTTGTCAGAAGTGAAGATGTTGAGAGAAACAGTCAAACTTCCTAGGAAAGAAGATGGTTGGGGATAAAGGTCTTGGCATTCATTCACCTATTTATTTAACAAACATCTCTAAGGGCCTGAACAATTGGGGCCCTTTTCAGCTACGAGGTATTTGCCATAGCTCCTTGCTCCCTTGCCTTTCTTCTCGTCTAATGGCAGTACAGAAGGAAAAAGAAGAAATATTGGAACTCATTATAAATGTCCTGTGGTAGTCTCTTCTAAAGGCAGTCACCCCTCTCAGCTAACTTCCAAAACTTTAAATATGTGTCCTATGTAAGAAGAATTCTGGCCTTCCAGAAGCAGCTGTCAGTCTATTTCCCACACATCTGCTGTGAAAGGCAGAACCTGATTGGCCCCATTGCCCACTCCCTGCCCAGTTTGTTTTGCCTCAACTCCTCCCAAGAAAAACCAGTTCCATCCTCCGAACCTTTCTTGGTGGCAGTTCTCTCTTCCTTCTTCAACAGGAGATTGGAGTCTTTTAGGAAGATGCTACAAACCCTGGCATGTGCTGATGGGACCAGGGAGCCCAGTGACAAATAAAAATGGCAAGCAATAGGATATATTGGAGAATATGAGGAAGCCATTTGGTGTAAACCTAATTCGGCCTGCCCTTGTCTTTCCAAAAGGGCCTGACCGAGGCCGTTGAGCATGCATTGTGTATCTGCTTTAGAGATTCCCTATGGCAGGAGCAAAGGCCCTTGAGATAAAGGTGCAACTTCCCTCCACCTCCCAACATTGGCATCTCCTTAAGGATTAAGTATCTTTCCTTAGGCTAGAAACTGATTGCTGTGCTCACCTGTGACCACCCAGCTCCAGACAATAGACTTGTCTCCTGCTACGCCCTCCGAGATAGCAGACCACTGCCTGCTGTGTCCTTCAAGCGCTGTGCTGACAGGGCAATCTTGTGACTATTGTGGGAGGGACATTTCAATCATATGTGAGACGTCCTGTATGGGGGTATATAACCACTCTGTACATCTCACTTCTTTGGTGCCCTTTCTTCCTTCGGGAAGAAAGGCCCCGGGCCATGGTCTTCAGATTTCAGCTCAGAATAAACTCACCCAAATTTTCATTTATAGATTGGTTACGGATTATTTTCGTTGACACCAGAGAAGGCACTGGTATTGGTGGTGCTGGCAATAGCAGTGGTAAGAATGGAGGTCTGGGTGTGGCCCTGCTTACCACTTTTAGTAGAGGGACCCATGCTTGTCCCAGAAGGTCCTCAAACCTGTCCCTACCCTCATGCCCTGCCCAGCCCCTTTGCCTGTTTTCTTGCTGCCTGCCTGCTTTTTAAATGCAGTCGATGCACTGCAGGACCACAGAGCATCATGAACTTTTCGTGGTGATCATAAAGGCGTCTTCATCACCACCACCCTTCATTATACTATTTGGCCATGATAAAGCCAGCCCTGTCAACATGGACTGTGGGTCTCCCCTTGCCTCTATCTACAGTTATTATTGAGCTTGACGTTCTGGCTGCAGATTAAATATCTATCATGCTGATAAATGACCTCTGCAGCAGAGACAGAAATGCCAAGTCACCTTAGAGCAGCCAGTGCCAGTTGACCCAGCCAGAGCAACCCAATCCAGGGAGCCCAGTCCCTGGAGCAATCAATTTTGCATCTGTGGCATTGTACCCAAGCTCACCTGTCTTCTCATCAGTCCCATAGATCAGCTCACATGGAAGGAGGCCAGGAAAGCTGGTTGATGCCCTGGCTAGCAGTGGCTCTAGGAGATCAAACACCTGCCACTCCTCTCGTGTTTGCCCAGGCAAAATTGGAGCCCCCAACCCAAAGAGACACAAGCCAGGGCTTGCAAGGTGGTGGGCTGTGGATGCAAAGCATAGGGTAAGGGGCTGTAGCTGTCCCTACCCCAGACCACCGGAAGGAAGCAGTGAGGAGCACTGTTGGGAAGGGGACTAACAAGCAGCTTCCACATTTGTGCATTCCTACAGTGTCCCTGGTAACCAAATCCACCCCCGCACCACCGTAGATGAATTTGCCAGTTAAATTCTGAGGAGTGCAGAAGCTCAAGCTTTGGCTTGACAGCTCCATCCCCAGGGGCCTATCGTGACCCTACCGTTTCATGAGGGGCTCTAGGCTTTCTCTAAAATTTTGCTGCTCTGAAAAAGAAAGGACAGATTTAGAGTTACAAAGCCCCTGGGCCCTCATCCTTTTCCATACTAATTGGCAAGTTCATCTCCAAGGCGTTTGCATCACTGCAATCTGTCCATTCTCACCTCTGGTGAGTCATACCTCCTTGAGGGAGGGTTCCCTGGTGTCTCTGCTCCCTGTGGAGCCACCAAATGCCACTGCGGTTCTGGCAACAGGCAAGAGGGGGATGCTGCAACCACCACAGTGCAAATGATGCTAAGGCCATGGCTCAGTCCCGGGGACAGTGTTGAGCATAGCTTCTGTGGAGCTCCACACCTCTATCCCTGGCTAGGCCAACTCTTCTGTAGATACGTGGCCTCCATCTCCAGCACAAGGGACTAATATCAGAGGGACAGCCTTGTTAACAGGGTGTGAGTCTTCTTTGGTTCTCAGGAAAGTGCTGTTGAATGAATGAATGATGAACAAATAAATGAATGACCAGGAGTGTAAAAGAAAGACTTCTCAGGCTCTGAGGGTTATGGCTTACTCATCGGGCCTCCCACACTGGCCAATGCAGCCACTTCAGGATGCCTGACACCTATTCCTGCAGTCACCAGGAAACACATCCTCAGACTCACAGTTAGAATGTTCTCATGAAACAGCCCAATCTGTTATCTGGATAAGGGATCACAGAAGGCGCTTGTTTTTTTTATGTTGACAAAACATGGTTGACTACTTCCTCTAACTTGCATCCTGACGGCTCATCATAGGATTTCCTTCTGGAGCCCACAAGCAGGCAAGCCTACTCTCTCTTCCCCAGGACAGACTTAGAGACTCAAGAAGGTGACCATGCTCCCCCAGGAATCTGCTCCTCTCCATGCTGAACAGTTCTATTACTTGTTTCTCCTCTTCACCCATAGCAGTCTTCTTTTACACACACCAGGTTGCCCCCAACCCTATTCAAGTGTGGATCCCAGAACTAAGCTCAAGACTTCAAGGGACCGGCCCGGTGGCACAGTGGTTAAGTTCACACGTTCCGCTTCTCGGCGGCCTGGGATTCGCCAGTTCGGATCCCGGGTACGGACATGGCACCACTTGGCATGCCATGCTGTGGTAGGCGTCCCACATATAAAGTAGAGGAAGATGGGCACAGATGTTAGCTCAGGGCCAGGCTTCCTCAGCAAAAAGGGGAGGACTGGCAGTAGTTAGCTCAGGGTTAATCTTCCTCAAAAAAAAAAAATACTTCAGGCATGGTCTGCTCAGAGGGCAGCCACTCCTTCCCCCTTCCTGGACAGTGCAGCCAACTGCTGTGGTAGCTAGCTGTCTAGCCACATCACACTCTGGATCCCTTTTGAGTTTTGTGGTCAAACAAACTAAATATTTTTCTTATGAGTTTCTTCAAAGTCAGAGATCTTTAATCAGGGACATAAAATTTTATTCTTTAAAACATGATGGCTTTCCATGTGACCCTTTAAAAAGTCACCTTGTTGAGTTTGTCTAGGGTACTACAACTAGCAAAGATTGCATCCTTCTCTCCAGGTCTTATACCATTAGTCAATTTGGCAAACATGCCTTCTATGTCTTCAAATTTGGGACTGATCAAGATTAGGAACAGATTTCTGAGACATGTCATATTCAACCTCTATTCAGTGTTAAACGCAAGTCTCCATGCACACCCTTTTGGTGTAGTTGCTCAGGTAGTTATGAGTCCACCCAATGATATGAACATTCAACTGATATTTCTGGGAAATTCGTGAGAATCTTGATTGGGTGGCTTAAAACACTGAGACTCCTAGAATGTCACAAGTGGAAGGCCCCATAGTGATCACCTGTCCCTTTTCTTTGTTGGACAGGTAAGGCAGAAGTCAAGAGAGAGGAAGACGTTGCCCAAAGCCACCAGTGTAGTAGAACAGAATGAAGCTCCATCCCCGTGCAATCCATGTCTTCCTTACCTTGCTGCAGGTTCTCTTCACTAGGGGACAATGAATAGGCATTGTCTTCATCACCCAGAATATGTGAAGTTTCCTTCCAATTGACATTGAAAATAAAAGCAGAGATGTGCCATCCAACAGTCACTTCTACAGTACAGCAGTGGAAAGCCAGAAGTCATCTTTCTTTCCATTTGGCATTCAATGTTACCCAGCTCTCATGTACCTTGTGTCAAGGCAAATCCCTGAGTGCAGCAGTGGTTCTTCTCTCCTTCCCTGGAGACACAGGCTGGGGTGGGATACACAGTGACTAAGGCTAAGTGAAGTCTACAAGGAGCCCCCCGTTGCCAAGACTAGTGCTAGACCATGAGGCAGGTTGAGGACAAAACCCCTGCAGGGTGCCAAGACAGCCATTAGTTATTTCAAGCTCCTCTCTGAGGGTGAGAAACCTGTGCCCCTACCTTCATGCACACTTTTCACAGATTGGGCTTGAAAGGAATAAAAGTAATGGATATAAAAATTTTGCCAGTAAACTTCTTAACCAGCCGACAAGTTTATTTTTCCCCTGGCTTCCCTTGGCATTTTAGGTTTGCTCTGTTTTTCTTTCTTTCTTTTTTTTTTTTTTTTTGTTTCACTTACCTTTCAACTCCAGAGCTTGTACATCCCCTTTCACTGGAAGGAAGAAAGCATTTATCAGAAGCTGAGCAAACCAGCCTACTAGTTAGACACATTTGTGCTTCCTACTGGGCCTCTGGGCCTTTCTCACTGGTATCATCTCTCTTCAGCTCTAGCCCTCCACCTCTGTCTTTTCTCATTGTCTTGGTGAGCGCTCTCTCTCTGGCTTGCTATCAGATTGTATCTCTTTGTCTCTCTCTCATTCTGTCTCTCTTCACTCTGACCTTAGATCCATCTCTCAGCCTCTGACATCTGGAAGTTATAGTGACCTAAACCCTCTCAGAAACCCCAACAGTTTCCTTCTAAACTTATAGCCATGGCCCTTGCCCCAGTTGTCTAACTTTGAACAATGACTGTTATTATAACACCTGGTGTTGAGGATTTAGCACATGCTTTTCTCAAAGCAAAATCAAAGAGTGTGCGCTTAGGCTTAGGAAAATGTAGGGCAAAAAGAAGGGGAACCATTGAGACTTCCTGATTTATAATGAGAGATGCCTGGGGACAAATGAAGAAGGTAGAGTTTTAAGTTTGAGCCAGACATCCCCACAGCACCCTCCTTCCATGGCTTCCCATTGCCCTCCAGACAATGATGAAGCTCTGTAGCTTGGAGCACAAGGCCTGGTGTACCACATTCCTGTGGGGTCATCTCCATCTTCACCTTGCATATGCCTTGTTCTTCAGCCGTTCCAAGAACCCATCATTCTCTCAACTTACCCTCCATTTCCATGGCTTCATGCCATTGTTCTTGTTGTTTTCTCACTTAGAATCCCTTTTCCACCTTCTACACAACCCAACTGTCAATATCCTGTAAATTAAAAAATAAATTAAAAAGATGAGATTGGGCTCATCTCCCAAGCCCAGATCAAAAGTTGCCTCAATGGTTCAGCCATTTAGCAACTATTTATTGAGCATCTACTATGCACCACATACTCTTCTAGCTACTAGAAGCACAGTTTTGAACAAGACAGATAAAGTGTCTGCCCTCATGAAGCTTAACTTTAGTGAAAGAGACAGATATTAATCAGATAAGTACACCAATAAAGGTATAACAACATCTGAACTACGAGCTGTGAAAGAAGGGTCCAAGATGCAGTGAGAACATGCAATAGAGAATTTGGTCTAGTATAGAAGGTTGGGAAGTCTTCCTTGCAAAGGTAGTGTATGAACTGAGGCATAAATAGGAAGAATTAACTAGGTTTTGGTCAAAGAGATCAATATGTGCAAAAGTCTTGAAGTAGGTTGCTTATCTATGTTTGAGGAAGGAGCCAGGAAGTCAGTGTGGCCAGAACATAGTAAAGGATGGAGAGAGAGAGAAGATGAGGTCAGAGAAGTGAGCAAAGGCCAGAATAGGCAAGGCTTGGAGACCAGGGGGAAGAGTTTGAATTTTATTTTTCAGAAAATATAAAACCACTGGAAGGTTCTGAATAGGAGTTACGAGCTTTGTAAAGATCCTCCTGTCTGCTGTGTGGGGAGTAAACTTTGACAAAGTGGGCAGGAACAGAAGCAGGGGGACCATTGAGAAGCCTATTGCAGACATCCAGGTAAGAGACCATGGTGGCTGTGATCAGGGTGGTAGCAGTAAGGGTGAGGAAAAGAGATATATAAGAATTAGAGTTGACATAATGTAAAATATATTGGGAAGCAGAAGTGATGTGGATGGTAGAGATATTTGCTGAGTGGAGAATATAGGACAGGAGGAAGGGCTTAGAGAAGGTCTTGAGTTTTGCTTTAGACCAATTTGAATGGAACATGACGATATTAGCTAACAGGTCTTCAGTGCAGTAAAGAGCATACTATGCGCCAGGCCCTTTCCCTGCATTTTACATGTATTACCTACCTCACTCTTTCTCAAACCCTGTAAGGTAAGTGACGACGATGATGACCATTTTTATTTTTAAATGATGTAATTTCATAGACAGTCAGTGAAGGAGCAAGAATTTAAACCTGGGCAGTTGGGTCCATGCGTCCGTACTCCTAAGTACTAAGCTCAACTGCTGCTCATATTGAGTTTGTGGACTTACAATGCCCAGTAGGTGATAGGGGCTATGGGTCTGGTGCTCAGAGGAGAAATCTGGGCTGGAATTGGAGGCTTACCAGTCACAGGTGCAGATGTCATCACTGAAATCATGGGAGCTGGATGCTTCTCAGCATCTGAACATCCATTCATCCAACAATCCTTCAGGAAGACCACTCAGGGCAAGGCTCTGATGAGGCCCTGGGGTTATAGACATGAAGGTATCTGGGACTCTGCCCTCAGTGGGCTCACAGACTGCTGGGAGATATAGTGCATATATGGATTCTGTTTCTCCGGTAGAATCCTTTAGATAGATAAATAGTTGACTGATTGATAGGTAGATAGATAGATAAATAGAGATAGAGAGATAGAGATAGACAGATAATAGGGAGATAGACATAGATAAACAAACGAGAAAGAGAGAGAGAGACAGAGAAATAGAGGTAGATTTATTGCAAGGAATTGGCTTACTAATGTATTACAATCAATTAGTGACCCAACTGTGGGGCTGGCTAAGGCAAGACCGAAATCCCTAGTACAGGCCATCAGGAGGGGCAGGCTGGAAACTCTCAGGCAGGAGCTGACACTGCCATCCACAGGTAGAACTTCTTTCTCATGGAAACCTCAGTTTTGCTCTTAAGGCCTTACAACTGATTGGCTGAGGCCCATCCTCATTATCAAGGGTAATCTTATTTACTAACTCAACTAACTGTAGATATTGACCACACCTATAAAATACTTTCACAGCTACACCTAGATTAGTGTTTGATTGAAGAATTGGGGATTATAGCCTGGCTAAGTTGCCACAAAAAAACTGACCATCAACCACAGGCACCCAGGATAGGGACATTAAAGAGCTTTCACTGAACAAATACTGAGTGAGCACAAGGCACTGAGTATACAGTATTAAACAAGCCAGGTGATAATCCCTGTTCTCATGGAGCTGGCAACCAGCCTTTTGACAATTAGGTCCCATTAGGAATGTCTACCTTCTATCTCCCCAGTGGACTGTGAGCTCCACGCATCTCTAGAGTTGGGGCCATGTGTGATTCTTCACTGACCTCCCAACCCAGGGCTCAGCACAGAGACTAGCAGCTGGAAGATGTTAAGTAAATATTGATGCTATCAATTTGTCTTTGTGGTCACAAGAGAAAGCGGACACAGATCAGTCACACTAGACATCTTAGCCAACATCTCTTTCTAAACCATGGAACATTCAAGAGAGACAGAGCCTCAGCAATCACTCTATCACATTCTATTCTTTTGACTTCAAATGGCCCGTCTCCCTTAACAGTCTTCCCATGGACTGCCCTCGGAGCCTTTGTGCAGCTGTTACTCTGCAGTCAGACCCACCCGAAAGCCCTTCCACACTCTGGACAACAGCCCCTGGAGCACTACCATATAAATTGGGCCTCTGGTTTGGGAACTCCACTTTGGGTACCACAAGGGACCCCTCTGGCCTAGGCAAGGCCTTTGCAAATCAATGTATGCTTTGTTTAGCACATATTGTGCAGAATGGGAAGGCCTGGGCCCCCTAAACAAAAAAGACTGAGCAAGTATCTTAGATCCATTGGCATTTGGGCCCTGGGATGAAACTGTAATCTTCCACCTTCACAGAGAGTGGGAAACTGGGGAGCCAAGACAAGCATAGGGCAAACTGGGCTCTCTGTTGGTAAACCAAGCTCAAAGAGCCTGGCCCTGAGGAGCCTCACAAGCTGGAGTAGAGGCAGGACAGCCTTGGCTGACCATGGGCAGGGGCACAGCAGCTTCTGACCTCCAGGGCAGATGTAGTCTCTAGAGGAATGGTCCTCTGAGCCCATGCTATGCAAACCGTGGTCCACAGGCTAGTGCTGGCTGCTAAGTACAGCAATGAGTAGGTGTTGAAGTACTGTTTTAGCCATTTGACACAGCTGCAGCACAGAAGTGTGTGATTTTGTATTTTATAAAACTATAGATTGTAACAAAATGGAGACTGAAAAACTAGTCCTTCCATCCCAGGTAGTGTGAGAAGCACTACTCTAAACTGCTGGTTCCCCAGGCTGGGGATAAGTCAGCAGGGTAATGACTGGCATCTGTGTTTTTAACCCACTCCCAAGGTGAATCCCAAGTCAACTTGGGAACCAGTGGACCAGTGGTGTAGAATGATCTACACCCCAAACACAAGCACAACTTCCACCTTCTTATGGCCATGCAACCACCCCTTGTACACCTCCAGGACCAAAGAGGGCCCCCGTTCTGAGGCAATGGTTCTGACCTTGAAAAAGTGCTTACTCAGAAGGAGTTGGCATGCTGAGTGGCAGCTGGACCCCTTTGAGACCCCACTGAGGCAGTGTCTATGGTCATAGGATGCCTGGATTAAGTCTTTCCGCTGATCTACTACTCAGGCTGACTTCATCTTTAGACTCCCAGTCTCTCTTCAAGATGGCTCAGGAACCCCTGCTGGGTGTACCATCTCTGCCTGCAGAGGTCCTGAAACAGATAGACCCAGCCGACTGCTGACTTCCTCAAGGCAGTTACTGGTACCACCACGTCCTTTTCTCCCTCCTCCCATGCTTGCCTGATGGAGTGTAGGAGGTCTTGATTTGTTAAGACCCATTCAACTCCTTCCATATACACCCCTGCAATATCACCCCATCTGGCTGCAGAACTGCTTCTACCATCTCTCAGATCTCCCTCTGCTTTGATGATAGCCTCCCAACTATGCTTGATGACCTCCCTTGAAATGCTTATTAGTCTTCAGCTTTTGCTTCTTCAAAGCAATTCTGGCCATGCTTTCCCTTTAACTTATTCATCCAGGTGAAGAGTAGGCGGGGGCAAGTATTTGTGCTTTGGAGCATGAGTTGTCTACTTTCTTTCAACACTGTGTGTTAGCATAGTGTGGTGACAAGCTAAGGACAGGGACTCAGGAAGCATGGGTTCAAGAACCACCACTACAACTAACTCGCTGTGCATATCTGGGGATCCCTGCCTCTCTGAGACTCAGTGTCCTCATCTGGAAAAGGGGGTTGCCTTCCTCAGGGGCTTCTTGTGGGTCCTGAAATAAAACAAGGGATCTGAAAGAAATGTGCAATGGCTGAAGCACTAGCTCCCATGAAGGAATAGCTCTGCCCAGGACCCAAGAGGAAGAAGGGCTTCCCATTCTGCTGCCAACTCAGTGTCAACGCCATGAGCTTATTTACACGGGAATTTAGAAAAGAAGAAAACATTACAGGAACAAAGGCCTTGAAATAGGTAAGTCAGTTTGTGTAGAAGAAAAGCAAAGAGGAAGACTTATCCCACCGGATATTAAGATATAATACAACGTTATAGCAATTTAAAAATGACAATAGGTATTGGTGCAGGTAAAAAACAGACCCCAAGGTAAATAACAGAGAGCTAATATATATGCTAAAGTTAGAATCACAAATCAATAAGGAAATCAAGGGTTTCTGAGTAACAGTGCTGAGAAAATGGGCTAGATCCCCACCTCACATCATGTATAAAAATTGATTTCTGGTGGATTAAAAATCAAAACAGAAAAGGTAAAAACATAAAGCTATTAGAAGAAAATGTAGAATATCTTTTGGCCCTGGAGGAGGCAAGGATCGGAGCTAAAATAAAACCTTTAAGACATACTGATTGATAGATTCAACTAAACAAAATTAAGGATTCCTGTTCACAAAATGATAACTTTAAAAAAAAGATAAATGACTGAGAAATGAATACATTTGCGATGTCTAAAACCAAACTGACAAGAAAGGATGATTCAACGAGAAGATAGGAATCCAAATTTTAAAAAAAAGCAGAAAGAATTTGAATAGGTAATTTACATAATGGCCAATAAATATGCGAAAAGATGCCCAAGTTCACTAGTAATCAAAGATATTCAAATTGAAACAACAGTAAGACTCACTGGGCTCCTATCAGTTTGGCAAGAATTAGAAAGTTGGAAAATACCAAGTGTCAGAAAGGACTAGGTGAAACTGGAGCCCCCATGCCTTCCTGGTGGCAGTGTAAACTGCTCCACTGTTTGGAGAGCAAGCCAGCAGGACTTAGAAGCATTAAGCATACGTGTACTCTGATTCACTGAGGTCCTATTGGGACATGTTCAAGGAGGCCACTGTGGCACTGCATGGAACTGGGGACAGGCCATTTTTCCATCTCAAGGAGAATGAATAGTCGAAATAGAAAACTAAGCAGCAGTTTGAAGTAACTAGATGTACGTGCAACATGGACTGATCTCAAAGTTATAGGGCTGATTTTTCTAAAAAAGTAAGAAACAGAATAAGATTTATAGCACAATAACATTTATGCAAATTAAGAACACATACACAAAACAACACTATATTTTACAAGAACGCATACATATTCAGAGACTCATCTCAAATGCATTAGTGTGGGTGCCCATGGAGGGGGGAAAGGGTGAGGGGATCTGGGATAAAAGGGAAAAAACATACGATGAGAGAGGGGCCTTGCACATTCTGTAGGTGATTCTGGTAGCCAGCCTCGAAATGAGCAGTGGATTTAATTCAACTCCTTGCACCAGAAATCCACAAATAAGTTTTAATGATAAGTTTTTTAAAGGGAGAAGAAGGAAGAAGGGAACGGGGAGTGGCCGCTTAATGGGTATGAGGTTTCCTTCTGGGGTGATAAAAATGTTCTGGAACTAGATGGGGACAATGGTGTACAACATTGTGAATGTACTAAATGCTATTGAATTGTACACTTTAAAATGGTTAAAATGGTGAATTTTATGTTTTGTGAATTTTATGTCAACGAACAAAAAGAAAAAAAAAAGGAGAAGAAGAAGGAAAGAGGAGCTGGCTGGCTATTCAAGGCTCCTCACAATGCAGCCTGCTACCCTCACCTCTCCTCATGGCAAGCACAGCTCCTGTCCACCGGCCACTGAGGCAGGTTCCCCACTGTAGCACAAGGTACCTCTTGGGCCTGGGCATGACCCTGAGCAAAAATGGCATTGACGGCTGTGCCCAGGGCTGGCATCTGCCCACGCCTCCCTGGGTAGCTAGTCCTGGTCCTGTTGACTGCACAGCCCATTGTGATGAACCAGTGGGCTGATGTATGGGAAAGAACTCAGCACCAGACCAAGCACCATGCTGATGTGAAGGATTACTGCAGATATATACGACCAAGCCAAATTGCTCACAAGGCAATTTTCTCTCCCTTATTCCTTCCTGACATGGCAGCCAATTTCCATTTCAGTGACTTGGGACTTTGAGAAGGCAGTATCACAATCCTTCCCCTCTTTCTCAGGGCTTGCCAAAAATTTAGTCATCCCTCCTGATGTTAAATTAAAACAAAAACTGAGAGGTACATGGTCAGTGGGGTGGGCAGGGGCAGGAGTTCAGAGCCCATCACTCAGACACAGGATGGCTCCTCAAACAAAAGTTGCTTGGCTCTAGTGCCCCAGGCCTAGAGCGTGCGTGTGCAGGTTTGAGTCCATGCACTCACCTCGCCACATGCCGGGGGGGGGGGGGCTTCATCCTCACCCTGTATGAAGATGTCCTCAGAGGGGCCAGCTCTAGCAAGAGTGAGACACTTCTAGGCTGCAGGGCAAGCTGGTAGGAGGCATCAGGACGTTTCCTTTCTTTAGAGGAGCTGCTGGCCACTCTTTCTTTGCTTGGAGGGCCCTGCAGTTACCTCATTGGTGCCACTGGGTCTCAGGATGCCTAGGAAGGCAGCCCTCCCCAAGTTCTTGGTGTTCAAGTCCACACCTTTGGTCAGGGAAGGTCAAGGCTGGAGCTGGTAATGCTAACATTCCAACAAGTGTGCCTTTTGTTCCTTTGCGAGCTGAGTTGCCACACACAGCCAACACGTACCTCCTTGTCTGATGGAGCCCTTGACATAGACTCTTCTTGCAGCAGGGAGACTGCTCACCTCTCCCCTTCTCTCTGTCCATGTTGCCGGCAAGCAGAGAAGCAGCATCAAAGCGAAGATGTGAATGTGTGTCTCCCCTGCTTTCAAACGTTGCAAATAGACAATCAGACAATCTAACAATGTGCAAATGCCTCTGCGTATCTTTCAAGGGTCTCTGTGATCAGGCCCTTGCCTGCCTTTCCTCCTTTATCTACTGTCTTCTCCCACACCCAGCCCTTCAGCCCTACAAAGCACTTCCTCATTCTTCCTACACACTAGGACTTTGTCCTATCTTAGATCTTGTACATATTGTTTTCCTTACTAGAAATGTCCTGTCCTGCTTCTCTGCCTAGAAAACTCCTACTCATCCTTCAGTACATTTCCTAATTCTCCCAAACAAGGTTAGTCACTGCTTGCCCTGGACTTTATAGCAAATATTCATTGAGCCCCTGCTGGATGCTAAGCACGGTACTAGGTCTTGCGGGTACAAAAGGGATCAAGACAAATGTGGTCTTATACTCATGGAGTTGGCAGTCTAGTCAGTGGAAAGAGAGAGACATTGAACAAAGAAAGACGTAAAGGAGGACAATATGAGTGAGCCATGGCGGCCAGAAAATTAAGATGGGATGACATGACAGAGAGTGACTGCATGGCCACTTTAGACTGGGTGGCCAAATATGGTGACATTTAAGTTGAGGACTGAATTTCCAGAAAGAGTCAGTAATGTAGAGACTGGAAGACAGAGGATGGAGGCAGTAGGAACAGCAAGTAATTATCCAAACATTATGAGCCTCTGCCACCATTGAAACAATGACTAAACACACGCCGCCTTGGGGGAGGCACTCTAATTCCCAGCTTCTAGCAGGAATGGAAGGAAAATAGCCGGCCAAAGGCAAGCAACTCCTTTGAGCAGTTTTAACGTTTGCCCTGATTGGATTCACCTTTCCACTGGACAAGTTGCTGCTACTGGGCAAGAGCTGAGTGTGCCCGAGCCCTGGACCGACTCCATCAGGAAAAGTCCCTGATACAGTGGGCCAAGGAGGTGCAGGGCCAACAGACCCATGTGCAAGCCCTGGCTCCTCCACTGACTCACTGTGCATCTGTGGCGGATCATTTAAACTTCTTGCACCTTGGTTATTATATGCGAAAAATGGGGAAACCCAGCCTCTCAAGTTATTGAGAAGCTTAAAAGAAACCACATATGCACAGTCCCTGGAGCAAACTGGGCCTTGAACCCAGTTCTTGGACTGCCTAAATGTAGGGCCCTAGTTGGCCCTCAGTGTCTCCTATACAAGAGGCTTAAGATGGTGTTTGTAGAGCCACCCCTACTCCCACTCCCTTGGCTACTCTGCGAGTCCCTAGAACACTGTTGCCACTGTCCTCTGGCAGGACTTGGTGCAACGATAGAAACGCACCCCATGGGCGATCTGTGTGCAGCGTCTCCAGGAGCTCCCCCGGGCCCAGTGGGCTGTCTTTGTGAAGGACAGAATCTTCATCTGCCTGGGGATGTGACTGTGGGGGATTGATGGTTTTTTCTCCTCTGACGCAGAGCTCATGATCGGGTTGTGCTGGTGTCCCTACCACCTTCAGGAATTGCCCCCCTTTATGATAAGCAGTCTCATTGGTTTCCCAAGGAGGCTTCCCCTGCTGCCCCACAGCCAGAAGGAAGCAGAGGGACAGGCAGCAAATTGGTCTGAGGCAGAGAACAAAGCAAGCTGAAAATGAAGAGCCAGGACCTGGGCCTTGGGCCTGAGAGACACAGCAGGGGCGATTGACAGCTGAGGGTGCATGCGATGGGCAGGGATGGCCAGGCCCTATAGGAAGAGGCTGGGATGGAGGGTCATCCAGCCAAGAGAGGTTCCAAGAGGGAGAGAAAAGGTCATCCTACATGAGATCTGCCTGGGGCTCAGCCAATGACCTTACTTCCTTATAGATGGCTCATCACTGGCCGTGCCCATCAGAAGCAACTCCCACTGATGGAGCACTGACTCGGAGCCACTAAAGCCTAGGAGCCTTCACACATCCCCCTTCATCATTTTCCAGGCAGGCATCACCAGCCTCATTGGCGTGTTAGCTCAGAGCTGGGACTCTACCCCAGCATGCCTGGCTCCCAGGGCTTGCTTTTTTCCCTGCATCTCACAATCTCCTAAGTCCTTGTTGCCTGACGCAGGGCTTAGGACAGTTAAGGGAGTGGAGCTAAAGCTGGGGGACAGGGTCCAGGCCCTCGGGGCCAGTGAAAAGCCTATCAAGGCAAAATCTTCACCAGCTCCAGAGGCTGCTCTCAGGATTCTGCTACTTGGGATGCTGCTGGAGGCGTTGGAGGGGAAAGGGCAGGCTAGGGGTCTGAGAAATGGGCAGAGAAAAGACTGAGAAAGAAAGGGAGAGAGGAAGGGCTGGAGAAGCAGCTTGAGGGGGAGAAGAAAGATGAAGAGAGTTGGATGGAGTAGGGAAGAGCTATGAGAAAGGAAAGAGGGACGTGAGAGGCAGAGAGAGAGACCAACATGCAGAAGCAGGGCCAAAGGCCAGCTGGAGAAGACAGAGTTACGGAGAAGTCAGAGAGAGGAGAATGGGAACAGAGGGCAGAGTGATAAGGAAAGAATGACCAAAGGACAGCAGAAGATAAAAATGATGCTGATGAAAAGGAAGGGGTGGGGGAAGGAAATGGAGAAAAGAATGAGGAGAGGAAAAATGATGGGAGAGAGAAAAGTAAGGAGAGGGGAAGCCTTGTAGGGGAGACAACTGGGGGAGGGAAAAGGGAAGTCAAAGGAGGAAGGAGGGGGAAGGCAAAAGAAGGAGCAGAAGAAAGGGCAGGAGGAGGGAAGACAGGTGAGGGAACTATTGAAGGAGAAGGAGGAGAGGAGGGACGAGCGGGGAGGAGACGGGAGGGAGAGAAACGGGAGGAAAAAGAGACAAAACTAAACCAAACAGGGAAGAGGGAGCGCGAGAAGAGAGAACAGTGAAGAAAGACCCAGAGGAAGGAAAGCAAAAAGGGTTCAAGGTACGAGAGGACCACTGTAGATGGCACCTGTGACCTGGGTGTGAGGGATGGCCAGCCAAGCCGAGGAAGACCCACTTCAAAGGGGACATGACAATGGCCTGCTGGCCAGGCTCCCAGGAGATGCTGGGCATTCCCCAGACAGAGTTAAGCCAGCACACTCGTATGACCTGCCATGATTCTTTCCACTCCGGGCTGGACCAGCCCCTCCAGGCAAGCCCTGCTACCCCGTGGGGCTGAGCAATAAGCTCTGGGCGTGAGGTGCTGGGTGTTGGGTGCTGGCCTGGCTTGAGAGGCAGCTAAGCATTTCCAGCTGTCAACACTCTGTGGCCATGAGTCACCAGGATAGCGGCCGAGAAGTGTCCCTCCCTTTCTTCCCTCCCCCCCGCCCTCCTCCCTTCCTTCCTCCCTCCTTCCCTTTTCCCCTTCCTCCTTTGCTCACTTCCTTCCTTCCCTCTCTCTCTCCTTCCTTCCTTCTTTCTTTCTCCACTTAAAGCTGGCCACAGGCTTACCTCTCCTCCAAGGCCCTCAATGCCCCAGTAAGGTGGGTGAAGGTCTGGCCCCGGCCCCAGGTCCAGATTGAAGCCCCACAGTGGAAGACAGGTAGAACCCAGGAGTGTGTGTACAGCAATATCTCACAGCTGGCCCCTCGCTGTGGCCTCCACGCCTTTGTGTAGCAGGGGAAAGGATGCCTCTAGCTCAAAGTTGTGGCTTTGCAGGGCCACTAGTCCAAACTACTAGGTCTCCCCAGTGACACAGATCTAGTTATGGTCCCTGGATGTGAAAAATAGGCTCTTAAAATAACCAGCAAATATGAACTAATGGATAGGATTTTTGTGCCATTCAAAAATGATTCAATACACAGCAAGATTTGAAAATAGACAAAAATCAAGTTCCAGCCAGCTACAACTCAGAATCCTTAAATGTCACCAATCAGTGCTTACTCCATCTGGCTGTGATGTTATTCCTGCACTTAGATAAACAAACCACCAGAAACCTAGGTTTTGGGCCCACAGTGGCTCAGTTGGGGACTGCTGTCAGCTTGGGGCTCAGGAGCAGCTTCGGGGTCGCATGCCCATGGCAGCCAGGCTTTGAACAGCCCACTCCACGGGATCTTTCTGCGGAGAGGGTCTGAAGCTGTCCCGTAGCAGGCACAGTTAGCTCTAGCACGTTCGGACACAGTCACTGACTGCCTTGCCTACTTTGTCCTTGGGCCAAGGAAAACTGCTTTCTGGTCCACATGGTCAGAACAGAAAAGGAAGAGCAAGATCGTGCCTGCAAAATGAACCACACCCCCAGGACTCTTTCCAGGTGGATTTCTTCTTTCCCAGACTCTGTTCCCCCACCTACTCCATGGCCCGCATCTGCACAGAACTGGTTGATTTCCTGAAACCACTGCTGTGCTATGGACACATTGAACATAAGCTTTTTTCCTAAACAGCTGTACTTTTATTTCATAGGTATAGAAGGAAACACAGACAAATCTAAACACATTAAAAAATAGAGAAATACACTGGTTTCCTCATTCTTTCAACATATATTTAATGGCATCTACCCTGGGCCAAGCATTGAACAGGGACAAGGAAATCAAGCCACAAGATGGCGGCTTGATCAAGTGGGGCTGGGAGGACCTCTGGAGACCCCCAAATCAGGATGGCTTTGGGAAAGCCCAGTTTCAACTTGAAACCTGGGAAACTGGTCCCAGCCCTTGCAAGAGGGACCAAGGAGGGGAAGATAAAAGGGCCGTGGCTTCTGGGGCTGGCATGAAGAGGCAATGCTCCTGGGCCACTGTGGTGCACCCCAAATTGTTCTATTGTTTTGAGGGAGGCCTCCAATCCAGCCTTTCCTTCTAAGCACATCGCGTATCCAAGCGCTCAGTGATGAAATCGGTCTGCAGAGGCAACTCACAGGCAGCCAGTCAGTGCAGTCACAGAGCTCTGTCTGCATTCCCAATTTGCCCGCTCAGGCTGTCACCTCGCTAATGTTACTTACCAAGCCTGATGCCCCCAAATGCCTGTCCCCAGCCCCTGCTAGAGCCCTCCAGCCATTGTCTTTATAGGCCTGTCACATCTTGTCACCGCCTCCTTGAATTCAACAGGTTTAGGCAGCCTGTCTACAGACTTCCTGCTCATTCTTGTGGCCCCAGGAGCCAGGAAGGTGGCCTAGTGGCCCCAGCCCCACTCCCTCTCAGAGCAGGTCCCAGAGGGGAATGTCCCACAGCTACATCCCTCCTGCCTTTCCTTGGTCAAGAAAGAGAAGGAGTTGCCAATGATGGCTCTCCAGCGTGGCACTGTGCTGCTGGCAGATGTGGTCAGGATTCCATGCAGTGAGAGGAGGGAGCAAGGGGCGAGGCTATGTGGAAGAGATAAGGGTGGGAAGACCTGGAGCAGGGGCCCAGAGAGCTTCCCCCTGCCATGCCCTGTGCCTGCGGCTGCACTTTTCACTGCGCACAAACCCTTTCTCGCCCGGGAGTCTTGGGGTGTTCCTGCTCCCTGGAGTCCAGGGCCCTTAAAAGGGCTCCCGCGACCTAAAAGCACTTTCTGGGAGGTGGGAAAGGGCTTGGAAAGCGCCTTGGTGTGCTGTACTCGTGGCGCGACAGCACCCCCACCCTGTTCTGCGGCCAAAGGTGGAACAGCAACTGGGTAGTGGTCTTGAGCCTGAGACAGCCTAGGCACAGGATGCTGCTCATCCCCATCCTCAGCTCCCTGCCCACCCCATCTCAGTTGGCCTCCAAGACCTGGGTCCCAAAGTCGGCATCCTCCTTCAGCACTGGACAGACCAGCTGTACCCTGGTGAGGCTGGAGCAGTTCCCACCTCCCCAAAGCCAGAGTGCCCCAAAATGTCAGAAGGGAAGAGTGTCCAGAGATCTTATCCATTATACAGATTGGAAGACAGGCTGAAAATTCAGGTCACACACTTGTTTGTGGACAACGCTAGGAATTTCTGATTATTATCATCTCACCACTGTTCCTATTCAACACTAGTCCTGAAGCCCCTCTAGGCACCCACCTTACCCTCTTAGACTGGCAAAGAAAGTTGGGCTATGCCCCAGGGACTCAGACCCTCAAGAACCAGAGGATCAATCTACAGATCTCAGGTATATCCACTGATTCCACCACTCCGGGAAGAAGTTGGAAGGACTTGGATGCGGTATAAGCCCAGGTTATGAAATCAAGTTGGCATTTAAATGACCTAACAACAAATTGCCGGATTTAATTAGCTTGCTCAATCAGATAAAGGAGAAACAAGAAAACCCATCTAATTAAACACATTGATCCATAAAAACTGGCAACTCTGAAAGTCTGCCTGGAAGTCAGAGGTTCGGCAAACTTGAGTGACTCAAGGATATGAATACAGATAAGACAAACCCATTCTCCTCCCATCCCCAGGTGGGCTGCAAAGGGCCCTGAGAAGCTCTTTCTTCAAAACAAGTGGTAAACTAGCCCCAAAGGGAAAGAAATGACAAGTTCAGCCAGTGAGGCCAAGTTAATTCCAGGGTCTGTGGAGCCCAAGAGAGTATTGGGTTCATGCTCCACTCCAGGCACAAACTGGAGCCCTTGGCCTCGCTGTTCAACATCTTTGCTCAATTGGCTCCCTGGACCTGGTACTTCACCCTGCTTCCCTAGACAGCTCCTCTGCATCCTTCAAGAACCTGGGCAAATGGGTTCTCAGGGACAAATCTGTCCATGAAGGGCAAAACAGAAGTTTTCTCAGACTGCCTTAGAGCACTGCCCAGTTTGAGTCACATAAGTACAACTAGGTGGAAAGCACTGGAAGAGAGCAAGGCCTCATCAAGCCTGGAGGAGCCAAGGAAGGATGCTTTGATTGGATGTAAAGATAATGCCTTCTTCCCCAACTCCCCCACTGTGCTAGGCCCCAGGTTTCCAAGGGTAGAAATTTCCAAGTCCCCAGCAAATATGGGTGGAACAGAAGCCAGCTTACATTCCTAGGTTGCCAGGCCAGTGCCCTATCAGGCCTTCCACAGGTATGGCCCTGGTACCAGCTACAACACTGAGCCCTTGTGGATCCGTACTTAGCAAAACTTTCAGCCAGAAATGCATCTTCATCACCCTCCTGATTGGGACTACCTGTAGCTGTCTTGGTGTTGGCCTTTAAATCAGGGCTGGATTGTCCTTCCAGGGAGACGTCTGCCTTGGAGAGTAACAAAATCACTTAGTATTTGGCAACTCAACTCATGCCAGGGGGAAGCTGACCTACAACTGAACCCACAGCCGGTACAGCAAGCCACTCCTCCCAGTAGGACCAGATGGCACCCCATGCCTGCATACCTCGGCTCCTAGTTATGTTTGTGGAGCTCTGCCTTCAGCAAGGCCCTCTAGGGACCAAGTCCCCACCCATGCTCCCAGCACCAAGTATCCTCAGCTGTGGAGGGGGCAATAAGAATCCTACACAGACCTCTCCCCAAGGAGCAAGGAAAATAAAAGATACAAATACAGATGAGCAGTGGGGACAGGGATGATACAACTACTTGTAAGGGATCAAAGAAAGCTTCAAGGAGGAGGTGGCATCAGGGCTGGCTTTGAAGGATGAGAAGGATGTTGCAGGCAGAGATTTGGGGGAAGAAGTACGTGTAAACTGAGTTCCCTATGGGACGGCTCCAGGTGGGTTATTAAATGCCAAGGAGTCTTGTGTGGCCACAGCACTACCAGGGCACATGAGGATGGGCAGAGAGAGAGAGGAGGCTGAGGATGTGAGATCTAATCCATTAGAAGAGAAAGAAGGGATCCAGTCCCGAAAAGAGTTCCTGGCATTTGGGTATTTGGCAGCCCCAGTGGTTGCTATAGGTGCCAGCCATCCAATGGGGAACCAGCAATGATGTTTACCTTAGGGTGTTGACAGTCACATGGCAAGCAAGATGACTAGAGAGAGGGATAGATACCACAAAGAAAGTCAAACAGTGTGATAAGACTGAGCGTGACAGAGGAGATGGAGGCTACTTTTGATGTGGATCTCTATGAGGGCCCCTTTAGAGCTCCGAAGCCAGGGAGCCAACCACAGCCACGACAAGGTTCAGAGGAAAAAGGGTCAAGGCAAAAGGACAGCCAGTACAAGATCACCAAGACAGGAAGAACCTTGGTGGGCATGTGTGAGGAATTAAAAGGAGACGGGAGGGCCTGGGGTGGAGAGAAGCAGGAGGAAAGTAAGAATGAGCGAGGTCAGAGACATGGGCAGGGGCCATCAGAGACGGTACCTGGAGGCCACGGTCATGAGTTTGGATTTTATTAAAAGAGTAATGGGGGCCTGATCCATGGCCTATTGGTTAAGTTTGCCACACTCCCCTTCAGCAGCCCAGGTTCAGTTCCTGGGCATGGAACCACATCACTCATTGGTGACCATGCTGTGGCAGCATCCCACATACAAAATAGGAAAAGATTGGCACAGATGTTAGCTCAGGGAGAATCTTCCTCAAGCAAAAAGAGGAAGATTGGCAACAGATGTTAGCTCAGGGAGAATCTTTGTCAGCAAATAAAAAAAGCAAAAACAAAAGAGTAATGGGAAACCACTGGGAGGTTTTAAGCAGAGGACTGAAGTGACAGGATTTTCATTTTTTAAAAACTCTGGTGGCTGGGTGGAGAAGATTGCAAGGAGGCAAAGTGGAAGCAAGGACACCAGTCTGGAGTTGACTGCAGCCATCCAGAAGAGAGATAGTGGTGGCCTGGACCAGAGTGGGACCAGTGGAGGTGGGAGAATTGTGTGGATTTTGATTTAACTTTGAAAGTTTTGTCGTTGTTACTGCCGTGTAGTGGATTCTGACTCCTAGTGCCGCTGTGGACAGCAGAACAGAGCCCTGCCTTGTCTTTTTGCGCCATCCTCTCATCTTCCAGCGCTATATCAGGCATTGCTCTGCTGCTATTCATAGGATTTTCATGGCCAACTTTTTTGGAAGTGGGTGGCCAGGTCCTTCTTCCTGGTCTGTCTTAGTCTGGAAGCTCTGCTGAAACCTGTCTGCCATGGGTGACCCCATTGGTTTTTGAAATACTGATGGCATAGCTTTCAGCATCACAGTGACACGCAGCTGCCACAGTGTGACAAGCAACAGACAGGTACTGTGGTTGTCCGACTGGAAACAGACCCAGGCTGTGGCAGTGAGAGCTCCAGATCTTAACCACTAGACCACCAGGGCTGGCTTTGAAAGTTAAGCAAGAGTATTTCCTGGCTGATTGGATATGGTGGATGAAGGAAAGAGAGGAGTCCAGGATGACTTCAAGGGTTTTGGCCTAAGCAACTAGAAGGGTGGACGTACCACTCCTGACATGGGGGGGATGGGAGAGAGGTGGTTTGGTAGAAAAGCAATCAAGAGGTGAATTATGACGGTCTTAATTTTGAAATGCCATGGTGGTGTCACATAGGCATTTGGATATTCACCATCATCTGTGTGCTACCTTTATGTGCCATTGGAACAATTATTTACATAACCTTTTTCTTTAAGTCAACTTTAAATCGGCTCACTTTCTTCCTTAGCTCCATGCTAAGCAGTAATATGCATGACACCGAGGACTTTGTGGACTATTGGTATTTTTTTCTCTGAAAACACATTGAAATAAATAGTGACAACCATAGTTCCCAGGTGCTCTTGCAGTTCAGCCCTGACGTTTCCTCCATACCCAATCTCCAGCAGAGTCTGGGCACCTAGCACACACAGATTTAATCTGGGCCGTTGCATTGGACACCCAGCAACCTCTGAGGGCATTCAGAGGGATCACGGTGGGACATTCAGGGAGAGAGACCTGACCCTACAACTTAACAAGGCCCTGAGGGCAGGCACCTAACTGCTTCAGTGGGCCCTGTTCAGCCCTCTGATTGGTGGGGGGTTCACAGAGCAGAACCCACCACCCTTTCCTTGGGTCCATGCGCCCTCTGGTGGCCGGGTTCCCTGTCTCTGTGCACTGGGGGCCTCTGAGCTCCTGTTTCCAGACTGCACAGAAGAGGAGGACCCTCTGCTTTGGCCTCCCCTTGGGGGAGGGGCAAGAGGTCAAGTTAGCTTTAGGCTCCAGACTGAGGGACAGTTAGGTGCTGCTGAAGCTGGGACTCAGGCTGGGCCGACGTAGGGATGGCAGTCTGCAAGCCAGGCAGGGGCCACCAAGGGTCAGATAGAAAGGGAGGGAGAGTGGTAGGTGGGAGCAAGGGCTTTTGTTTTCTATAGGAGATCATCAATGCAGAGAAAAGCAAGTTGATGCCCATATACAAGGAGGGCAATTTACCTTAGGTGGATATTTTCAGAGGAAAATGAAAAACATTCAAATTTAAACATTTTAAAATTAAGAGCAGAGAACAGTAGACAGTACTGAATAAATACAACACATAATGGAAATGTACTTCAGTTCTTATGTTACAGCCGGTTATGAGAGAAGCGGGGGCGGCGGCCAGTGACAGACAGGAGAGAGTCACGCTCTTGCAGACAGAGCAACCGAGGACAGGGCTGGGTGGTAGTGGGGGGAGCGGGGGCAGAGATAGATGTCTGCCTGAGCGAATGTCCAGGTGCTAACACAGGCGTCCATACTGCATCCACACAGGCACACGCATGCACACACACACACACACACACACACACTCACATCCTCACACGCCTCAAGCTGCGTGGATATTCCTTCTGTCACTCCTTCATCCTTTCCTTAATGAACAAACTGTATTTAGATGAGAAGAGATCAATTGCTAAACAGACACTTGAGGTCCAGTGTGCAAGAGAGTCTCACATAGAAAGTTACAATGGGGCTCAAGAGAAGGGGCTGTGAATCAAGTCTCGGAGGAAGAAAAGGCAGAGAAGAGTGATCCAGGCAGAAGGAACTACATGAGAAAAGTCCTAGAAGCCTAAAAGAACACCGACATTTGAAGCACTGCTAAAAGTCATGGGTGGTTGGACTCAAGGATGTCTGGGGAAAGGGAAGCTGTGGAGTGGGTGGGAGCTGAGCCCTTAAATCTATGTCTCAAACTGGTGGGGTCCCCAAGTGATCCAGATGAGTTATTTCCTTTTCCCTGGGAAAAACCAGATCCAAAATTTGATGTCCACTCAGTCGACATGGGTTGGAAATCGGGCACCCGTTGGAGCTGGACTGAGGTTGAAGCAGGCTCCAGGGAGAAATGCTGCAAATTTCTTACTGAAACCAAGGCAACATTTTTCAATGCCGTCATCCCCCTGCCTCTGGGCCCAGTGCCATCATAGGGCTGCAAAACTAACATCTATTTTAGGTTCCAGCACATGATGAAAACTGAGCTCCTTAGTGTAGCCTTAGCAATGAGTGTCTGGGCAAGCAGCTGGCTGACTCTCCAAGGACTCCACCTTCTCGTGGCTCAGCCTTTCTGGAAGTGAAGCCGCTTAGAGTCTTTTCTTCCAGCCAAACACCCAAAAGGAGAGCATACACAGAGTGCTGTCCCATTATGAACGCTGCCACCCTACCGCTGCCACTCGCCGAGACCAGGGCCTGGGTATGGGTAACGTTACAGATTCCAAGTGAGTTTGCCCCTGGTTAGGATTTACTACTGTAAGCTAGGGAAGAGGCCAAGAAATTACATTAAATTTAATAGAAGTCTGACTAGAAAAGTGAATTCTAGTAAAAATCAATGGTGACACCAAAACCCAGGCAACGAAAGTAAAAATAGACAAATTGGACTACATCAAAATTAAAAACTTTCTGTGTATCAAAGGACACAATCAACAGAGTGAAAAGGCAACCTATGGAAGGGGGGAGAATTGCAAATCGTATATCTGATATGTGTTAATATCCAGAGTATACAAAGAACTCCTATAGCTCAACAACAAAAAAGCAAACAGTCCAATTGAAAAATGAGCAAAGGACTAAACAGACATTTCTCCAAAGAAGATAAATGGCCAAGAAGCATATGAAGACATGCTCAACATCACTTAATCATCAGGGAAATGAATATCAAAACTACAATGAGATAACATCTCAC
Source organism: Equus przewalskii (assembly GCF_037783145.1). Lineage (NCBI taxonomy): Eukaryota > Metazoa > Chordata > Mammalia > Perissodactyla > Equidae > Equus > Equus przewalskii. The sequence continues at coordinate 121,228,865 of NC_091863.1, read as the reverse complement.
ATTCGTTAGGAGGGCTACTGCAAAAAAAAAAAAAAAAAAACCACAGCTCAAAACAGAAAACAACAAGTGTTGGCAAGGATGTGGAGAAATTGGAATCCTTATGCACTGTTAGTGGAAAGGTAAAATGGTGCAGCCACTATGAAAAACAGTATGGCGGTTCCTCAAAAAATTAAAAATAGAATTACTATATGATGCAGCAATTCCACTTCTGGTATATACTCAAAAGAAGTGAACGCAGGAACTTGAACAGATATTTGTACGCTCTTGTGCATAGCAGCATTATTCATAAAAGCCAAATGATGGAAACAAACCAAGTATCCATTGATGGATAAATGGCTAACCAAAATGTGGTCTATCCATAAACGTAATATTATTCAGCCTTAAAAAGGAAGGAAATTCTGACACATGCTACAACATGGATGAACTTTGAGAACACTGTACTAAGTGAAATGAGCCAGTCACAAAAGGATAAATACTGTATGAGGTCCCTAGCATGGTCAGATTCATAGAGACAGAAAGTAGGACGGTGGTTGCCAGGGGCTGGGGCCGGAAGGGGAAATGAGGAGTTGTTTAATGGGGACAGAGCTTCAGTTTGGGAAGAAGAAAAAGTTCTGTAGATTTGTTTCACAACAATATGAATATACTTAACACTGCCAAACTGTACACTCAAAAATAGTTAAGATAGTAAATCTTATGTGTGTGGTACCACAATTAATAGATAGGGAGATAGAGAGAGAGAGGAGGAGAGAGAGAGAACTGGTATACACAAAGGCATCCGAGTCTGCACCTAGATCTTCTTGCTCACTAATCAGCACTTGTCCTTTGGGTTCCTGATCATCCAATGGTGCCTACTCAAATATCTGCTCCTCCAGGAGATTTTCCCCAACTCCCCAGACGCAGCCAGTGTTTCTGTCAAGACATAGCTGCTGGCAAATGGAAGCACAGGAGTTTTGGTGTGTTTGCTCACTGCCCCAGTGAATAAACATTCTCTGAATGTCTCCTCAGTGCCAAGCACGCCACTGAGGCTGCAGACAGAGCAGTGAGTGGACCATCTTGACTCTGCCCTCAAACAGCCCACAATCTGGAGGAGAAACCAGATTCATCAAAACCGACCACACAGTGTGATGAGTCAGAACAAGAAGACTTGGGAGCACTGTGGGAGCCTAGAGGGGGGGTTATTGACTGCCTAGTATGGGAGTGGGTGCAGTCAAGGAGGCCTTCTCGGAGAAGGTGGCACCTGAGCTGAGTCCTGAAGGATCAATATGGCTTACTCAGGTAGCGAAACACAGCAGAGGGTATTGCAGGTAGAGTGAGTCCTGGATAAGGGGAAAAGGGAAGTATGTGGAAAAGAGGGGTTGAGGGAGGAAGGGAATGAATGTGAACAGGAGAGTTGAGCAATAACCAGAAGGAGTTCAAAGAAATTTATTAACTTGTAAGTGTCTCTACTGCAAATATCAACTTGAAGAGTCTCCCACCCACCACCAACCTCAAAGCCTCTTCAGAAATGCTCTGCTTAGAGGGGTGATGGTCAGAGCTCCCAGCCATCACCTTCTCCAGGTGGCAACGTCTGCTGACCAACTACCACTTACCTTGCTCTTCTGCGCCCTGGAATAGACCAGAAGCCAGAAGCATCATCATCTCCCTGGTCCAGAGAAGACTGCAGAAAGACAGATGAAGCAACAGAGCAGGCCTCGGAGTGCCTGACAGAGGGAGGTAGCCCTAAGTGACACTCTTCTACCTTCCCCCTCCACATCCTTTGCCTGCCTTGGGAGACAGACACTGGGAACCTGTGCTAAATGTCTACAGCCAATGCTTGAACCACATACACGAGCAGGGAAGTGGGACATTCGGAACACATGCTAGATAAGCAAGGGCCAGGACGAAGTAAGTGCAAAGAAGCCCAGAGAGAGGGGAATGTTGCAGCAGAGTGTACATTGTCCTGCAGAAGGGCTTCTTCAGAGTATGTCATTGGCTAGGCTCCCAGGCCCACGACAGACTCCTGAAGACAGGTCAGCTGTTCCACTCTTCCTTCCTCAGACTTGGACAAGCTGAAACTCCTGGAAGCTGAGCCAACACAGTCTGCACTGTGCACAAGCTTGGCTATTAGCTGGACTTGGAGGAGGGCTTCTGGATGCTTGAGCCAAAAGTCTGGGGACAGAGAGGCTTTGGGGGGACTTCAAGGGGACATAAGTGTAATGTGTATAAATGTGGAGACCTACACAGCTCTTCTAACTCCTAGGGTCAAGGCCAAGCCTGGAGAGGCAGTTGGGCCCAAGCCTTTATGGCTTCTCGGCAGCAGCTGGCTCAGGGCTGTTTATTCCATCTGACAGATAATCGTCCTCGTTGTTCTGCTTCACCTTGATTTCCAGAACCGTGATGCGCTGCTTGAGCTTCTGCTGGGCCCCTGTGTACTCAGCCAGCAGGCGGCCAAAGCGAGTGTACAAGGTCTCCATGTTGGTCTCCAGCTGTTCTAGCTTCTCCTGCACGTCCACCTCCATGCTGGCTGCCACCTCATTCTCATCCAGCAGTCCCTCCTTCATCAAGATCTCCCGGCCCCTCTCCTCCAAGACCTTCTTGGCATCAGGGTACTCAGTCACAGCTTCCATAAGATCATCCTTAGACAAGCAAAAGAGATCTGAGTAACCAAGACTGCGGATATTGGCTGTGCGTCGATTGCCCATTTTGCTGCCCTTAATGTTAAGGATACTGATCTCTCCAAAGCAACTCCCAGCTGACAGCAGGGCATACTGAGTGACACCATCATCAGCCACCACTGCCAACTTGCCCTCCTTGATTATGTACATCTCCTTGCCAATATCTCCCTTGCGGCAAATGTAATCCCCAGGGCTGAAGACCTGAGGACGGAGCTTCAACACTAGCTCCACCAGCAGGCCAGCCTCACAATCCTGGAAGATGCGCACTTTCTTGAGTGTGGACAAGTGGACATTAATGGCTATCTCAGCTCTCAGCTTGGCTGGCAGGTTCTTGAGAACTTCCCGCTCATCCACACTCTTTTTATTGGTCCACAGGTAGTCAAACCACCTAATGACCTTGGCTTCCATCTCCTTGCTGACCTTGCGGAACTGCATGTAATGTTTGACAGCATCGATCTTGGCCTGGAATTCAGCCCGGGTGGCATTCATGTTGGAGATCATGGAGCCCACATTTCCAACGATGGTGGCAAAGATGAGGACACCGATCAGGAAGTCAAAGATGACAAATAAGTACTCCTCATCCTTTACAGGGGGTGGTGTCTCCCCAATGGTGGTGAGGGTCAGTGTAGACCAGTAAAGGCAGTAGATGTATTCCCTAGCCAGGTAGCCATACTCAGGGTCAGTAATGTTGGGATAAACCCAGGTGTCGACCCCAAAGCCAATGGACTTGGAGATGGCGTAGTAGATGCAGGCATTCCAGTGGATGATGACCAAGATGTAGAGAACTAGGTTGCTGATGCGGAAGATATTGGGATAGCTGGTGCGGGTCTCAGTGCGGTCAAAGAATTCAAACATGCGGGCAAAGTGTAGCAGCCGATTGAAGCGCAGCTCAGGGCTGTGGATGCCCACAGCAAAATAGATCAGGTCCGTGGGGATGATAGAAGCCACATCCAGCTTGAACTGCAGGGTGTGGATGTAGCTGTCCCGCAACTTCTTGGTATCTTTGACCAGCAGCCCCTGCTCCAGAAAACCTAGTAGAGATGCAAGCCAGCATATCATCTCTGCCCCCAGGCCTGTCCCTCCCGGTAAGCTAATACTCAGCAAGGGACAAACTGCTCACTCAACTGTTCTTCCCAAGGAGGGGTGTAGGAAACTCATGTAGCTAGTCTGACTGGAAGGACCCTAAGAGATCATCCCCAGGTCTCAACCTCACTAAGCATATGGGGACCACGAGGTTCAAAGAGGAGCAGGCAACAAACTGAACCCAAGCCAGGCTGTTGAGTCTAACACAGTGTTGAGAAGGCTTCCTGAAAATTTGAACTCAGGCCTTTGGACATATGAGTCACGCTCCTGCCTGTGTATCCCAGTTACTCACTTACCGGTACGCAATCGGATAAAGAGGTCTGCAATGTAGACCACATCTGAGAAGTAGTCCAGCACCAGCCACACTAGGTAGTAGCCTTTCTGTAGGTCACTGAAGCAGGCTCTGCAAGAAGACAGGGCTGGGCTTCACCTTCAAAGTCAGCCAAGGCCCCCTGGAGACCCCAAACTGAATGCCCACTTTGTGTGGTGCCTGGGATGGCTACCAGGGGCACTGATGAGTCACAGTCAGCCTGGTGCCAGGGAGACGCTTATTGACAAGCAACTTCACTGCAGCTCTTATTATTACATAGAAATCACTGCATAGACATCGCCACTGACCAATTGTCTGTCTCATTTGCCGTACTGTGAGCTCCAACAAGACAGAGACCAACTCTTAATCATTACTGCATGTCCCATGTCCTAGTCCAGAGCATCAGGATTTGAGTGCTCAACAGGTGTGAGTTGAATGAAAAATGACTCTTTGGAAGAACGAACTACAATACACAGCTGAATAGCCTCCATGCTCATCTCTTCAACATGTGCCTATTGAGAATCTAACACGGAGCACTGGCCAATACAAGTGAAAGAGAGGGCAGAGCTGGGCCAAGGCTAGAGGCAGCGAGAATGGAGAGAGGTTGGAGGCTGCAGGACAGCTTTAGGAGGAATTGACAAAACTTGGTGACTGAATGAGTAGCGGCCTAGGGAGATGGCAGAGTAGGGGACAGAAGCCAGGAATGACGACCTAGTGAGTGTACTAATCAAAGAGAGGAGCAGTTAATACTGACTACTTGGTCACGTTTAGGATGAAACCCCAGCTCCCTCTCCTGGCACACAAAGCCTGCATAACTGGCCTGTCTACGTTCCTGCTGCTTCACTCATAGGCCTCCAGCCACAACAGGCCATCCTGAGACAGGGTCTTTGCGCGTCTTGTTCCTTCTTCCTGGAATGTTCCCTCCACCAACCTCAGGCATCTAAATAGCTGATTTCCTCTCGCTGCTCAGGTCTCAGGTAAGGTATCCCTCCTCAGAGAGATCTACCTTGACTGCTCTTTCTCTCGTAGTTCCCTGCCTCCAGGCCCTGGAATCATCTTGGACATTTGTTTTGTTCAGGTTTACTGTCAAGCACTGAGCACAGAGCTTAGCACCCAATAGATGGTTAGTCAAATCCTTCCTGAATGAATGACTGAGATGGGGAATGGGACAGGGTGGGAAATGCTGTCAGGGAAAGCTACACGTAGAAGGTGGCTTTGGAACTGAGACTGCAAGAAGAATCTCCATAGGTTGAAAATAGGGAAAGAGAATTTTCTCTTGAGGAAACAGTGTGTTACGATCCGCGAGTAGTGAATCCTGGGGTCAGGGTGTATCCAGAAGTTGGAGCTAGAGAGAAGGCCAGGTACAGAGGGCCTTGAAGGCTGCACTGAGGACTTGAATGGGGGGGCCGTTGAAGGACTTGTGAGGAGGGAGCGACATAATCAAATCCCACCTTCTACCAACCATGCTAGTTACAAGTGTGGAGGATGCATTGGAGGGGACAAGAGTGCCTGCAAGGAATAGGTGCAGGGCTGTTGTAGTTCCAGGGAAAGAAAAGGGTGGCCTCATCTAGGACAGGATTGGTGTAGATTGAGAAGTAAGAACAGATTACAGACACCAGGAAAACCACAGACATGAAGCTTTGGCAGCATGATAAATTGGGGTGGGGTAGTTGGGGGTTAATAGGGCAGAGGGAGGTGTCATTGGCCAGCAGAAAATACAGAAAAAAGTCTAGATTGGCACGAGGTCTGTGTCCACAGCTGGCACTGTTGTGCTCTCGATCCCAGGGCCTGTGGAGTGGGCTGCTTTGGCATCCCCTCCCGGACCCCCTCCCCCACTCACCTGGCCACAAGCAGGCACCAGTTGTAGAGGACAGGCATGGCAATGACAAATAGCCAGCGGTAGTACCAGTCCCCAGCTGGGTCCAAGACAAATAGCTCAAATTTCTTCCTGAGGAGAAAGATAGAGACCAGGCTCAGGGACCAGGTCCGCAGTGTGGCAGCACCCCAGCTCCCAGAGGCCAAGGGTCCCTGAAAAAACAATGCCTAAGGGGATGTGTGGATTGGCTTAGGGTCCCATTTTCAGGGAGCTGCAACCTGGTACTGGGCATCTGAATAGAGCTCAGATGGGTAAGAGACCCCTCTTCCTATCTTGACCCCACATAGGCCGATTAGCTCCCATCCCCTCTGGAGGCTTCTTGCCCAGAGGGCATGGCAAAGGACAGTGCTTTCACTGGGAGGGGCCTCAGGGCCTGGGGAGAGATTTCCACAGGTTGGTAATGAGGGTTCAGGGCCTGTTCCCATATCCGTCCCAGGAAGAGAGAGGCACTCTAAACAAGCGAGCGCAGTGTGCTTCCTGCCCACCCTACTTTCCCTGTTTGGTCCCTAGCCTCCAGCCCCCGAATCACTTTCCCAGATGCTATGTCCTGCCTTGGCAAGAGCTCTTTTCCTCTACTGGCCAGAGGTGGGGAATGTCAGCTTGGCCAGACATCCGCAGTTGCCTATTCATTCTTCGAAGAATGGACCCTCCAGCTCTGCCTTCTCTGCTCTTACTTCCTCTTGCTCAGTTGTCCCCGGGCCTTCCCCACCAGCCAGCCTCCAGCACGGCCTCTTCGAAGACCCAGCTCTGTGCCAACATGGATGCTGGCATGGGCCTACCCTCAACAGCACTCCCTAACTGCACTCTCTTCTGCATTTATTGCCTGCTGGACCTGGGCCTGGGGCTGGCACATCAGCAAGAGGACATCTCATAAAGGCAGCTAAGGTGAGAAAAACCACCAGGGGGTCCCATGGTAAGTGAGCCACTAGCTGTTGGAAAGGCTGAGGGTGGGCATGATGGAAACGTTCTAGAGTTAAAACCATAGCAGTTCTCCCCTGCCCACCCTTTTCCCTGCTTCATGTAGATCTTGGTCTGCCCCTGGGTGTGGCCTAAGAAACCCCACTGAGCCCCCCGATTGCATGCTTGGGAGCCCTTGGAGCCCCACAGGCTGGATAGCTATACTTGGTGCCCTTGCCCCCGCCGTCCTTGTTGCCTTTGCCATCCCCTTGCTGTGTTGTCACGGTCTGGAGCTCAGGCCCACGGAAACGCTCAAGGAACGAGTCAGGTCTGGGTTCCTCCTCGCGGAAATTCTTGTTGGCCCACTCTCTGATGACTCCCACCAGGTGGGCGATCCTAGAGGTGAGAAAGGGAGCATGAGCCAGAGAAGAGAACTGCGCCTGAGAGCTCACTGTCTGAGGAGGGAGATGGGAGACAGAGAGGGAATCCTGGAAGCAGGCCAGGCCAAGATGTCCCCCCTGCTAAGAGCTGGGATAGGGACCAGTGCTGAGGCAGCGGGTTGGGGCTCAGGCGTGCCTCTAAACACAGCCTGAGGGGAAGGGGTTGCGCTGGGAAGACTTCCTGTAGGAGGTGCCATCTCAGTTGATTGTGAAGAACAAACAGGAGGTCTCCAAGGCAAGGTGGAGGTTGTGCTAAGGGAGGACAGGCCAGGAGAAAAGTTAGCCCAGGCTTCCTGATTTTCCAATGGAGCCTACAACTCTGGACTGGAGACCTCAGGGCCCTCTGCCTAGGTACCTCTGCTGGGAAGGACCCCTCCCCCCAATGCTGAGACAGACAAGTCAGAAGGGAAGCCTCCACAGGCCCTCTGACCTTGCTCACAGGAGCCTCCTTAAGAGGAAAGAGTTGGACAGCACTGACAGTGCTTCCCAGGGGACTTGGTGGAAAGGCCCAGTGAGACCAGGAGGAGGAGAGCCATGGTAGCCACTCTGACAGGCCCCATGAGTGGGAGGGGTAGTAGCAGGGTAGTAGTGGAACCCACCTGCGGAAGCCACCTCTCCCCCGCTGGGGGGCATCCATCTCGGCCAGCCTCTGCAGTTCTGAGGAAGTGTCATCATCAGCTGCAGACTGTGGCCTGCAGAGGGAGGGGCAGAGTTGACTAAGGATTCTCTGGGCATACTTTTTCTCTTATCAGCACTCTCACCTCCTGGGAGAGGCCTGGAAATCCCACGGTCCCTTTAGAGGGTGTCCTTGAGCCGAAGATTATTTGCTCTGTGACAATGAGGCAGAGCTGGGAGGAAGTAGCAACCTCCAGGCCATTTCTGAAATGACCCAGCCTCAGCAGATTCACCTATTGCTGGTCCTGCGGTCATCTTTGCCATTGGCCTTGATGGTAGGAGGTGCATGATGGTTGTGGTTATTGGCTGGGGAGCTCTTCACACCATTGGATTTTTCTGTCATCCTCCATGTACGACCAGGATCCTCACCTGCCAGGGAGAAGACCAAGAGGAAGGTCACAGAGGACCCTGGCACCCATATAAGGCAGGAGAGCTGCAGGTGAGCAGTGAGAACAGAACCAGGGCCCACCTGGCAAACTCCAGCACCCCTGGCTACTGCTATGGCAGTGCAGGGCAGGGGGACCCAACATTGTCTAAGTGCCAGGCTCCAAGCACCAAGAAAATGATGGTGCTGTCCCCACCTGATAAGAAATTTAAAAGGCAAACAGTGCTAAATTGCAAGATGTGTTTCTTTTTCTTTTACCCCAGTGAAGTTTTTGACATATGAACTACCAAAGCTAAAACAAAACAAAACAAACAAAAAACTGTTTAAGCCATCTTCTGGTGCCCTTGCTTTGCAGATGTTTGGCACATGTTTAGGCTGTTGAGCTCCGACAAACCAGCCACCGTCCTCAAACTCCTGCCCCGTGGGAGGAGATGTATCTCCTTGGCAGAAAGCAGCTGCCGCCCACATCCCCAGCTCTCTGATTCTCCTTACCTGAGACCACCTCAGAGCTCATGCTCTGCAGATGGGAGTCTCATGTCTCATTGACTTCTTCAAACATGGGCACTACCTCTGGGGTTCCTTCCTTTCAGCTCCAATCACATTATCTTCAGCACACCCCAAATAATGTCACTTAAGCTGAGGAACAAAGAGTAGCCTCGTGGATGGGCTAGGGAGTGAGGAGGAGAGAAGGGAGAGCTCCCACGGGCTCCACAGGCACTGGTCCAAGTCAGGACTCTCCTCTAGGCTATGGGGAGCCTTGGAAGGGCTGAACAGGAGCATGACAAAGACAGCATTATATTCTAGAAAGATCCCTCTGGCTGCTAGGTCGGCACTGGATTAGAGGGGGAGCAAGAGTGGCAGCATGGTGGTAGGGAGAAAGCTGGAGAAGACAGTGCCTATGGAGCCCAAGTCAAGTGTGCACAGTGGAGAACCGTTTAGGAGGGAGGATGGACAGGACCTGGAGATGGATGGGTGTGGGGAGTGAGGGAAAGCATGTGGAGTGGATCGCACAAGAAGAGGATACAGAGTGAGGGTTCAAGGCAGAGCCCTGGAGAACTGCAACATTTGAAAGTTGAGTAGGGGAAGAGGTGTCCACAAAGTAGACTGAGAAGGAGCAGCCTGAGGGAAAAATCCAGAAGAGAGACAGGAGATTGTGTTCCACAGTGTCTCTTGCAATGGGGTCAGGGAGGCTGGGGCAATTCTTCCTTGCTGAGGCTGGTTAGAACACTCTACAAGATTTGGTCAGAAATGGTCAGCACACCCTCCACATTTCCTGTGGCACCCCTCCCTCCAGCTTGTTCCAGCTTCTTAAGCTGTCACCATGGCGATGGCAGGCACGTCAAGCTCTGTGGTGAGTGGTAATAACAAGCAGCCTCAGAGCTGCTCGTTTGGCGCTCTCTGTGGGACTACAGTGCCAGGATGCTAATGAGGGCACCTGAGGGAGAGGAACCAGCATCCTCGAGTCTCTGCTTAGACCCTAGAGGCAGCAGACCATGGAGATAGAAAGTTCTAGGCAAAGCAAACAAAGTTGGGGCCACTCGCACTGATCAGTTTCAGCGCTGGCCTCCTGGAAGCCTGGAAATTAGGAGGGACTGTAACACAGCCCAGAGTGAGCCTCAGTAGAGCAGTGTTCAGTGAATGAATCACAGGGATAGAGGAGGGGCAGTAAAGACTATCCATTGCAGGGATGGAGGGGACGCTGGTGCGGGGTGGCTGGACCCAGAGTGGAGATGGGCTGTGCTTAAAGGAATAGGGTGGAGGAGCCAAGGCCAGCCCACAGAGGCTGCAAACACCAGGCAGAGGACTTGGAACAGCCTGTCACTGATAGAGAGCCAGTGCAGGCCCTGCCTGCCACCCTTTGGACCCCTCCTCTCCTTACTGATCATCCCCAATAGCACGCAAGAGGGACAGCTCTGGGAGCACATGACAACATTTATGCCTTCTCTAAGGTTCCGGCACCAAGACGGATTCCTCTCCCATGATCCTTGCTCTTTCTCTGCCAAGAATAGGCCCCTCCCTCAGTCTGGCTGCCCAGCGGTGGGGTAGCTGCTCTGCAACACACACTCACCTTCATTAGAACCACCTCCTCAGGTCACTTGCCATGGAACAAGGGCAGGCAGCTATCTCCTGCCCTGGCAGGTAGCTAGGTCAGTGACCCTCATCTGCACACTCTCTCTGAGAAACTTCATCTAGTCCCAAGGCTTCAGTTGCCATCATGTCCAAAATCAAGACCCCAACCCAGGTGTCTTTCCCAAGCTTCCCACCCATATCTCCAGCTGCCTGCTGGTCATCTTCTCCTTTGAGGCACCTCAAACTCAACATAGCTAAAACCGAACTTGACACTTTTACCTACAAATCAGCTCCTCCAATTTACCCACTTCATAGAGGGGCCTCGCTCTACCCAGTTACCCAAGCCAGAAACCTGGATGTCAACCATAAGTCCTTGTTTCCTTTAATCATCACATCCAAGCAGCCTCTGTCCTCAGTCAACTGTCCCCCAAAAGTGTCAAAGATGTTTCCATCCACTGCACTCTATCCCCAAGGCCCTGGCCTGGTCACGAGCCTTCACTGTCACTCTCCAGGCCTGCTGTAGCAGACTCAACTGGCCCAGCACTTATTGGAGTCTGGACTGGAGGGGAAACATGGACATCATCAGGATTTGGTGGGAGTTAAAGCTCTCAGAGGGAAAGAGCACCCCCCATAGCATGAGAGCAGAGAAGGAGGCTGAGGGGAGAGTTCTGGGGAGCTGCAAAGGTGACAGATGGCCCAAGGAGCTAACCAAGTAGAGGAGATTGAAGAGGACAGGCCGCAGGGAAGGGAGAGTCTCAGGAAGGGAGGAGTCTGCAGGGCTGATGTCCTGCCCCCATATCAGTAAGATCAGGGCTGCCTGTAGAGCCTGAGCCTTCTTCCCTCTGAGATGAGAGCTGGAGGGGCCTTGCACCAAAAAAATAGGGGCTTCGCTGGCTAGCTTATCAAGAGCAGCCTTAGGGAGTGATGGCAAAAGAGGGCATGTTTTGCAAGGTTTTGGAGTGAGTAGTAGGAGGCAAGGAACAAGAGATAGAGAATGTAGCTAACTCTTTCTAGAAGCTGGACTGAGAAAGAAAGGAAAGAGATAGAATGGGAACTGGAGAATGTGGGATTGCAAAAGATTCTCTGTGGTGCTATTGTTACTTTACAGAAAGGAGATAATAAAACAAGTGTAAAGGTTTTGAGGAAGGATTCAACAGATAATAAAAGTATCTGTGCTTGTGACCAACTCCAGTTAAGACTGGAGGTCATGAAAGATGGATATAATGGGTGGGTCTATGTACCAGAGGAGGTGAGGGAAGAATTATCAAGAACATGGTGGGAGAGTGGTTTTGATGAAAGGGCCAGGAAGAGAAAAGGTGCTAGACATTTTAGATGGGTGTAAGGGAACAGTGAGAGACTCTTGAAGGGGCTCACTCAGGCAAAACTCCAGCATTCTCAGTGAAATGAGAGAGGGTTTCATCTTCAGAGGCGTCAGGCAGCAGTAGATGCAGAAGTTGGAGGAGATCAGACAGTTTGCAGTAGCTGCTTCAGGGAAGCCCAAGGGAAACCAAACAAGTGTGAGGGAAGGACCAGGCTGGGTGAGGAAGACAGCAGACGATGTTGTTGGCAAGGAGCAGAGAGATGAGCAGGGGTCCTAGATGGAGAGTGGGATCCTTAAGGAGGGAGACTTTCAAACCAAGAGTAAGGTGCAATGATTCAGTAAAAATCCCAACATCGATCATGGTGTATTTTGGGGCCTCTTTTCTCCTCATTCACAAATTCAACAACCAGCCCAAGACTTTTATAGAAAAACCAGCCTGGTCCAAGTAGTCTCTTCGATCTAGTCGAAAGCATTCTGAGGATAATTCCTTTAGAGATGCTAAGACCAGGGACAGAAGGGACAAGTTAGCCATACAGCCAAGACTAGAAGCCAGGGCTACTAACTTCCAGGAGCTGCCCAGTGCTCTTTTATTCACGCATCTATTCATGCATATTCCCAAGGCACTTGTGCACCAGGTCTGTGCTAAGTGCTGAGGTTAGAGAGATGAGTCTGGCAGAGTCTCTGACCTCAGTGTCGCTCCCAGAATAAAAGAGAAGACAGCAAGAAACACAATTTATCCCCAGAGTTACTTCTCTGTCCATATCTATTGTTTCTCACCAGCATTTGACACAGCTTATCCACTCTCTCCTTCTTGAAATAATGAGTTCCACTCTTCTGATTCTCCACCTGCCTCAATGGTCACTTCCTCTTAGTGTCCTCTGAAGAAGCCTCCTCCTATTTTCTAATTCTAAAGTTTGGAGAGTCCTGAACTCAGTCCTTGGATATATTCCTTCTCTTTTCTCTCTTCCTCATTTCCTCATCCAATCTTGTGGCTTTAAACACATCTGTATGCTGATGACTTGCAAATTTATAACATCACCCTATCCTCTCCCCTGAACTCCAGTTTGCCTCCTTGATGTTACCACTTGGATGTTGAATAGGCATCTCAGGCTGAATATATCCAAAACTGAGCTCTTGATCTTGCCCCCCAAACCTTATCCTCCCATGCTTGTCTGCATCTCAATAAAGGCAATGTCATTCTCTCAGTTATTCAAGTCAAAAACCTCAAAGTCTACCTTGACTCTTCTCTTTCTTTCATACCCCCACACTCTACATATACAAGTCATGTGGACTCTACCTTCAAAACATAACCTGTATCCATCCAATCACTTCTCACTATCTCCACCATTAACACCTTAGTGTAAGCTACTATCTTTTCTCAGTGCCTGTCACATGGTAGATGCTCAATAAGTAAGTTATGAATGAATAGTCAATAAACGGTACCTGCACTTTTTTCAGTCCATTACTCCCTCTCTTTCTACTTCCACTACTCAGCTTGGGCCCGCACTATATAAATTAGTTGATTTTAAATGAATATGTGACATTTCTGCTTCTGGACAAGACGGAGTAACAGGGACTGGATATACCTTCCAGAATGAAACAACTGAACTTCAACAAACTGTATGAAATAATAATTTTCAAGACATTAGACATTAGGCAACACTTGGCAGTGATCCCAAGAGAGACAGGAAACAAATGAGATGATCCTTAAAATTGCTTCAGATTACTCTCTTGTAAGAGTTTCCAGGCCATGGCACAAAGAGGGGAAACCCAGGTGGAACCTGAAAGATTCCCTGGGTTCAGAAGACAGAGAAGAGAATCCAAGAAGACCAAGGCAGCTAGAGTTTGCAGAACAGAGTACTGGAGAAGAGAGAGGTTCCCAGAGAGAGAACTCTGGAGATCTGCAGAGAGTCCCTCTCAAGTACCCAGCTGAGCATTTATCAGCATACACCTATGAGGAAGCTATCCATGCCTGGGGAAAAAACCATCCCTAAAAATTAAAGGTTACAGCTCCCAACTCTAACACAGGGCTTGGAATGTTGCTTGATGCCACCAACTAGACTGGAAAATCTAATGATTTATGGGGTACGGTGTACTGTACCCAGAAGGGCCTTGCCACTGTAGCGGGGAATAATTAGTTCTTAACTTGAACAATGTTCCGGTCCTACTGAAAAAATCTGAAAAGCAAGACTCAAAAGGATCAAATTCTTCCCAAGTAACTTAACTTCAACCTAGAACAAGCCTCAAAAATATTTTTACATATAAAAAAAGTATCCAACATTCAACAAGGTAAAACTCACAATGTGTGACATCCACTCAAAAATTACCAGGCATACAAATGATTTCTTCACAATGAAGAGGAAACAATCTATCAATTAAAATTAACCCAGAACTGGGGCTGGCCCTGTGGCCAAGTGGTTAAGTTCTCGCGCTCCACTGCAGGCGGCCCAGTGTTTCCTTGGTTCGAATCCTGGGTGCGGACATGGCACTGCTCATCAAACCACTCTGAGGCAGCGTCCCACATGCCACAACTAGAAGGACCCACAACTAGAAGATACAACTATGTACTGGGGGGCTTTGGGGAGAAAAAGGAAAAATAAAATCTTAAAAAAAAACCTACTTTAAAAAAAAAATTAACCCAGAACTGACACAAATGTAAAATAACCAGACAAAGAGATTAAAACAGTTAATATAAATGTATTCCATAGTTCAAAAAGTTAAGTAAGGGTATGGAATATATGAAAATACTTGAATCAAATTTCTAAAGATAAAAACGACAAATTGTGAGATCAAAAGTACATTAGATGGGGGGGAGGGGGCTGGCCCAGTGACACAGCAGTTGGGTTCGCATGTTCCACTTTGGAAGCCCAGGGTTCACCGGTTTGGATCCCGGGTGTGGAGCTAGCACTGCTTATCAAGCCATGCTGTGACAGGCATCCCACATATAAAGTGGAGGAAGATGGGCATGGATGTTAGCTCAGGGCCAGTCTTCCTCAGCAAAAAGAGGAGGATTGGCAGTAGTTAGCTCAGGGCTAATCTTCCTCAAAACAATTTTAAAAAATTAAAAATGATTAAAAAAAAAGTACTTTAGATGAAATTAACAGCAGATAAGATATTTCAGAAGAAGAGATTAGTGAACTTGAAGACAACACAATAAAACTATCCAAAATGAAGCACAGAGGAAAAAAGAATCAGAAAAAGAAAGAGCAAGCTGTGGGACAACTTCAAGTGGCTTAATATGGGTGTAGTTGAAGTTCCTAAAGGAGGTGGGAAAGAAAATATATTTGAAGAAATAACAGCCAAAATTTTTCTAAATTTGATAAAAGCTACAAACCCACAGATATAAGAAGCTCAATGACACTCAAACACAAGAAACA